>NC_135336.1:109111778-109460984 GCF_023851605.1 Tamandua tetradactyla
TGTGCAAATGTCCGTCTGTGTCTTTGCCCTTAAGTCCTTTGAGTAGATACCTAGCAGTGGTATTGCTGGGTCGTAATCCATTCTGCCATTCTATGTCTTTTGATTGGGAAATTCAGTCCATTACCTTTTAGTGTTATTACTGTTTGGATAATATTTTCCTCTACCATTTTGGCTTTTGTATTATATATATCATATCTGATTTTCCTTCTTTCTACACTTTATTCCATACCTCTCTCTTCTGTCTTTTCGTATCTGACTCTAGTGCTCCCTTTAGTATTTCTTGCAGAGCTGGTCTCTTGGTCACAAATTCTCTCAGTGACTTTTTGTCTATAAATGTTTTAATTTCTTCTTCATTTTTGAAGGACAATTTTGCTGGATATAGAAGTCTTGGTTGGCAGTTTTTCTCTTTTAGTAATTTAAATATATCATCCCACTGTCTTTTAGCTTCCATGGTTTCTGCTGAGAAATCTACACACAGTCTTATTGGGTTTCCCTTGTATGTGACAAATTGTTTTTCTCTTGCTGCTTTCAAGATCCTCTCTTTCTCTTTGACCTCTGACATTCTAACTAGTAAGTGTCTTGGAGAACGCCTATCTGAGTCTATTCTCTTTGGGGTGCGCTGCACTTCTTGGATCTGTAAATTTAGGTCTTTCATAAGAGTTGGGAAATTTCCAGTGATGATTTCTTCCATTAGTTTTTCTCCTCCTTTTCCCTTCTCTTCTCCTTCTGGGACACCCACAACACGTATATTTGTGCACTTCATATTGTCATTCAGTTCCCTGATCCCCTGCTCAAGTTTTTTCATTCTTTTCCCTATAGTTTCTGTTTCTTTTTGGAATTCAGATGTTCCATCCTCCAGTTCACTAATTGTAGCTTCTGTCTCTTTAGATCTACCATTGTAGGTATCCATTGTTTTTTCCATTTTTTCTTCTTTGTCCTTCACTCCCATAAGTTCTGTGATTTGTTTTTTCAGATTTTCTATTTCTTCTTTTTGTTCAGCCCATGTCTTCTTCATGCCCTCCCTCAATTTATTGATTTGGTTTTTGAAGAGTTTTTCCATTTCTGATCGTATATTCAGCATTAGATGTCTCAGCTCCTGTATCTCATTTGAACTATTGGTTTGTTCCTTGGACTGGGCCATATTTTCAATTTTCTGAGCGTCATCCATTATTTTCTGCTGGTGTCTGGGCATTTGATCAGATTTTCCTGGGTGTGGGACCCGGCTGGTTGAAAGGTTTTTCTGTGAAATCTCTAGGCTCTGTTTTTCTTTTCCTGCCCAGTAGGTGGCGCTCGTGGCGCTCGTCTGTCTGCGGGGCCCACCAGTAAAAGATGCTGTGGCTCCTTTAACTTGCCAATCCGAATCTCACAGTCAGCCCGGGAAACCGCATGTGGAGGGGGGGTCGCCGGCCACCACGGCTTGGGGGAGTGCCGGTCCAAATTGCCCAGCTGGCCCGAGACGCCAAGCGTGGCGGGAGGGCCCCGCTATGTAACGTTCCCAGTCAGACCGGGGAGCCACGTGCGTGGAGGGGACCCCAGTCGCCAGCCGCCCCGGCCGGGAAAACACGCGCCCCTCGGGTATCTCACCGCAGCGGATTCTCCCTGCCCGTTCAGCTGTTCCAGAATGGGGTACGCTGTCTTTTTGGTCTCTGTCGTGGCTCCGGGAGCTGTTTCGTATTGTTTCTGTTTCTTTAGTTGCTTTTCTGGAGGAGGAACTAAGACCCGCGCGTCTTACTAAGCCGCCATCTTCTCCGGAAGTCCTGCATTGAATCTTGAATTGACATCTTGACTACATTCAACTTTCCTATCTGTGAGCAAGGAATCTCTTTCCATCTATTTAGGTCATTTTAAATGTCTTTAAGCAAGGTTTTGTAGTTTTCTGTATATAAGTCCTTGACATTCTTGGTTAGGATTATTCCTAGATACCTGATTCTTTTGGTCAGTATTTTGAATGGAATTTTTTCCTTAATTGTTTCCTCAGATACGTCATTGTTTGTGTATAGAAACAGTACTGATTTTTGATCATTAATCTTAAATTCTGCTACTTTGCTGAATTTATTAGCTGAAGTAGCTTTGTCATAGATTTTTCTGGGTTTTCTAAGTACAAGTGTGCTGGTTTGAAAGGAAGTATGCCCCCTAAGAAAAGCCATGTTTTAATATAAATCCCAGTTCATAAAGGTAGAATAATCTGTATTCAATACTGTATGTTTGAAACTGTAATGAGATCATCTCCCTGGTTGATGTGATTTAGTTAAGAATGGTTGTTAAACTGGATTAGGGAATGACATGTCTCCACCCATTTGAGTGGGTCTTGATTAGTTTCTGAAGTCCTATAAAAGAGGAAACATTTTGGAGAATGAGAGATTCAGAGAGAGCAACACTACAAAGCAGAGAGTCCACCAGCCAGCGACCTTTGGAGATGAAGAAGGAAGACACCTCCCGGGGAGCTTCATGAAATAGGAAGCCAGGAGAGAAAGCTAGCAGATGACGCCGTGTTCACCATGTGCCCTTCCAGCTGAGAGAGAAGCCCTGTGTTCACCATGTGCCTTCTCACTTGAGAGAGAAACCCTGAACTTCATCGGCCTTCTTGAACCAAGGTATCTTTCCCTAGATACCTTTGATTGGACATTTCTTTAGACTTGTTTTAATTGGAACATTTTCTCGGCCTTAGAACTGTAAACTTGCAACTCATTAAATTCTCCCTTTTAAAAGCCATTCCGTTTCTGGTATATTGCATTCCAGCAGCTAGCAAACTAGAACAACAAGATTATGTCATCTGCAAATAATGAAACTTTTACTTCTTCCTTTCCTATTTGGGTGCCTTTTATTTCTTTTTCCTGTCTAATCATTACAGCTAGGATTTCTAGTAAGATGTTGAATAATAGTGGTGACAGTGGTTTTCTTTGTTTTGTTCCCAATCTTAGGTGGAATGCCTTCAGTCTCACCATTAAGTATGATGCTGGCTATGGGTTTTTCATATATGCCTTTTATGATATTGAGGACATTTCCTTCAATTCCTACCTTTTGAAATGTTTTTATCAGGAAAGGAAGCTCAATATTGTCGAATTTTTCAGCATCAATCAATATGATCATGTGGTTTTTCCTTTCGTTTGATGTGCTTTATTATGTTGATTGATTTTCTTGTATTGAACCACCTTTGTGTTCTTGGTATAAACCCTACTTGGTCATGATATGTAATTGTTTCAATGTATTATTTGATTTGATTTGATTTGCTAGCATTTTGAGAATTTTTGCCTCTGTGTTCATTAGGGAGATTGGTCTGTAGTTTTCCTTTCTTGTAGCATCTTTATCTGGTTTTGGTATTAAGAGTGATGTTAACTTTATAAAATGAGTTGCATAGCAGTCCTTTTCCCTCAATTTTTTGGGCAAGTTTGAGCAGGATTGGTGTTAGTTCTTTTTGGAATGTTTGATAAAATTCCCCAGTGAAGCTGTCTCCTGGGTTTTTCTTTGTGGAAAGATTTTTTGTACTTTTTTTTTTTCATGGCCAGACACTGGGAATTGAACCTGTTCTGCTGACCCACCATGCCCTGTGTGAAGATTTTTGATGCCTGATTAAACTCTTTATTTGTAATTGATTTGTTGAGGTCATGTATTTCTTCTCAAGACATTATAGGTTGTTCATGTGTTTCCAGAAGTTTGTCCATTCTATCTATCTTCTGTAGTTTGTTGGTATATTTATAGTATTGTCTTATTATTTTTTAAATTTTTTCGGCATCCAGGTAAGGACCCCGTCTCATTTCTTATTTTATTTGCTTTTCTCTTTTTTTTTCTTTTTTAATCTACTAGGGGTCCATTAATTTTACTAATTTTATCAACCAACTTTTTTTTCTGATGCTGTTTTATTGTTTTCCAGTTTGTTTATTTCTGCTCTCATCTTTATTATTTCTCTTCTTTTATTTGCTGTTACTGGGATTAATTTCCTGTTCTGTCTCTAAATTCTCGAGGTAAGCAGGTAAGTCCTCAGTTTTTGTTCATTCTTGTTTTTTAATACAGGCATTTTGGCCAATAAATTTTCCTCTCACCATGGCCTTTGCCACATCCCATAAGTTCTGATATGTTGTATTCTCATTATCATTTGTCTCCAGATATTTACCGATTTCCCTAGCAATTTCTTCTTTGACCCACTGACTATTTACGAGTATGCTGTTTAATCTCCTTATATTTGTGAAATCTCTAGTTCTTGGTGGCTTTTAATTCCCAGCTTCATTCTATCGTGGTCAGAGAAAGTGCTTTGGATAATTTCAGTCTTATCAAATTTATAAAGACTCATTTTGTGTCATAGCATATGATCTATCCTGGAGAATGTTCCATGAATACTAATATCCTGGTATTTTGGGGTGTAATGATCTGTATATATATGTGTGTCTTTTAGGTCTAATGCATTTATCACATAGTTTAGGTTCTGTATGTCCTTACTGATCCTCTGACAGGTTGTTCTATCTATAGTAGAGAGTGACATATTGAAGTCTCCCACTATTATTATTGAAATCTCTGTAGCTCCCTTCAGTTTTGCCAGTGTTTGCCTCATGAGTACTTTGGAGCTCCATAAAGATTTATGATTGTTATTTCCTCTTGGTGAATCGTCCCTTTCTTTAATGTGTAGTGTTCTTCTTTGTCTGTTATGATGTCTTTACATTTAAAGTCTGTATTGTCTGATTTTAGTATAACCACTGCTTTCTTTTGGTTACAGCTTGCATAGAACATCTTGTTCTATCCTTTCACTTTCAAATGATTTGTGTCCTTGGGTCTAAGATGCATCTCTTATAAACAGCATATAGACAGATTAAATTTTTTAATATGTTCTGTCAGGCTGTATCTTTTTAAAAAATATTTTTATTGAGAAGTCTTCACATGCATATATTCCATACATGGTGTTATCAGTGGCTCACAATATCATCACAGTTGTGTGTTCATCACCATGATAATTTTTTAGGACATTTGCATCACTCCAGAAAAAGAAATAAAATGAAAACTCATACACCTCTACACCTTACCATACCCTCTAATTGACCACTAGTATTTCCATCTAAGAAATTTATTTTACCCTCTCTCTCCTCTATTGTTTATTTATCCATTTTTTTTTAACTCATCTGTCCATGCCCTGAACAAAAGAAGCATCATACACAAGATTTTCACAATCACATAGTCACATTGTAAAAACTATATCTTTATACAGTGGTCTTCAAGAATCAAGGCTACTGGAACACAGCTCAGCAGTTTCAGGTACTTCCCTGCAATCGTTCCAAAAATCTGTATCGTTTAATTGGTGAGTTTAGTGCACTAACATTTCTAAGTTGTTACTGTAAAAGCAGTTATTTAATACACCATCTTACCCTTTAGTTTTTAGTTTTCAAATCTGTATATTCATTTCCCTCTCTCTCTCTCTTTTTTTTTTTTTTACTTTTTTTATTGTATAATATAAAATATATAAAAAGCAAAGAAAGAAAAAGATAAGTTTTCAAAGCACTTTTCAACAAGTAGTTACAGGACAGATCCCATTACCATACCATCATCTCAGATTTTTTCTCCTAGCTGTTTCAGAATATAGGAGGCTAAAAGGGATAAATGTTTTTTGTCATCACATTTGACTTTTTTTTTTTTGAGAATTACGTATATACAAAAAAGCAATACATTTCAAAGTACAGCACAACAGTTAGTTGTAGAACAGATTTCAGAGTTTGGTATGGGTTACAATTCTACAATTTTAGGTTTTTACTTCTAGCTGCTCTAGCTACTGGAAACTAAAGAAATACCAATTTAATGATTCAGCAATCATATTTGTTAAACCTTACCTTCTCTGTATAACTCCACCATTACCTTTGATCTTTCTATTCCTCTCTTGAGGGGTGTTTGAGTTATGGACATTCTAACTTTTTCATTTTGAAAGGGTCTATCACTAATATGGGATAGGGAGATAGAAATTGCTGATGTTCTGGAGAAGTTGGGCCGTCCAGATTGGTCCAGTGACCCATCTGGAAACTTACCCTAGTGCATAGAACCTTTGTATAATCTTATGCATTGCCCTAGGTGTTTTTTAGGATTGGCTGGAATGGTTTTAGTTGGGGTTTGGCAAGCTATTGTAGGTTGCGGCGTCTAACTGAACCTTGCCTGAGAGTGACCTCTAGAGTAGCTTCTCCACTCTATTTGAACTCTCTCAGCCACTGATACTTTTTTAGTTATACTTTTCCGTCTTTTGATCAAGATGGCATTGTTGATCCCACGGTGCCAGAGCTGGGCTCAACCCTTGGGAGTCATCTCTTACACCACCAGGGAGACTTTCACCCTGGATGTCATGCCCCACATAGGGGGGAGGGCAATGATTTCACTCACAGAATTGGGCTTAGAGAGAGTGAGGTCACATCTGAGCCACAAAAGAGGTCTTTGGTCATACCTATAGGTAGGCTTCGTTTCTCTGCAACCTACGTAAGCTTTAGAAGAGTAAGCCTCAAGATCAAGGGCTTGACCTATTGATTTGGGTGGCCTTAATGTTTGACACAGTATCAGGGGAAGTCCTGATGGTAAAGTTTAATAGTTCTGTATTTTCTCTTCCATCCCTCAAAGAACTTTGCCAATACTTTCTAATTATCTGCTTAATATATTCTAGGATGTATCCAGGCATTACATTAAGCTATACAGGATTAAAGACCCTCATTCTTATTCTGGGCTCCTTGTATTTCAGTTGTTCAAATGAACTATCCAGACAGATTGCGTTAGATTATGTGCTTAGAAAATTTAGGTTCCAGACAAAATAATCCTTTCTTCTTTTGGTCTCAAAGAATAGGTGTGGTTCTAAAATATAGACATTGTCTTCCTTATCCTTGTGCTCTGAATTACCTTAATCCTGACCTGTTTGGCTTTGTTCTTATCTCTGAATACCAGGGTATAGATACATAAACATCCTCTCAAAATCCAGAAGCAATAATTACCACTCTGCACTCAGTGTGTCTGCTGTGAGAGTTTACAATCTAGGCCCCTGTTTTCTAGTAAGCATTTTCTAAAAGAGACCATAGAATACTGGTTCTTTCATTTCCAGATGTTCCACAGGTTCATTCACATTGTTGCATGTCTCATGACTTCGTTCCTTTTTGTAGCAGTACAATATTTGATCATATGTATACATAATCATTCCACAATCGTTCGCCAATCTACTTCTCATTCAGTTGGTGCGTCCTTCAGCCACCTGCATTCATTAGGTGTCAGGTATAATGTCTATAGTCCATCAACAGTCTCAGTTTTAGATAATTTCATTGTTCCCAAGAGAAAGGTAATCAATAAACACACCCTCACCAAATAGGAAATCTAAACCTCACCTTAACTTTTGTCCCTCCCCCCATGTTATGCCCCTGCTATTACTGTTGTACTGCTGATGTTTTCCTGTTAAACATAGCCCATAGCATGCAATAGCAGTTTTCTCCCTATACCCTGGACTTAAACACTCTTTGTACACGAATCATACCTTTGAAGTAATTCTTGCAAGAGATTATTTATAGTTGTAGTGTTAATCAGTGAAACACATAGGTCTGGACAGCCTCTTTCAATCATGTTCATCTTCAATATAGAATTATAGATCCCCTAGAGAACTGGCTTCACTTCTATCCCCTTACATTCCCGTTCAGCCTCATTAGTTAACTATTCACGTATCTCTAACTTCTGTGTATCTCTAAGTCTCCCATATTCTGTTATATGCCTCCGATTTTCCCTTTACCATGGTCATAAAAGTGGAGTCATACAGTATCTTTCTTTTGTGTCTGGCTTATTTCACTCAACCTTGTGTCCTCAAGGTTCATCTCTCATGTCATGTGCTTCAGGATGACACTTCATCTTACTGCTGCATAATATTACATTGTATGTATATACCAGATTTTGTTAATCCATTCATCTCTTGGTGAGCGTTTGAATTGTTCCCTTCTTTTGGCAATTGTGAATAATGCTGCTATGAACATCGGTGTACAGATGTCTGTGTCACTGCTTTCAGCTCTTCTGGTATATCCAAGTAGCGTAGCTCAATATTTAGTTTCCTAAGAAACTGCCAAACTCTCCTCTTGTGGCTGCACCATTATACATTCCCACCAGCAGTGCATAGTGTCCCAATTTCTTCACATCCTCTTCAACATTTGTCATTTCCTGTTGTTTAATAGCAGCCATTCTTATAAGTGTGAGTGGTATCTCATTGTAGTCTTGATGTAAATTTCCCTTATAGCCAATGAAAATGAACATCTCTTCATTGGCTTTTGAGCCATCTGTATTTACTCTTCAGAAAAATGCCTATTCATATCTTTAGCTCATTTTATAATTTGGTTGTTTGTTCTTTTGTTATTGAGTTGTATGATTTTTTTTATGTATACAGGATATCAAACTTTTGTCTGATGTGTGATTTCCAAATATTTTCTCCCATTGAATTGGCTACCTCTTCACCTTTTTGACCAAGTCTCTTGAGGCCCCAAAGCATTTGATTTTGAGGAGTTCCCATTTATCTGTTTTTTCTTTTGTTTTTTGTGCTTTGGGTATATTTAGGAAGCTACCTCCTATTACTAGGTCTTGAAGATGTTTTCCTGCGTTTTCTTCTAGGAGCTTTATGGTCCTAGTACTTATATTTAGGTATTTGATCTGCTTCGAATCCATTTTTGTACAGAAGGTTAAGGTAAGGGTTCTCTTTTGTTCTTTTGGCCATTGATATCCAGTTCTCCCATGCCCATTTATTGACAACACTATTTTGTCCCTATTTAGTAGAGTTGGGAGCCTTGTCAAAAATCAGTTGACCATAAATTTGACAGTCTGTTTCTGCACTCTCGATTCAATTCCATTGGTCAGTACTTCTGTCTTTGCATATACCATGCTGTTTTGACCAGTGTGACTTTATAATAAGTTTTAAAGTCCAGAAATGTTAATCCTCCCACTTCATTCTTCTTTCTGAGGATGCTTTTAGCTATTCGGGGTTTCTTTCCCTTCCAGATGAACTTGGTAAGTAGCTTTTCCAAGTCTTCAATGTAGGTTATTGGAATTTTGATTGGTACTCCCTTGAATCTGTAGATCATTTTGGGTAGAATTGACATCTTAACTATATTTAACCTTCCTGTCCCTGAGCAGGGTATGGCTTTCCACCTATTTAGGTCTTTGATTTCTTTAACCAATGTTATGTAGTCCTTTATGTCCCTAGTTAAGCTCATTCCTAAGTACTTGATTCTTTTAGTTGCTATTTTGAATGGGGATTTTTTCCTTAACTGACTCCTCAGCTAGCTCATTACTTGTGTATAGGAATGTTACTGATTTGTGCACATTAATTTTATATCCTGCCACCTTGCTGAATTTATTACCTCATGTAACTTTGCTTTAGATTTCTCTGGATCTTCCAAGTATTGTATCATATCATCTGCAAATAATGAGAGTTTTACTTCTTCCTTTTCAAGTTGGATGCCTTTTATTTCTTTGTCCTGCCTGATTGCTCTAGCTAGGACTTCTAGCACAGTGTTGAATACTAGTGGTGACAGTGGGCATCCTTGTCTTCTACCTGATCTTAGGGGAAGGCTTTTAAGTTCTCTCCATTGAGTATGATACTGGTTGTCGGTTTTTCATATATTCCTTTTATCATATTGAGGTAGTTACCTATGATTCCTGTCTTTTGGAATTTTTTATCAGAAAAGGATGCTGAATTTTGTCGAATCCTTTTTCAGCATCAATCAAGATGATCATGTGACCTTTCCCTTTTGATTTCCTAATGTGCTGTATTACATTAATTGATTTTCTTGTGTTGAGCTATACTTGCATTCCTGGTATATATTCCACTTTGTCATGGTGTATTATTCTTTTAATGTGACATTGGATTCAATTTGCTAATATTTTATTGAGAATTTTTGCATCTATGTTCATTAGGGAGATTGGTATGTAGTTTTCCTTTCTTATAGCATCTTTACCTGGTTTTGATATTAAAATGATAGTAGCTTCATAAAATGAATTAGAATTCCTTTTTTCCTCAATTTTTTGGAAAAATTTGAACAGAATTGTTGTTAGTTCTTTCTGGAATGTTTGCTAAAATTCCCCTGTGAAGCCATCTGGTCCTGGGCTTTTCTTTGTTGGAAGACTTTTGATGACTGATTGAATCTCTTTACTTGTGATTGGTTTGTTGAGATCTTCTATTTCTTCCTGAGTCAGTGTAGCTTGTTTGTGCGTCTCCAGGAATTTGTCCATTTCATCTAAGTTGTCTAGTTTGTTGGCGTATAGTCATTCATAGTATCCTCTTATGACTTCTTTTATTTCTTTAGGGTCTCTGGTAACGCACCCCTTCTCATTTTTTATTTTGTTTATTTGCATCCTCTCTCTTTTTTTCTTTGTCAGTCTTGTTAGTGGCCTATCAATTTTATTGATCTTCTCAAAGAACCAACTTTTGGTTTTATTGATTCTTTCTACTGTGCTTTTGTTCTGCCATTCATTTATCTCTGCTTTGATCTTTGTTATTTCTCTTCTATTTGCTTTGGGAGTAGTTTACTGTTCTTTCTCAAGTTCCTCCAGGTTTGCTGTCAAGGCCTCGATTTTTGCTCTTTCTTGTTTTTTAATATAGGCATTTAAGTCAATAAATTTCCTTCTCAGCACAACCTTTGCCGAATTCCTTAAGTTCTGATAAGTTGTCTCATTTTCATTCATCACCTGATGGCTGCTGATTTCTCTAGCAATTTCATCTTGGACCCACTGATTGTTTAACAATGTGTTATCTAATCTCCATATATTTGTGAATGTTCTCATTCTTTGGTGATTATTGAGATCCAGCTTCATCCCATTGTGATCAGAGAAAGGCTTTGAATAATTTCAGTATTTTAAAATGTATAAAGAACTGTTTTGTGCCCCAACATATGATCTATCCTGGAGAATATTACACTAGCAGTGGAGAAGAGTGTATAATCTTGTGCTTTGGGGTATAATGACCTATGTATTTCTATTAGGTCTAATTTGTTTATCAAGTTATTTATCTTCTCTATTTCCTTATTGATCTTCTGTCTGGTTGTTCTATCTATAGAGGAGAATGGTGTGTTGAAGTCTCCTACTGTTATTGTTGAAACTTCTATTGCTCCCTTCAGTTTTGCCAATGTCTGTTTCATGTTCTTTGGAGCTCCTGATTGGGAGCATAAACATTTATCATTGTTATATCTTCTTGGTGAATTGAGCCTTTAAGTAGTGTCCTCTTTGTCTCTTATGGTATCATTACATGTAAAGTCTATTTTGTCCGATGTTAGTGTAGCTACTCCTGCTTTCTTTTGGTTACAACTTGTGTGGAAAATCTTTTTCTAGCCTTTCACTTTCAGTCTATTTGTATCCTTGTGTCTAAGATGAGTCTCTTGTAAGCAGCATATAGCTGGATTGTTTCTTAATCCATTTTGCCAATCTGTATCTTTTAACTGGTAAATTTAGTCCTTTAACATTCAAAGTTATTACTGAAAAGGTGTTTCTTGATTCCACCATCTTATCTTTTTATTTTATTTGTCAGATCTATATATTCTTTTCCCTCTTTCTCTTTGTCTTCTTTAAATTACCCTTAGTGGTACTCTTCAATTCTGTGCCCTCCTCCAGACTTCCCTCTCCTGTCTTTTTTTTCAGCTGGCAGAACTCCTATTAGTATTTCTTGTAGGGCCAATCTCTTGTTGACAACATCTTTCAGGACTACTTTGTCTGTGAAAGCTTTAATCTCCCCCTCAAGTTTAGTTTGGTATGCACTTTTTTTTTCTTGTTTGTTTGTTTTTTGGCATGGGCAGGCACCAGGAATAGAACCCGGGTCTTCAGCATGGCAGGCAAGAACTCTGCCACTGAGCCACCATGGCCCACCCCACCCCCTCAATTTTAAAGGACAGTTTAGCTGGGTATAGAATTCTTGGCTGGAAGTCTGTCTCTTTCAGGATCTTGAATATATCATACCACTGCCTTCTCGCCTCCAGGGTACTAGTTGAGTAGTCAGAATTCTGTCTTATTTAATTTCCATTTATGTAGTAGATTGTTTCTCTCTTGCCTCTTTCAGGATTTTCTGCTTCTCTTTCGACAGACTGATTAGTGTGTGCCTTGAAGTCCCGTTTGGATTTATTCTGTTTGAAGTTCTTTGGGTTTCTTTGACTTGTATATTTATGTCCTTTATGAGGGTTGGGAAGTTTTCCACCATGATATCCTCAACTACTCTTCCTAGCCCAATACTCCTCTCTTCTCCTGGGGCACCAGTGATTCTTATATTTGTGCGCTTCATTTTGTGTATCATTTCTCTGAGTTCCCATTCATTTTTTTCCATCTTTTTTGCCATTTGCTGTTTTGAGTCTTTGAAATCAATTATCCTGTCCTCTATATCACTTATTCTTTCTTCTGTCTCTTCAGATCTGATGTTGTGTGCCTCTAGTATGTTTTTTATTTGGTCAACAGAGTCTTTAATCTCTGTGTTTTCCGCTGTTTTTCTATTTATACTTTCAAATTCGTCTTTGTGCTTTTGTACTGTTTCTTGATCTCCTTTGCTACCCACTTATTTTATTAAGTACAGTTGTATGAACATCTTTGATTAGTTCCAGTGTCTATCTCCTCAGCTGTTTTAATTTGGTCTTTAGGCAGGGCCATATCTGTCTGCATTGTGATATGCTTAGTGATCTTCTCTGTCTTCATCGCTGGTAGATATCTTGATTATTTACTTTGGGAGTTGATTTCTTTTAGTAGTCTAAGGCCTTGTGTTTGTGGGATGGTTGTACAGCAGGGAGCAGGGCAAGGGGTGGAGCACTCAGTGTGGTGATTTGTTTCAGGACAGGTAATGGGCCTAGATTGGGGGTGTTACACTGGTGCTTGTGAACATGTGTGCCCAGCGGCCCGGGAGGATATAGCTGTGCAGGTGTACTGATCTGGGGGACATAACCCTGGTGTGCACTGGTCTATGGCATGGGGCCTTTTGTGCGCATGCATAGAGCTGTGGCAGCAGGATGGTATTATTCCTTCATGGATTGGGGGCATATGTGACCCAGCTGTGCAGGTTGGCTCTTAGAGCTGAAAAGTGAGGCTGAGGGCTGTGTGCACGCATGGTTCTAGGACTGCTGTAACATGTAGTTTCCAGAGCTGAATGACATGATTGGGGGTCCGTGTGCATGCATGGGCCTGGGAGTGCTACAAACGGATGTGCTGAGCTCAGGGAGGGTGGGGTGAGGCTGTGCCACACAATGGGCAGGGGAGTGGGGGAGGGATGGGAGGTATCCTAGGTATGAAAGTTAGTGCCTGTGACATTTATGCACTGGTAACACCCTGCAGGGAACAGGAAGGGGGTTAGTGCTTGGGAGGGGTGTAGGAGAGTTGGGTTGTGCTGCACTCTGGGTGGGGATGGGGGGCAGGTACGTGCACTGGGGACTGGTGGGGTGGGGCACGTGGAATTGGAGTGGGTGAGGTGGTTCAGGTGTGTGGGGTGTGGGGTGAGTCGCTGGTCATGGGGCTGCCCCGGTGAGGGTAGTGCACCCAAGGAATGCAGCCTGCTTACCTCCGAGTCCTGTATACCTGTCTGTGCTCTCCCACGGGCTCCACTGTTCTGTGGCTCCACTCCAGGCTCCAGCCCTCTGCCTCTCAGTTCCTCGGCCTCTGCACTCAGGGCTGCCACATGTGGTGCAGAAGGTTTTCCCAGGTCAGCTGCACTCCCAAATTGCTGCCTCAGTCACCCTCTTATCCCTTCTCTATTTGTTCATTTTTAGAATTTTTTTTAATTAACCAGTATTTTAGATGTAAGCCTTGGTCATTATATATGTTTCATTTATCTCCTCGATCTATTTGTCTTGCCTCTTTCTCTATTAATGGAACCTTTTGATTAACAGAAATTGTTAATTTTAATGCAGTTCAGCTTATTAAACTTCTGCTTTTTGGTTAGTAATTTTCATGTCCTGCTTATGAAACCATAAGGATAATTTTCCTGCTTTATCTTCTGGAGGCATTGTTGTTTTTACCTTTGATGATTAGATCTAAAATCCTTATGGATTTGGGCAGATGGCATTTTTGTGTGTGTAAGATGAGGGTAGAATACCTTATTGGATATGCAGTTCACCAAGTACCATTTATTGTCACTACTTTCAGCCAGCCATTGCAGCCATAAAAATAAACTTCCTCTCAAATAGTAATATTATGCCATCAGAGTAAGCATTAAATACTTACTGAAGGTGCTCATGTAAATATCTAATGGTGGTTTGATTTTCAAATTTTAAGAAATTTACATTAATGGTTATATTAATGTGGGGTTTGAAACATTTTAAACCAAAGTTCCAAAAAATTATGAGATCCAAAAGGAGTAGTATTCAGTTTTCCTGGTTAAGTTAGAGCATTTTGAGCTGCAGCCAGTTTTTATTTGTAGCACTCATCTGTTTAAATGACTTTTTCTGCTAATGGTGTTTATTTTATTGTGTCATCCCTAAAGTTAGAGCATAAACTGTAGAATTAATTTTTAGATGTTTATTTTTCAGGAAATGTATTGATAGTAAATTTCAATTGGATTCAACTAATAGTGGAAAAAACAAGAGAGATGGAGATTTTGAAGGCACAGATGAATCCATTTTTGGAAAGAAGCCCAGGGTAGAAGAGTCAGTAACTGAAGACTTAAGGTAGTATTTCCATTGTCATAAATGTTGGGAGCTCTTAATTTGGGAGGTTTTGAAAATTGCTTATGTTTATGTTTTATGAAAGTTTTTGCTTAGTGAAATGAAGATAAATGTTCTTTATGTACTCTTACAAACATAGATATAGGACATTTATATAAATTTGGGGGCATTGGGAGACTAGAACAGACTCATATATATATATTTTTTATTGTGAACAACAAACATACGAACATTCTTCACATGTTTACAATCAGTGGCTCATAATATCAACACATAAGTTGTGTATTCATCACCATGATCATTTTTTTAACGTTTGCATCTCTCCAGCAGAAGAAATAAAGAAGAGAAAAGAAAAATCTCATACATCCTACGCCCCATACCCCTCCCTCTCACTGCCCACTAGTACTTCAGTCAATTCAATTTATTTTAACCTTTGTTCCCCCTATTTTGTATATTTCTTCACCATATTTTTTACCCATCTGTCCATTCCATAGATACAAAAGAGCATCAGACATAAAGTTTTCACAGTCACACAGTCACATTGCAAAAGCTATATCATACAATCATCTTCAAGAAACATGGCTACTGGAATACACCTCTACATTTTCAAGTACTTCCTGCTAGCCACTCTAATATACCATAAACTAAAAAGGGGATATCTGTATAATACATAAGAATAACCTCTAGGATAGCCTCTTAACTCTGTTTGAAATCTCTCAGCTGCTGGCACTTTATTCTGTCTCATTTCTCTCTTCCCCCTTTTGGATGAGAAGGTTTTCTCAGTCCCTTGATGCTGAGTCACAGCTCTTACTAGGATTTCTGTCACACGTTGACAGGGAGGTTTGTATCCCTGGGAGTCATCAGACTCGTCTTTAAATACTTTGGAGTATATTTAGAGAAAGGATCTTGAAGCCTAATTTTTTTATTTAAAGGAGAAAAGACATGTTTCTTTTATTTGTGAAATACCATAAGAAGACAATCCCTGGAGAAGAATGAAATAAAAGGAAGGAATAAAATTGATCTATTTGAAGGAATCAGTGAAAAGGAACATGGGGAGGAATTAAATTATCAGTGTCCCATGCAGCAGCAAATGGAATGGCTGTGAGCCTCAAGACCCCTGAAGCAGTAGAGTGGCCCATGGATATATGTGGACAAATTAGCTGGTATTTCTCTGATTTTGAAAGATGGAACTTTCTATAACTTAGTTTCATTTCTTATGTCGACCTATTTTCTGATGGTGGCTTTGTTTCTCCTTTCTTGCGTCTCCTATGTTATCTTGGCACTACCATGAAGAAATTTACTGTTCTTAGAAATTTTTTTTTAACTGATTAGCTATTGTAGCTAGCAAAATTGGCTACTTAAATGGTGGTAGATGTGCCATTGGAATATTTAAGATGCACTGTGTGCCCAAACCAGTAGAATAGGTTACACATAATATTGATATTTAAAGTCAGTGCTGTTTATTGTCGTGATTCTCAGGTTTTATCCAAAATATGATATTTGTAAAAATTAGAAGTACATAAAATAAGAGAATAATATAGTCCAGAATTACATCTATTTTTCTTCAGTTTATCTATAATCTGTGTCCTTTCGTGGCCTAAACAGAGAATTTAGCTGAATATAATTTTGAAAATCATATAAGAATCAGACACACTACTACAAAAGTAGGCTTGTTTATTTTATACTTTCTGTCATGTATTAGTTTTTATAATCACCTTTGTGTTTTGATGTAGTGACGGTGCTTTGTAGAGTTGTTTTTTATTCGGGATAGTTATTGGCTCTAACCTGATATAATTGTTTTAATAATCCATCTAGCAGTCTATTTCATCTGTATTTGTTATCAAGGGTATTAGCTATTTTGAATTCTTAACACGTAAAATATATAATGTGAAATTTTTTCAAATATTCTTAACAGTAAAAGTTCTTCCAGTTTGGAGTAATTATAATCAGCAGTGTCATTTTTCTTAACAATGCATTTGGGAGACTTACCTAATTATAGAAAAATAATTTATTTTTGTATAACTTAAAATTTTTTTCTTTTTAAGTTTGGCAGACCTGATGCCTAGAGTCAAGGTACAAGCAGTTGAAACTGTCGAAGGGTATACACATGAGGTAAGCACAAACAGCATACACTAGTTGGTGTTATAAATATTTAATATTATTTAATATTAAGTTTAGTATATTATAAGTATATTAAAAATACAAAGATTTTTCTTTGAAGTGTTTAGTGTAACAGTCAACCAAAAATTTAGCCTTGAGGATCTCTAAAATATTAAACAGTTTCGGTTGCATGCACATAGTCTGGTAAAGTTGCTAGGTCTTTATAATCACACCTGAGATCACATCCTCGCCCACCACTTTTATTAACTACAGTCCTGGATAATTTCTTTCACTTCTTTGAACAGTGCATTTTAATTTGGGATAATGGGATCTACTTAATAAGTTGGTTTTAAAGATTATATGAAAAATTGGGTAAAGTATCCAGCACAAATTAGGTGTTAATGCTTGTTCATTCCTGTACTCCTAAGATCAAGTAGCAGAAGTTTCCTTTTTCCCATCTTGTTCTGTTTCATGTCTTGCTCGTGCAAATTGCATTTTCTTTGTAAAAGTGCTCACTGATAATGTATATAGTAGCCATTTAGCTGTGAATGTTTATAAATTTAGGACAGGGAACTTTGACACTGTTTCCTTCTATTAAGCCTTATATCATTATGATAGAACCTTACAAGTTCTAGTTTCAGGTAGTTGGAGAGTCTTATAAAAAGTCTCTGTTGAATAAGCAAAGAAATTCCAAATGAACAAAAATGGCTCTTGATATAGCTTTAGGACCTTATCTTTTAAAATCCCCGTTTTTCTACTGAAAATCCCTTATGTTCCTTCCTTTAGAAATAGCATTTAGGTTTGCAAAATTAATCATTTTTACTTATTTGCTGAATACTTATATTGTATCCTGTTTGATGCTCTGAGGTTCCAAAAGACAAAACAAAGCAATAAAAGAAACAAGCCCTACTCCAAGAGATTAGAAGCTTTTATCCTCTTTCCCTTCTAATCCTCCATTGTCACCTCCTTTCACTTTCTTAGCAACTAACTTTACTTTTGTCTTCATGTGGAGGACTGAAGAAATTGAGTTGGAGTATCCTCTGATTATAATCTCTTTCACAAGCCTGTCTGCATTAGTCCTATGTATCAAAGGAAATGATACTTTGCCTACCAAGCTAAGAAGAATTGCTCTGCCAGTGCTGTTGCTCCTGCCTCGACAGACACTTTGATTATTCCATTTCCCTTTTCTATTTCTACAGTCTCATTTTATTCTGTTTGCCTTTTTCTATCAGTTTATAAACATGGAAAAGGTTCTCTTTTGTTTTAGGCTACTTACGGCTGCTGTGTTATTTTTCTTCTTGTTTTTTTTTTTTAACTTTTTTTATTGTATAGTATAACATATATACAAAACAAAGACAAAAACAATGGTTTTCAAAGCAGTTTTCAACAAGTAGTTATAGGACAGATCCCAGAGTTTGGCCTGGGCTACTATACCATCATCTCAGATTTTTCCTTCTAGCTGCTCCAGAATATAGGAGACTAGAAGGAATAAATACTTGCTGGTCATCACGATAGACTTTTTTTCTTTTTGGTGAAAAATGACGTCTGTACAAAAAAGCAATAAATTTCAAAGCACAGCACAACAGTTAGTTGTAGAACAGATTTCAGAGTTTGACATGGATTACAATTCCACAATTTTAGGCTTTTTACTTCTAGCTGCTCCAAGATTTTGGATACTAAAAGAGATATCACTTTAATGATTCAGCAATCATATTCATTTGTTAAATCCTATCTTCTCTATATGACTCCACGATCACCTTTAATCTTTCTAGCCCTCTCTTTAGAGGGTGTTTGGGCTATGGCCATTCTAACATTTTTATGTTGGAAGGGTCTGTCACTAATATGGGGTAGGGAAATGGAATGATATGATGTTCTGGAGAGGCTGGGCCCTCTAGGTTTCAGGACTTATCTGGTCCAGGGACCCATCTGGAGGTTGTAGGTTTCTGGAAAGTTACAGTAGTTCATGGAACACTAGTGTTCTTTAGGATTGTCTGGAGCGACCTGGTTGGGGTTTGGCAGGTTGTAATAGGTAGCAGTGTCTAACCGAAGCTTGCAAAAGAGCATCCTCCAGAGAAGCCTCTCGACTCTGTTTGAACTTTCTCTCACTGCTACTCTATTAGTTATACTTCTTTTACCCCTTTTGTTCAGGATGGAGTTGTTGATCCCACGGTACCAGGACGAGATTCATCCCTTGGAGTCATCCACACATCACCAGGGAGATTTTCACCCTGATGTCATGTCCTACATAGCAAGGAGGGCGATGATTTGACTTGCAGAGTTGGGCTTAGAGACAGTGAGGCCGCATGTGAGCGACAAAAGAGGTCCTCCAGAGGTCACTCTTGGGCATACCTATAGGTAGGCTAAGCTTCTCCACTGCCTACTTAAGCTTCACAAGAGTAAGCCTCAAGATGAGGGACATGGCCTATTGATTTGGGTGTCCCTAAGTTTGACATAGTATCAGGGGATTTCCTGATGGTAACGTTTGTTAGTTCCCTATTTTTTCTCCCATCCCTCAAGGGACTTGGCCACTACTTTTTTTTTTAATTGATGAACCAGAACAACATACAAACATGAATATTTTTGACATACAAACATTCCATATATGGTGTACAATCAGTGGCTCACAGTATCATCACACAATACTATTCATCACTGTGATCATTTTTTAGAACATTTGCATCACTCGAAAAAGAAAGAAAAAGAAAAAACTCATACATACATACCCCTTACCCCTCCCTCTCATTGACCATTAGTATTTCCATCTACCCAGTGTATTTTAACCTTTGTTCCCCCTCTTTTTCTATACCCCTTACTACTCCTTTTCATTGATCACTAGTATTTCAATCTACTCAATTTATCTTAACATTTGTTCCCATATTATTTATTTATTTTTAATCCATATTTTTTACTCATCTGTCCATACTGTAGATAAAAGGAGCATTGGACACGAGGTTTTCACGGTCACACAGTCACATTGCAAAAGCTGTATCATTATACATTCATCTTCAAGAAACATGGCTATTAGAACACAGCTCTACAGTTTCAGTCACTTCCCTCTAGCCTCTCTAATACACCTTAAACTAAAGAAGGGGATATTTATATAATGTATAAGAATAACCTCCAGGACAACCTCTTGATGCTGTTGAAATCTCTCAGTCACTGACACTTTATTTTGTCTCATTTCTCTCTTCCCCCTTTTGAATGAGAGGTTTTCTCAATTTGTTGATACTGAGATCCAGCTCATTCTAGGATTTCTGTCCCACATTGCCAGGGAGGTTTACACCCCTGGGAGTCATGTCCCAGGTAGAGCGGGGAAGGGTAGTGAGTTTGCTTGCCATGTTGGCTGAGAGAGAAATAGGCCACATCTGAGTAACAAAAAGAGGTTCTCTGGGGGTGACTCTTATGCCTCATTTTAAGTAGGCTTAACCTATCCTTTGTGGGGATAAGTTTCATATGAATAAACCCCAAGATTGAGGGCTCAGCCTATTGATTTGGTTGCCCCCACTGCTTTTGAGAATATCAGGAATTCTCCAAATGGGGAAGTTGAATTTTCCCCCTTTCTCACCATTCCCCCAAAGGGACTTTGCAAATACTTCTTTATTTACTGCTGAAATCACTCTGGGATTCATTGGGGCATCACACTGGACAAACCTACAAAACCTCAGGCCCTATTCAAGGTTCCATATACTTAATGGTGTTCAATTGACCTGTCCATATAAGTTATATTAGGAAATAAACTATTCAAAATATAAATTTTGTACCAAATAAACATATTTTGCTTTATTCTCACACGGAAGTTGAAGTTTTAAAACATGAATGGCCATCTATTTTCACCACCCTGCTATATTGACATTCCTTTGTTCTTCCTCATGCAAAAACATTTTTTAATTTCTACATTTAGTCACTATCATTGTACACTGTAGGCATTCCTAGATTATACCATCTCAGTCTCTATTGTCTATCTTTGTCTGGGTCATATGTGCCCCCAGCCCTCCTCCCATCATTCTCACATTCAGCTTCATTCAGTGTACTTACATTATTGTGCTGTAATCAGGTAGTATTGTACCATCCATTTCTGAATTTTTACAGTCAGTCCTTTTGCACAATTTGTATCACTTCAGCTCTTATTACCCAATATCTACCCTGTTTCTATCTCCTGATGACTCCTGATCCTATCTGAAATTCTCCAAGTTCATTCAATGTTAGTTCATATCAGTGAGACCATCTACTACTTGTCCTTTTGTTTCTGGCTCATCTCACTCAGAGATGATGATGTCCTCAGGGTCCATCCATGTTATTACATGCTTCATGACTTTATTCTCTCTTACAACTGTGTAATATTCCACCATCTGTATATACCATAACTTGTTCAGTCACTCGTCTGTTGATGGACATTGGGCTGTTTCCATGTCTTTGGCCAATACTTTTTTTATTAGTAATTTTTTAATTAAAAAAATATAACAGCGAACAAACACAAACATTCGTAACATATCATTCCATTCTACATATATAATCAGTAATTCACAATATCATCACATAATTGCATGTTCATCATCATGATCATCTTAGAACATTTGCATCAATTCAGAAAAAGAAATAAAAAGAAAACAGAAAAAAATTCCTATATACCGTACTCCTTACCCCTCCCTTTCATTGATCCACTAGCATTTCAATTTCTAAATTTAACATTTGTTCTCCCTATTATTTATTTTTATTCTGTGTGTTTTATTCATCTGTTGATAAGGTAGATAAAACGGGCATCAGACCTAAGGTTTTCACAATCACAGACTCACATGGTGAAAGCTATATCATTGCTGCGTATATTCGTAACTGTCTCCTCTTATCTGCCTTAACATGCCCTGACATGTCCCAACATCTCTTAATCTTGCAGGCCCTGCCAATCTAGTCCTCTGCCTAGCAACTCCTGAGCATATATCATACTAACCTTTTACCCCTTCCTCATTGGACCATGTGCACTCCTCACCTCACCGCTCATTATAATACATTACTTCACTTTTGTTTAACACACCCCCTAACCAATCCACATACTACATGACACCATACCAGCTGCCCATCAAAGCTTCTCCACCCCCGTTAACTCCCCCTCACCAACCCTTTATATTCCATGTGTTTCCACCTGTCGGGAGCCTAGCCTGTAAGCCTTGCCATCCAGCTAGGTCCCGCGAGCCACCTATGCAATAAACTACTGCTATTATTCTTTAGTCTCGGTTTATTGTGCTCGCGCCCCTCCAGACCTTCGAGCCCCGTGGTCTCGGCTGACGCCGCTCTCCAGCCGAACCACATCCGAGGATGAGACCCCAGTGCGGTCGGGCTAGGCAAGCCCGGACACCGCATATCATCATCCAATCAATTTCAAGAAACATGGCTACTGGAACACAGCTCTACATTTTCAGGCAGTTCCCTCCAGCCTCTTCATTACATCTTAACTAACAAGGTTATATCTGTTTAATGTGTAAGAATAACCTCCAGGATTACCTCCTGACTCTGGAATCTCTCAGCCATTAACATTTTATTTTGTCTCATTTTGCTCTTCCCCCTTTTGGTCAAGATAAGATTTTCTCAATCCCTTGATGCTGAGTCCCAGCTCATTCTAGGATTTTGTCGCACATTGCCAGGAAGATCCACACCCCTAGGAGTCATGTCCCACTTGGACAGGGGGAGGGTGATGAGTTTGCTTGTTGTGTTGGCTGGAGAGAGATGGCCAATACTTTTTGATTATTTGCTTAATACACTCTAGGATGTATCCAGGCATTACATTAGGCTATACAGCATTAAAGGATCTCTTATTCTACGCTCCCTGTGTTTCAGTTGTTCAAATGAGTTATACAGATAGTTTGAGTTAGATTATGTGTTACAGAAAATTTTGATTCCAAACTAAATGAACTTTTCTTTGATCTCAAAAAGTATGTATGCTTCTAAAATATAGATGTGTCTTTCTCACTTTCCTGTATTCTGAATTACTTTAACCACAACCTGTCAGCTTCAATCTTATCTCTAAGTATCAGGTTTTATATATATATATAAAACAGCCTCTCGAAATCCAGAAATAATAATTACCGCTTTGGACTAAGTGTGTCTGCCTTAAAAACTTACAGTCGAGGCCCCTGTTTTCTTTTTTTTTTTTAATTTTTTATTAATTAAAAAAAATTACAAGAAACACAAACATTCCCAACACATACACTCAGCAATTCACAATATCATCACATAGTTGCATATTCATCGTCCTGATCATTTCCCGGAACATTAGCATCAATTCAGAAAAAGAAATAAAAAGACAACAGAAAAATATAACAGAGAAAAGAAAAAAAAAATTTTACATGCCATACCCCTTACTGATCCCTTTCATTGATCACTAGCATTTCAAACTAAATCTATTTTAACATTTGTTCCCCCTATTATTTATTTTTATTCCATATGTTCCTCTCATCTGTTGACAAGGTAGATAAAAGCAGTATCAGATACAAGGTTTTCACAATCACACAGTCACATTGTGAAAGCTATATCATTATACAGTCATCATCAAGAAACATGGCTACTGGAACACAGCTCTACATTTTCAGGCAGTTCCCTCCAGCCTCTCCATTACATCTTGGATAACAAGGTGATATCTACTTAATGCATAAGAATAACTTCCAGGATAACCTCTCGACTCTGTTTGAAATCTCTCAGCCATTGACACTTTGTCTCATTTCAGTCTTCCCCCTTTTGGTTGAGAAGGTTTTCTCAATCCCTTGATGCTGGGTCTCAGCTCATTCTAGAGTTTTTCTCAATCCCTTGATGCTGAATCTCAGCTCATTCTGGGATTTCTGTCCCATGTTACTAGGAAGATCTACACCACTGGTGGTCATGTCCCACATAGACAGGGGGAGGGTGGTGAGTCTGCTTGCTGTGTTGGCTGGAGAGAGAGGCCACATCTGAGCAACAAAAGAGGTTCTCTTGGGGGTGACTCTTGGGCTTAATTTTAAGTTGGCTTGACCTATCCCCTGTGGGGTTAAGTTTCATATGAACAAACCCCAAGACTGGGGGCTCAGCCTATAACTTTGGTTGTACACACTGCTTGTGAGAATATCAAGAATTCAACTTGGGGAAATTGAGTTTTCCCCCATTCTCACCATTCCCCAAAGGGGACTTTGCAAATACTTTTCCACTTACTGATCAAATCACTCTGGGATTCATCAGGGCATCACCTGGACAAACCAACAAAATCTCATATCCTATACAAAGTTCCATGTACTTAAGGTGTTCAATCAACTATCTACATAGGTTGTATTAGGAGATGCACTAGTCAAAGTATAGATTTGTACCAAATAAACATTTTTTGCTTTAGTCTCACACATTAGTTGAAATTTTTAGATATTAAGTACCATCTATTTTCAGCACACTGCAGTAATGACATTCTTTTGTTCTTCCTCATGCAAAAACATTTTTTAAATTTGTACATTTAGTCACTATCATTATACACTCTAGGCATTCCTAGATTACACCATCTCAGTCTTTATCATCTATCTTTCTTTGTGATTTCATTTATGCCCCAGACCTCTTCTCTCTATCATTCTCATATGCAGCTTCATTCAGTGTTTTAACATAATTGTATTACAGTTAGGTAATATTGTGCTGTCCATTTCTGAGTTTTTATATCCAGTCCTGTTGCACAGTCTGTATCCCTTCAGCTCCAGTTATCCAATATCTTACCCAATTTCTATCTCCTGATGGTCTCTGTTACCAAGGAAATATTCCAAGTTTATTCACTAATGTCAGTTCATGTCAGTGAGACCATACAGTATTTGTCCTTTTGTTTCTGGCTAATCACACTCAGCATAATGTCCTTAAGGTCCATTCATGTTGTTACATACTTCATAACTTTATTCTGTCTTACAGCTTCATGATATTCCATCTTATGTAAATGTCACAGTTTGTTTAGCCAACTGTCTGTTGATGGACATTTTGGCTGTTTCCATCTCTTGGTAATTGTTAATAATGCTGCTATAAACATTGATGTGTAAATGTCCATTTGTGTCCTTGGCCTCATGTCCTTTGAGTAGAGATAGCGTATAGATGGGTCCTGGTTTTTAATCCATTCTGCCAAACTATGTCTTTTGATTGGAGAGTTTAATCCATTAACATTCAGTGTTACTACTGCATGGGTAGCACTTTCTTCTACTATTTTGCCTTCTGGATTTTATATGTCATATCTAATTTTCCTTCTTTTTATCTTTACTCATAGTCTTTCTTTCTACACTCTTCTCCACACCTCTCTCTTTGTCTTCATATCTGTCTCTAGTGTTCCCTTTAGTATTTCTTGCAGAGCTG
The DNA here is from genome assembly GCF_023851605.1 of Tamandua tetradactyla. NCBI lineage: Eukaryota > Metazoa > Chordata > Mammalia > Pilosa > Myrmecophagidae > Tamandua > Tamandua tetradactyla. The sequence goes on from NC_135336.1 coordinate 109,136,807, forward strand.
GTCTCTTGGTCACAAAATCTCTCAGTGATTTTTTGTCTGAAAATGTTTTAATTTCTCCCTCATTTTTTTTTTTCACATGGGCAGGCACCGGGAATCGAACCTGGGTCCTTAGGCATAGCAGACAAGCATTCTTGCCTGCTGAGCCACCGTGGCCTGCCCTCCCTCATTTTTGAAGGGCAGTTTTGCTGGATATAGAACTCTTGGTTGGCAGTTTTTCTCTTTTAATAATTTAAATATATTATCCCATTGTCTTCTCGCCTCCATGGTTTCTGCTGAGAGATCTGTGTATAGTCTTATTGGGCTTCCCTTGTATGTGATGGATTGCCTTTCTCTTGCTGCTTTCAAGATCCTCTCTTTCTCTTTGACCTCTGACATTCTGATTATTAAATGTCTTGGAGTATGTCTGTTTGGATCTCTTCTCTTTGGGGTATGCTGCACTTCTTGGATGTGTAATTTTAAGTCTTTCATAAGAGTTGGGAAATTTTCAGTGGTAATTTCCTCCATTAGTTTTTCTCCTCCTTTTCCCTTCTCTTCTCCTTCTGGGACACCCACAACATGTATATTCATGCGCTTCATATTGCCTTTCAATTCCCTGTGTCCCTGCTCATATTTTTCCATTTTTTTTCCTATAGTTTCTGTTTCTTGTTGGATTTCAGATGTTCTGTCCTCCAGTTCAGAAATCCTATGTTCTGTCTCTTGAAATCTACCGTTGTAGATTTCCAGTGTTTTTTTCATCTCTTCTACTGTGTCTTTCATTCCCATAAGTTCTGTGATTTGTTTTTTCAGACTTTCAGTTTCTTCTTTTTGTTCTTTCCTTGCCTTCTTTATATCCTCCCTCAATTCATTGATTTGGTTTTTGATGAGGTTTTCCATGTCTGTTTGTACATTCTGAATTAATTGTTTTAGCTCCTGTATGTCATTTGAATTGTTGGTTTGTTCCTTTGACTGGGCCATAGCTTCAATTTTCCTAGTGTGATTTGTTATTTTTTGCTGGCATCTAGGCATTTAATTACCTTAATTAGTTTATTCTGGAGATTGCTTTCACTACTTTTATCTAGGGTTTTCTTGCTGGATGAATTTGTTGTCTGTTTTTTGACATTCCATTCAGCTTTATCTGGACCTTTAGCTTAAGTTTTGTTTAACAGAGGAGAATTTTTCAGCTCTTGTTTTCTTGTTTCTTACCCTGCTTGTGTGGTGCCTTTCCCCCCACACACTTAGGAGGGTCTACTTAGATATTATAGACCCCAGCCAGATTTTCCCAGACCAAACTGGCCTCCTATCAGGAGGAAAAAGTCACCTGCATCAATTTTCCCTGAGGGTGGGACCCAGCATTTCAAAGACTTTCCTGTGAAATCTTTGGACTCTGTTTTTCTTATCCTGCCCAGTATGTGGTGCTTGTCTGACTGCAGGTCCCACCAGCATAAGATGATGCGGTACCTTTAACTTTGGCAGATTCTCCCTGCTGGGGGTGTGCTGGAGACAGAGGAGAGGTTGTAGGCTGGTTTTAATGGCTTCAAATTACCAAGTCCTGGTGTCTGAATTCCTTGATGGAGGGATTCCACCTGAGTTGGGCTTCACCCCTCCCCTGGGGAAGGCACAGGCTCTAGATAAGCCCCCCAAAGAGCTCACTTCTGCCTATGCCTGGGGCAGTTTCAGCCTGAAAAGTCCTGCTGCTGTATCCAGAGGCAGTCAAGCCTTTGTAGATACACAGCCACAAAAACCTCTGTTTCCTTCTTTTTTTTCCCCCTTTTTCTGTCAGTCCTGCCCCCTTGGCACCAGGGCAAAAATGAGCAACCTCTGCTTTGATCAGGTTCACCTAAGCTGGGGACCTATTTTTAGTAGTCAGAATTTGTTAATTAGTTCCACAATTGGCGTTTGATTGTGCCCAGTCCCTGCTTCTGGTAAAGTCCTTTCCTTTCCCCTCTGTGGGGCAGGGGCGTTGACCGCCACAGCTTTGGGAACTCACGGTTCTGGAGGGTGCTCACAGTCGGTCCACCTGGGCCAGACTGGGGTATGCTGTGTGTCTCGTCACTGACATGACCCCAGGAGCTGTTCTGTGCTGTTTCTGGTTATTTAGTAGTTGTTCTGGAGGATGAACTAAAATGCGCACGTTGTTAAGCCTCCATCTTGACCCAGCAGCCCCTGTTTTCTTGTAAGCATTTTCTAAAGGAGACCATACCATTGTTGTCTTCTACCCTTTTATAATCATCCATTTGAGAAATAATTTTTGAGTGCCAAATACATTTTATTAGGTACTGAGTATAAAGAGATAAACAAAAGAGATATGTCCCTGCCTTCTCAGAGTTACTATTGAGTGATTTGTTTGAAGACTCCTAGAAGAAACCCTGTTTACACTTTCTAACCTTTTATTTATATCTTAATCTGCTAAAATTAGATTTTTTTCTCTCTTCATTTTTTTCAAACTGCTCTGGCAGTGATCATCAGTAACTAATTGCTAAGTCCTTTTGATTCAATAATTCTTCTGGTTTTCTGACTCCTTAGTCTCTTCAGACTTCTTGTCTTTTACCTGTCTTGTATGTGTTGTTGGTACTCAGACTGTTTCCAGAGAGTTAAAAAACAACCTTTGATTCTGAGAAACATAAAAACACGGTTTTTTGTTTTATTCCTGTTAAATCTCAGAGCTACTGAAATCTTAATTGCTTTGTGCTGATGTCCTTTGTTGATGTCTCATGGACTATTGAGAGACCCATGAAGGAGGTCAACTAACCAGGTTGGTCCCATGGTTGGTCTTAACTTGGGTGGGGATCATGTTGTGATTTAGACACTAATCTTTAGCTTTTTAGGTCCAGAAACTTGTTATTGTACCCAAGGTTGGGCTGTCTAGATAGACTCACTTTCATTGTACTTCTAAGAGATTGAGAGATACAAAAGGATTTGATTCTCTTAATTTAATAGATAAGTAGTCATCTTTCTCAAACTACCGGAAAAGCAGAATTAGAAACTTAGAACGTTCTTGAAATCATACTAAAGAGGAATATTTAGTGTTAAGGGAAAGACCGATGAAGACTATTCCCATCTCCCAGAAGTGTTCATTCACTATTAAGAACTCATAGTTCACTCTTGTCTTGAAGTGTGCTGTATGAAATACCAAATTCCCATTATAGACTCCATTTAGCACATCACACTTCTAATACAGTCTTCATACTGGGTATAATTCATTAAGTTTTATTTTTAGTTGTTTAACTTTTCTTAATTATATTCAGATCTGAAATTCTACCCATATCACCTTATTTCTAATTGAGTCACACAAGTTTACTGGCAATTTCTACTTTTAAAGCGGCTAATCTTGTCTAATGTCTGTTTATTGGCTATGATTTCTAATTTCTGTGCATATCTTAACTATGGACCCTTCATACAATAAGTTAGTTTTCTATTGTACAGTGAGAAATATGTAAACAGTGTCAGGACTTTAGATGTGGAAAACACAAAGATAACTACGATAAGTCCTAGACCTTAATAAATACAGAGTTTCTGCTGGGAGATAGAAATGTTAATCTTTTTTTTTTTTTTTTTTACATTTTTTCTGTGAAATATGACATATATACAAAAAAGGTGGTTAATTTTAAAGTGCATTTTAAGAAGTAGTTATAGAACAAATTTCAATGTATGCTATAGTTTATAGTTCCACAGTTTCAGGTATTTCCTTCTAACTGCTCTTATACAATGGAGACTAAAAGGAAATACCAATTTAATGATTTAGTAGTCATACTCATCTATAAAATCCTATCTTCTCCATTGCAGCTCCTTTGATTAATCCTCCTTTGATTCTTCTCCCAGTCTTTAATGGTATTTGGGCTGTGACCATTGTAACCTCTTCATTTTGAAAAGGGGTGTCGACATTATAGGATAGGGAGTGCAACAGGTTGAGCTCTTGAAGAGACTGTTAACTCTGGGTTTCAGGGCTTATCTAGCCTAGCTTTCTGAAATAGATGTGTGATCTTTCACTTAACTTTGCTGTGAGACAAATGCTAGTAGAGGTATTTTTGGGTGTTGCCATTTTAACTTTTTGTATTCTTTAATTTTAATTTATTTAATTCTACAGTGTCTTAAGATTATTAGACACTCTGTAATTCATCACTTTTAGTTTTGACACTTTCATTTTTGTGAAGTGCCAAATGTGACAATTCCCAATAGTAAGTTGGTGAATTTTTGAATTTTAATTTGACATTAGGTTGCGCTTCCTGCAGATGAAGATTATTTACCACTTAAACCTCAAGTTGGAAAAGCTGCAAAGGTCTGTGATGAATCAGTTTGTACAGTTTTGTGAGTCTGTCTTTTTCTTAAGATTCTTAAATTTAAACTTTTTCAGAGATTATTATACAGAGAACAGATTATTATACTGAGAACAGTGTGTACAGATACCAAGGAGTTCCAGCCACCTGGAAACAAATATAGTGAGAACAAAATCTATAAACTAGCATGCTGGAAACCAAGCATCACATGATGAGTTTTTGGAAAATTAAAGTAGTGATTCTTAACATTTAAAAGAGAGCCTAGTGAAAGTTAACATCTTTTTGGTAGGGAAAAAATGCATGTTGTGCAAGTTTTACATACAATTTTACATAATTCTCAAACCTCTAAAGGAACCCAAATGATAATGCATATATTAGATGCTTATATTAAGTGGGTTTTGAAGTTCAGATAGACTTGAAGTTAATAAATTATTGCAGTTTACATTTTCAAGTAATTTTCTCCAAATGAAAAAGGCATTGTGGTGTGAAAGAGTAAACGTGAACTCTTGAAGTCTTATAGACCTATGTTCTGTTTTCACCTAGCTGAGTGAACCTAAGTTAGGGAGTGTACTTTTGAGAACCTCAGTTTCTGTCTATGAAAGGAAATAATAGGTGCTGTTGTGGAGCTTAATAATAATATATAAAAAAATATCTTGCTCAAAGGGTCTGCTGTCAAGCATGTTCTCAATAAATGGTGATTATTTCATTACTGTTAATATAATGTATATACCAGCAAAACTAACCCTTTATGCTGTATGCTTAAAGATGTTTTTACTGTTCCTATTTTGAATAGTGGTTGGCATATTTTTTCCTAAAAAGGATAGTAAAGGAATGCTCCCAAAACCCTTTAAGAGATACCCTCTCTTGATTTTAATGGTACTCTGTTATGGCTAGGTATTTTCATGCACTTATTAATATTTTATTTTTTTTAGGAGTACCCATTCATTCTTGACGCTTTTCAAAGAGAAGCCATTCAGTGTGTTGATAATAATCATCTGTGTTAGTATCTGCACATGCATCAGCTGGGAAAACTGTATGCGCTGAGTGAGTAGCTTTCTTTTTAAGTGAAATTTTAAAGTAGCTTTGTTTTTTATCTCGTACTTAAAAATTATTTTTCTGTGTGATTTCTACATGTAAAAACAGTTTTACTTCTTACTTTTCATTTTGGATGCCTTTAATTTCTTTTTCTTGCCTTATTGCTCTGCCTAGGGCCAGGACCACCACTACAGCACTGAATAGAAGTGATAGAAACAAATATTGTTGCTTTGTTCATCATTTTAGGAGAAAAGCAGTCAATCTCATTATTAAGCATGATGTTCCCTGTACATTTTTCATCAGTGCTGTTTATCAATTTGAGAAGGTTCATTTCTATTCCTGATTTGCAGAGTTTATATATATGTGGATATATATTTATGTATATAAATTGTTTAGATAAAGGATTTGTCAAATGCTTTTTTTTTCCATCTCTTGAAATTATCATGTTTTTTTCTTTTTATTCTACCAGTATGGTAAATTGCATTGATTCATTTTTCAAATGATAAACCTTCCTTAAACTGTACTTGGTCATAATGTATGAATTCTTTTAATATATTGTTGGATTTGATTTGCTGTAAGCTTAAGAATATTCACATCTGTGTTCATGAAGGATGCTGATTTATTGTGATATCTTTTTCTGGCTGGGATATCAAGGTAATATCAGCATCTCTTTTTTTTTTTCCTGATTAGTCTGAGTAGAGGTTTATCCATTATATTGATAGTCTCACAGATCCAGGTTTTGGTTTCACTGATTTTTCTCTGTTCAGTTACTGTTTTTGATTGATCTTCTCTTTGGGTCTCATTGATTTCCACTATGACCTTTATTTCCTTCTACTTAGAGCTTCATTTGCTTTTCTTTTTCTTATTTCTTAAGGAGGAAAGGTGAAGTCATTGATTTGAGACTTTTCTCCGGTAATATAAGCGTTGTGAATTTCCCTCTAACATTACTTTAACTGCATCCCAGAAATTTTGTTAGGTTACATTTGATTTCATAGGTTTATTAAATGTTTTTATTAAAAAAATAATTTGATATAGTTTGATATGTTATGTGTGATCCAGGTTTCTGTATGGTATCATTTTCCTTCTGCTTGAAGGAATTTCTTTATCATTTATTATACTGTATATCTGAGTTCTTTCAATGTTTTTATGTCCAAATATAAAAATAAATATTTTGTTTAAATATTTCATCTTAATTTTTGTGAGATATTTTCACTGGATATAAATACCTTTGACTTGCATTATTTATAAGAAATCCACTGCCATCCTTAACTTTGTTCCTCTGTATGTAATGTCTTTTTTTTTCTGACTGCTTATAAGATTTTTCTTTTTATCACTCATTTTAAGCAGTTTGATTATGATGTGCCTTGATGTATATTTTCCCTGTTTTCTTGTGCTTATTTGTCAGACTTGATCTGGGTATTCATGGTTTTCATCAAATTTAAAATTTTTCAGCCATAATGTCTTTAAATATTTTTTCAGTGCTCTCCATGACTCTGTGGTCACTCTTACCTCCAGCTTCTTCTTCAGCATATGGAATACATTTATAAAGCCTGTATATAAAATGTTCTTGTTCTTATGTCTTTCATCTGTGTTATTTCTTGGTCTGTTTTTGTTATTTTTTTTAACTTTTTTTTTTATTGTATAGTATAACATATTATACAAAACAAAGAAAGAAAAACAGTAGTTTTCAAAGCACTCTTCAACAAGTAGTTACAGGACAGATCCCAGAGTTTGTCATGGGCTGCCATACCATCGTCTCAGGTTTTTCCTTCTAGTTGCTCTAGAATGTAGGAGGCTAGAAGGAATAACTATTTTTTTATCATCACAATCTACTTTCTTTTCCTTTTTTGTGAAAAATGACATCTATACAAAAAAGCAATAAATTTCAAAGTACAGCACAACAATTAGTTGTAGAACAGATTTCAGAGTTTGGCATGGATTACAATTCCACAATTTTAGGTTTTTTACTTCTAGCTGCTCTAGACTAGAAGTAAAACATCAGCTTAATGATTCAGCAATCATATTTGTTTGTTAAACCCTACCTTCTCTGTATAACTCTACCATCACCTTTGATCTTTCTATTCCACTCTTTAGGGGTATTTGGGCTATGGCCATTCTAACTTTTTCATGTTGGAAGGGGCTGTCATTAGTGTGGGGTAGGGAGATGGAACCAGTTGATATTCTGTAGAGGCTGGGCCCTCTAGGTTTCAGGACTTATCTCTTCGTCTGTTTTGATCGATTATTTTCATTGAAGGTCATAGTTTCTTGCTTCTTTGCAAACTGCCTTGATTGGATGTTTGGTTGCTATTAATTTTAGCAGTGACTTTAAGCAATTTGCTTATGATGTGGCTTTACATAGTGTCACTCTACTCCCCCCACCCCCAATGTTTTTTGTGCTTGAGTTCTTAAATCTCGTGGTTTTTATTATTTTCATCAAATTTAGGAAATTTTCAGTTTGTCTTCCCTGACCCCTCTGTTCCTTTGGGAACTCCAGTTATACATATATTAGGCCATTTGAAGTTGTTCTGCAGCCCACTGTTGCTCTATTTATTTATTGTTATTTTTTTTTCTGATGTTTCATTTTGGATAGTTTCTCTTGCTTTGGGTCCAAGTTTACTCATCTTTTTTTTTACATTCAGTTTCTAATCTGCTTTTACTCTTGTCCTGGGTATTTTTCATCTCAACCATTGTATTTGTCATCTCTAAAAAGTTTGATTTGGGTCTTTAAATGTTTTCTGTGTTTCTGCCTAACGTGCTGCTCAATTTGTCCTCAATTTTCTTTGAACATATGAAATACAGTTATAGTAACTTTTAATCTGTATCATTTCTTGGTCTGTTTCTATTTTTTCCTTTTTCATTATAGGTTATTTTCTTCCTTTGCATGCTTGGTAATTTTTTACTGGATGCCTACCATTGTAAATTTTAACTTTTTGGGCGCTGGAATTTTTTTTTAACATTTTTTATTGTGAAATATAACATATGCCAAAAAAAAAAAAGAAGTTTTCAAAGTACATTTTAATAAGTAGTTACAGAACAGATTTGAAAGTTTGGTATGGATTACGATTCCACATTGTCAGGTTTTCCCTTCTAGTCGTTCCAGAATACTGGAAGCTAAAAGAAATATTACAGTGATTCAGCAGTCATACTCTTTTTAAATCCTATCTTCTCTGTTTTAATTCCTTCTTCTTCTTTGAGCCTACTCCTAATCTATAGGGGTCTTTGGGTTATACCCATTCTAACTTTTTCATTTTGTTTAAAAGGGATATCAACATTATAAAATAGGGAGATGGAATTAATTCATATTCTCGTAGAGGCTGTCCCTCTGGTTTCAGGACTTATTTGGCCTAAGTCCTTTACCTTTGGCCTAAGTCCTAACCTCCACCTTTGTGGAGGTTATAGGTTTCAGGAAAATGAATTTAGTACATGAAACTTTCGTAGAGTCTCAGTTAGAACCGTAGATATTCTCTAGGCTTGAGGGGATTGATGTTAGTTGGTCTGTGGCAAACCATGACAATTAGCAGTATCTAGCTGAAGCTTGCTTAGGAGTAGCCTCTAGAATAGCCTCTTGATTCCATTTGAACTCTGTTAACCACTTATTACCTTATTTTGTTGCACTTCTTTCCCCCTTTTAGTCCAGAAGACATCGTCAATCCCATGGTGCCAGGGCCAGGCTCAATCCTGGGATCCTCTGTTGTCAAAGACCTGAGTCTTTGGGTGCTGGATTTTTTTGCATTCCTATAAACATTTTTGAGATTTTTTCTAGTTGAGTGATGTGGAAAAATTTTAATTTTTTCAAGTTTTGGTTTCATGATTGTTTTTTAAGGTCGAACCAGAGCAGCATTTGGTTTAGTCTAGGACTAATTTTATTCATTACTTTGTCAATACCCTTTTTGTCATTCTGTCCAGAGTTGTCTTTATTATGAGGTTTCCACTGTGACTGGTGGGAACCCAAATTAGTCCCAACCCTGTGTCATATTTGGTCATTTTTATCTCTCCTTCTTTTGGGTGACTTATCCCTAGTCCCAGATAGTTTCCTAATACTTATTTCCTAATCAGTACTTACCTGAAAACTCAGGGGAATGTTTGGCAGATATTCAAAACTTTGTGCACTTCTTCCCTTCCTGGTGTTTTTCCCTACATGCTAACTGCCTTGGCCTTCTTGGACTCACTGTTGTTTGGTCAGTTTATGGAAACCCAGTAATCTGGGATTACCTTGATGTTTTCCCTCTCGGGGATTACTGTCCTTGAGTTCAAAGTTATTGTTTCATATGTTTTGTTTTTTTATAGTTGTTTTAGGTGGGTGGGTAATGGCTGTTATTCCATCTTGACTATAAGTGTAGGTTTTTTGTATTATTTTTAATTACTTTATATATTACTATAGTAGTGCATATATCTAAATTATAAATAAATGCGCATATATTGAGTGTATTACAAAGATTTTGATAGGTATCCTTTCTCTCAAAATGTAAAAAAAGACAGTGATTCTAGAGTATTACTATGTAAAGTATGGTCCTTGGACCAGATACTTTGGAATTACCTGGGAACTTGATAAGCATACTCCTAGGCCCCACTCCAGACCTACTGAATTAGAATCTGTATTTTAACAGGATCTTCAGGTGGTTAATCTGTTTGTGAGGAACTGGAACATTTTAAAATTGGAGAGTGCGCTTTTGAACTTGGATGTTATTTTGCAGTCTTTCGTAGGTTGATTTTGAATGATTTACATCTTTTATTTCTCCCATACTTTTTTTTGGATAGCTATTTTATATACTCATAAAAGTGGGCATCTAAAGAGTAAGGAAGGTCATAGAATAAAGAAATAGGTAAAAATGGTACCCTGCCCATTATTGCTCATAGATTTTATATATTTCATGAGTCTCAGAATAATTTTTCTTTTAGAATAGTTTGGACTTACTTGGTTACTTTATGGCTATCAGTTCCTTCTATACCTTGGCTTAGCTGTGGAAGTCCTAGTTTTTCTCTTCACAGGGAAAGTTAGAGGAGTGACGTTTGGATTTCATGGCATCCTGATGGTCTCAGCCAATTGTAGAATAGCCTTGATTGGATCATTTCACAAACTCAAATGTGTTATGGTCCTCTGCCATCCTTGTCTGGGCAATGAAGTAGGAGTAATTGCTCACTGGGCCAACTCTTTTCAGAAAGTGCTGAAGTCGGAAGCTAGTTTCTTCCTAAAGCAAAGTGTGCTGGTTTGAAAGGATGTATGTACTCTAGAAAAGCCATGTTTAATCCTAATCCCGTTTTGTAAAGGCAGCCATTTCTTCTCATCCCTATTCAGTATTGTATATTTGAAACTGTTATTAGATAATCCTCCTAGAGATGTGATTTAGTCAAGAGTGATTGTTAACCTGGATTAGCTGGAGTTGTATCTCCTTCCATTTGGGTGGGTCTTGATTATTTTCTGAAGTCCTGTAAAAGAGGAAACATTTTGGATAATGAGAGTGATTCAGAGAGAGCAGAGAAGAACCACATAGCCAAGAGAAGCAGAGAGTCCATCAGCCAGCACTTTGGAGATGAAGGAAAACACCTCCCAGGGAGTTTCATGAAAGGAAGCCAGGAGAGAAAGCTAGCAAATGATTCCATGTGCCTTCTCACTTGAGAGAGAGACCCTGAACTTCATTGGCCTTCTTGAACCAAGGTATCTTTCCATGGATGCCTTAGATTAAACATTTCTATAGACTTGCTTTAATTGGGACATTTTCTCGGCCTTAGAACTGTAAACTAGCAATGTATTTAATTCCCCCTTTTAAAAGCCATTCTGCTTCTGGTATATTGCATTCTGGCAACTAGCAATGTAGAACACAAAGGTATAGAAGAGACCTGATGACTCTTAGTTCAGTCTTTTTATTTCAGAGAAACAAACTTAATAGCAATTAATTTTGGTGCATTACATATTTAAAGCCAACATATATAATTCTTTGAACTCTTGCTGTTATTGTAACCTTGTTTTTTTCATTTTTCCTATGAGAGGAGAAAAATTTCAGTAGAGGAGGTTTTCATGTGTACTGAAATCTTCTCAAACAATGGTTGAAGAAATCATAAATAGAAATTTAAGATATTCACCAAGGACATAGATTTCTTTTGAAATCTGAGGAAGATACATATTTGGATATGCATATAAAATTTTCTAATTTCAGAAAGAGTTCATGAGTCTCAGGTAAAGATTTTTCCTAGGAATTCATGGTCTTCAAGTAAGTTCTCACTTTAGTTGATAACAGTAGGGTGTAACATTTTATGTATAAACCAGTTGGTAGAATCCTTTATCCATTAATTGAGTAGTTTTCCTAGCGCTGCTTATTTTTTTATTCTGTGTGTGTATCTCTTTTCAAAAACAGCTCTGTTATAATATGTATACCATGAAAGCCACCCATTGTTTTGTGTATAGCTCCAGTGAATTTTAGTAAATTCGTATAGCTATACAACCATCACTGATTTTAGAAACATCTATCAATATAGTTAGTTCTCTGTGCATGTTAGCATTCAGACCTACTCTAACCCTAATTTCCTTGCAAATACTGATTTTTCTGCCTGTAATTTTGCCTTTTCTAGAAATTTCTTATGAATGAGATCATATAATATAGAGACTTTTGTGGGGGTTTTTTCACTTGGCATAATGTTTCGAAGGTTTATTCACATTTGCATATATCTGTAGTTATTTCTTTTCATTGCTGAAAAGAAATGATCAGTTCTTGAATAATTTCATATTTTGGTTATTATAAGTAGCACTAATATAAACATTAATGTACAAGCCTTTGTGTGGATATATGTTTTCATTTCTGTTAGATGGCTATTAAGGAATGAAATTGGTAGATTTTATGGTCAGTATATATTTAACACCTTAGTAAACTGCCAAACTATTTCCCAAAGTTGCTATACCATTTTAGATTTCTACCAGCAGTTTATGAGGCTGCCAGTTTCTCTATAACTTCATTAACACTTGGTATATTGTCAGTCTTTTTTATTATATCATTTTATGAGTATGTAGTGATGTCACATAATAGTTTTAATTTGCATTTCTCTAATGACCAGCATTTTAAGGATCATTTTATGTGCTTATCAGCCATTTGTATATCCTCGGTACAGTGTCAATTAGAGTCTTTTTGCTAAAAGAGTTTTAAAATTGAGGTTTCTGTCTTTATTGCATTTTAAGAGTTCTTTTTATGGATACAAGTTCTTTATAGGTTCATGTTTTACAGATTTTTTTCCCCAATCTGTACTTGTCTTTTCATTTTCTTATGTTATCTTTTGTAGAATAAAGTTCAGTCTCAGTTTTTCTTTTATGGATAAATTTTAGTATCACGTGTAAGACATACTTGCCTATCCTATGATCACAAATATTTTCTTCTGTTTTCTTCTTGATGTGTTAAAGCATAAGCTCTTACATTTAGAGTATGATTCTCTTTGACTTAACGTTTCTGTGTTAATTGGGATAAGGGTCTAAATTCATCTTTTCTTGTAGCTTTCAGATCGTTGCATTAGAAAAAGCTATCCTTTTCCATTTGAATTACCTTTTAATTGAATTGATTTTTGAATTTTCTTTGAATTGACTATAAATTGGTATGCTTCTTTTTGGACTTTGTATTCTTTTATTTTAAAGATTAACAGATTTATTGAGGTAAGGAAGCAGGGAGAAGGTAGGTGGGAGAGTGAAAGGGAGAAAGCAGGTGGAAGCCTGAAAATGACTCCCGCTTGAGGAACCATCGAATAGACAGAGAAATGGCTCTACTTTGTGTTCTTTTGGTCTTTGTGTTTGTCTTTACACCAATGTAGTTAGATTTATTATTTATTTATTGTTTATATTTGTTATTTTTGTGTTTATTCTTTTTAAAAGGGTCAGTTTTTTTCCCCCGTGGTGCATGGTCTTGGAATCAAACCCGGGTCTCCCATATGGCAAGTGAGAATTCTGTCAGTTAATTATTAAAATCGAGTAATGAGAATCCTCTGTGTTCTTCTTTTTTGCAATTCTTTGGGCTTTTTAAGTCCTTTGGACTCCCAAATAATTTTTTTAATTAAAAAAAGAAATAAACAGTACACTCAGAACCACCAAAAATGGATATCTTAGTTTAGCTATAGGCATATTTAAATAAAATATCCATACAATCATTGTAAAACCTGTGTCTGTGCAGTAAGTTTCATAAACCAATTTAAAATTAAGGCAACAAGGAAAAAATGTACAAATTCAGGTAGCAGAGTTCTTAAGTTCTAAATATTAAACACTAACTTAAATAAACCACTTGATAAGCCGTCAAAACTGTGAATATTCTGAAAATATCAAGTAGAAAATTATTACAAATATCTACATTGTTATAGTAATGACCTGTGTTACTAAACGTTTTCCTGATTTCAGGAAGATATGAAGATACAAATATTTTTACATTTAACAAATGAAAATCTTAACCACCTACTCTTAATTAGCTTATCCATAGACATATTTAAATAAATGTCCAAATAATAATTATATAGCATGCCAAATAAAACTTTTAAATTAGTTTACCTTCTACCAAAAAAGCCTACTGAAATTTTGATAGAGATTGTGTTGGACCTATAGTTCATTTTTAACACTATGGAGTCTCCTTGATATATTTCTCCATTTATTTAGCTCTTAAAGTTCTCCTAGCAATATCTTGTAGGTTTAAGTGTGTAGATCTTACATGCGTTTTCTTAAACTTATTCCTAAGTATTTTATTATGTTGCATGCTGTTGTGAATGGAATTATTTTCTTAATTTCATATTTGGGTTTTACATTGCTTACATGTTGAAATACAACTGCTTTTTATATGTTTGTTATTGCATCCTGGTGCTTATTAGTTCAAATATCTTTTTTTCATACATTCATAATATTTTTCACATTGGTAATCATGTTGTTTGGGAATAAGAACACTTTTACCTCTTAAAAACTCGAGAGTTTTTATTAAGAAGTATTATATTTTGTCAGATGCTTTTTCCATTTATTGAGGTAATCATTTGTTTTTATCCCCTATTAATTTGGTTTATTACATTAATTAATTTTCTGATGTTAAACCAATCCTGCATTCCTGTGATAAATCCAGTTGTTCATGGCAGGTGATCATTTCTCTATGTTGCCATGTTCAGTTTGCTAATATTTTGTTATGGGCTTTTTAATAGATAGACATCTTAATGTAGGATATTGGTTGCTAGTTTTCTTCTAGTTTTTTTTCTTTGGCTTTGGTATCAGGGTGATGCTGACCTCAAAATAATTAAGAAGTATCCTTCCTGGAAAAGTTTGTGTAGGGTTGGTATTCTTTAAATGTTAGGTAGAATTCACTAGTGAAGTCGTCTGAGCCTAGGCTTTTCTTTGCGGGAAGCGTTCCAGGTTGTAATTCAATTTCTTTATTCAATATAGGTCTGTTCTGATATTGTTTTCTTTGAATCAGTTTTGGTAATTTATGTTTATCTAGAAATTTTGTCCATTTTATCTGAATTGTTTACTTTTATGCTAGAAATTGTTAATATTATTTCTTTCAACTCATTTTAATTGTTATGGGGTCTTTAATAATGTTCTTTCTTTAATTCCTGATTTTCTTCTTTTGTGCCTTCTCTTTATTATTTGACTGTTTTAGCTAAGTGTTTGTCTGTTTTTACCAACTTCTATTTTCATTAGTTTTTCTCTTTTCTGTTTCCCTGATTTATGCTCTGATCATCAATTATTTATTTTATGTTGGATTTGATATATTTTTTTAAATTTTTGAGGTGGTAATTTAGTTGGTTTTAGTTAATCTTCATGTTTAATATAAGCATTTGAAACTATATATTTTCCTCTTGGAACTGCTTTATATGCATCCCATAAAATAAATGGATAGTTTCAGTTTAATTCAAGTTAATTTCTAGCTTTTCTTGTGATATAGTATCTTATGTTATTTACTTTTAATCTGTTAATTTTCTTTCAATATTTGATTTGAAGTTTAATTTCCTTTGGTTGAAAAAGATACTGTATATGATTTCAATATTTTAAAGTGTACTTGTTTTATATTCTAGCATGTGGTCCATCCTGGAGAATTTTTCATGAGTACTTGAAAAGAATATGCATTCTGTATTGTTAGATGTAGTATTCTATGTAAGTCATAATAAGTTGGTTGATAGTGATGTTCAGCTCTTCCATATTCTCACTGCTTTTGTTCAAATTGTTCTATCAGTTACTGAGAGATGATTATTGCAGTCTTCAGTATAACTTGTTGACGTGTCTGTTCCCTCTTTTAATTGTCAGTTTTTGCTTCCAATATTTTAGGCATCTCCACATACATTTAGGCAGATTGCTTTAAACATTTATAATTGTTACATCTTCCTGATGCATTGAGATTTTATCATTATCGTAGGTCCCTCTTTGTTTCTAGTCAGTTGTTCTGCTAAAGTCAATTTTGTCTACTTTAATTGTATTCTTTTATGGTTACTATTTTTCAGTGGTTATATCCTATTCCAGCCTTTTACTTTTAATCTGTATGTGTGTTTAAATGTAATGTGCATCTCTTGTAGAAAACATGTAGTTAGATACTGTTTTTTAATGCAATTTTAGTTATAGATTTATGTATTCCCATACCAATATAATCATCCAAAGTGTACAGTCAGTGGTTCACAGTATCATTATATAGCTGTGCATTCATCAGAATTGATTTTGGAACATTTTTATTACTCCAAAGATAAAAATAAAAGTAGGAAAAAAATAGTAAGAAAGAACATCCAAAGCATCCCATACCCCCCACCACCCCCATCATTTATTTTTTTGTCCTTTTCTCACTCATTTGTCCATACACTGGATAAAGAGAGTGTCGGTCACAAGGTTTTCACAATCACAAGGTCACACTTAAAAACTATATAATTAATTATACAGTCATCTTCAAGTATCAAGGCTGCTGGATTATAGTTAAACAGTATCATGTATTTCCCTCTATCTACTCTAATACACCAAAAACTGAATAGGGTTATCTATATACTGCATAAGAGTAACCCCCAGAGTGAACTCCTAAGACCATTTGAAATCTCTCAGTCACTGAAACTTTATTGTTTCATTCCTCTTCCCTCTTTTGGTCATGAAAACTTTCTCAATCCCATGACTCCAGGTTCAAGCTCATTCCTGGGAGTCATGTCCCACATTGCAAAAGAGATTTACACCTCTGGGAGTCATGTCCCATGTAGGCGGGAGGGCAGTGAGTTCACCTGCAGAGCTGGTTTAGAGAGAAAGCCACATATGAGCAACAGAGAATATCTGTGATGATGACTCTTGGCATAATCATAAATAGGCTTAGCTTCTTTGCAGGAATAACTTTCATTAGGTCAAGCCCCAGATAGAAGGCCTGGCCCATCAACTTGACAGTCGCTAATGCTGATGAGAATATCAGGTCTTCCCCAGCTGGGGAAGTTTAATGTTTTCACCTTTTCCTCAGTCCTTCAAGGAAACTTTGCAGATACTTTTTATCTTTTGCCCAGATTGCTCTGGGATATATTAGGGCATCACACCAACCTGTACAAACCAGCAGAATCTCACTCCCTATTCACGATTCTGTGTAATTTTGGTGTTCAAATAATGTCTGATCACTTTTTCATTGTTTTTAGCAGTTGCTATATGGGGTAATGCTGGACTTTCACTGCAGAATTCTAGCTCTGGTTTGCAAGTGTCACACAGATGCCCAGAATTCCAGGGAGCGAACAGGTTATACACAAAGAGCACAGCATCTCAGAATTTAGAAATAATAGCAGAAACTCAGAAACAGTTGTAACTGTTGTAAGAGCCTATCATCTAGAAACCTTTACAGTAGGCCTTCACCTGATAACCTATGCTCTGGAATTCATTTCTGTTTGTACATTATAGTTTATCTGTATTAGTGAAGCATTACATTTTTCTTTTCTTTCTGGCTTAGCACTCAACATACAAATGTCCTCGAGGTTCATTCACCTACTTGCATGCCTCATGGCTTCATTCCTTCCTGTAACCTGCCTCACAGCTTCATTCCTTCTTGCAGTTGTATGCACAAACTATAGTTTGCACTTCTTTTCATCAGTCGATGTACCCATAGGCCACCTCTGTCCATTGCAGATCACACACTGCTCTCTAAACACAGTGCAAATGTCCATTCCTGTTGAGAACACAAGCTCCAGTGGAGCCACCACCCTGCTCCCCAGAGGGGCTGTAACATTCTAATTCCCAACTAACAGTGTATGGGTACATCTCTCTGCCTGTGTTTTCTCCAGCACTTGTATCTCTGTTCATTTTTAAACAGTTTTATTCACACACCATACAGTTCAACCTAGATTAAAAAATCAGTGGTTCCCCGTATAATCAAATAGCCATGCCTTCACCACCAAAACGTGTATGAGAATATTTCCATTTCTTCTGGAAAGAATCTCATACCCCTCCCTCATATCCCCTACTTATTGACATTTAGCTTTTGTGTTTTTGCTTTTGTTACATTCAGTGGAAGCGTATTACAGTGTTACTATTAAATATAGACTCTAATTTGCATTGGTTGTATTTTTTCCTTATACCATTCCATTTTCAACACTTTGCAGTGTTGACCTTTATTTGTTCTCCTTCATGTAAAACTTTTCTTATATTTGTACATTTAATCACCGTAATTGTCCACTCTAGACTTTGGTAAATATATACCATCCTAGTCTTTATCTTCTGTATTTCCTTCTGGTGTCATTTATTTCTGCTCTAATCTTTCTTATTTCTTTCTTTTCATTTGTTTCAGGGGTGCTTTGCTGTTTTTTCTCTAATTCTTCCAAGTGAACAGTTAATTCCTTGATTTTTGGTCTTTCTTCTTTTTTAATATAGGCATTTAAAGTAATAAATCTCCCTCTTAGTACTGTCTTTGCTGCATCCCCTAAAATTTTTGTTTTAGTTTTTAATTTATTGATTATCCTTTTTATTTTTTTATTATTATTCAACATAACAACCTACAAACACAAACATTCTTACCATATGATCATTCCATTCTTGATATATCATCAATAACTCACAGTATCATCACATAGTTGTATATTCATCATCATGATCATTTCTTAGACATTTGCATCAATTCAGAAAAAGAAATAAAAAGAAAACAGAAAAAAATGAATACATACCATCCTCTTAACCCTCCCTTTCATTGACCACTAGCATTTCAATTTACTAAATTTATTTTAGCATTTGTTTCCCCTATTATTTATTTATTTTTAATCCATATGTTTTTGTTCTAGTTCGCTAGCTGCCGGAATGCAATATACCAGAAACAGAATGGCTTTTAACAAGGGGAATTTAATTAGCTGCTAGTTTACAGTTCTAAGGCTGAGAAAATGTCCCAATTAAAACAAGTCTATAGAAATGTCCAATCAAAGGCATCCAGGAAAAGATACCTTGGTTCAAGAAGGCCGATGAAGTTCAGGGTCTCTCTCTCAAGTGAGAAAGCACATGGCGAACACAGTCAGGGCTTCTCTATCGGCTGGAAGGGCACATGGCAAATACGGCATCATCTGCTAGCTTTCTCTCCTGGCTTCTGGTTTCATGAAGCTCCCCAGGAGGCGTTTTCCTTCTTCATCTCCAAAGGTCACTGGCTGGTGGACTCTACTTCGTGGTGCTGCAGCATTCTCTGCTCTCTCTGAATCTCTCATTCTCCAAAATATTTCCTCTTTTATAGGACCCCAGTAAACCAATCAAGACCCACCCAAATGGGTGGAGACATGTTGTCCCTTAATCCAGTTTAACAACCACTCTTGACTAAATCACATCAACCAGGGAGATGACCTCATTACAGCTTCAAATATACAGTATTGGATAGGGATTATTCTACCTTTATGAAATGGGATTTATATTAAAACATGGCTTTTCTTAGGGGGCGTACTTCCTTTCAAACCAGCACAGTTTTTTACTCGTCTGTCGATAAGGTAGATAAAAGGAGCATCAGACACAAGGTTTTCACAATCACACAGTCACATTGCGAAAGCTGTATCATTATACAGTCATCTTCAAGAAACATGGCTACTGGAACACAGCTGTGCATTTTCAGGCAGTTCCCCTCCAGCCTCTCCATTATACCCTGACTAAAAATGTGACATTTCTATAATGCATAAGAATAACCCCCAGGATAACCTCTTGACTCTGTTTGGAATCTCTCAGCCATTGACGCTTTATTTTGTCTCATTTTGCTCTTTCCCCTTTTGGTCAAGAAGGTTTTCTCAATCCCTTGATTCTGAGTCCCAGCTCATTCTAGGCTTTCTGTCCCATGTTGCCAGGTGTCCACACCCCTTGGAGTCATGTCCCACGTAGAGGAGGGGAGGGCAGTAAGTTTGTCGTGTTGGCTGAGAGAGACAGGCCGCATCTGAGCAACAAAAAAGGTTCTTTGGGGGTGACTCTTAATGTCTGATTTTAGTAGGGCTTAGCCTATCCTTTGTGGGAATAAGTTTCATACGAATAAACCCCCAGATTGAGGGCTCCCCCTATTGCTTTGGTTGTCCCCACTGCTTGTGAGAATACCAGGAATTCTCCACTTGGGGAGGTTGAGTTTTCCCCCTTTCTTACCTTCCCCCAAGAGGTCTTTGCAAATACTTTTTTATTCACTGTTCAAATAACTCTGGGATTTATCGATGCATCCCCTAAATTTTGGTATCTTGTGTTTCCATTTTCATTTGCCTCAAGATATTTACTGATATCTCTTATAATTTCTTCCTTAACCCACAGGTTGTATGAGAGTGTGTTGTTTAGCCATCAGATATTTGTGAATTTTCTGATCCTCTGCTTGTTATTGATTGCCAACTTTATTCCATTATCATCCTTGAAAGTATTTTGTATGATTTCAATCTTTTAAAATTTATTGAGACTTGCTTTGTGACCCAGCATATGGTCTATCCTTGAGAATGATCCATGAGCACTTGAGAAAATTTATGTCCTGCTGTTGTAGGGTATAATGTTCTATACCCGTCTGTTAAGTCTAGTTCATTTATTGTATTATTCAAAGTCTCTGTTTCTTTGTTGATCCTCTGTCCAGATGTCTTATCCATTGATGAAAGCAGGGTATTTAAGTCTCCAACTATTTTGGTAGAGGTGTCTGTTTCTCCTTTCAGTTCTGTTAGTGGTTGCATCATGTATTTTGGAGCACTCTGGCTCAGCACATAAATATTTATGATTGTTATGTCTTCTTGTTGAATTGTTGCTTTTATTGATACATAATGTCCTTTTTCTCTTTTAATTTTATTGTTTTGAAGTCTAATTTGTCAGATATTAGTATGGCTACTCTGTTCTTTTTTGATTGTTGTTTGCATGAAATATCTTTTCCCACCCTTGCACATTCAACCAATTTTTTTTCAACCTATTTTTAGCCTTAGGTCTAACAGGAGTTTCCTGTACACAGCTTATAGAAGGGTCCTATCTTTTAATCCATTCTGCTAGTCTGTGTCTTTTGATTGGGGGATTTAATCCATTAACATTCAGTTTTATTACTGTAAAGGCAGTACTTCTACCATTTTATCTTTTGAATTTTATATGTCATACCTAATCTTTTTTTCTCTTTTTACTTTTATTGGTAGTCTCCATTTCTACACTCTTCTCCAGACATCTCTCTCCTGCCTTTTTTCTCTACCTGTAGCTCTCCCTTTGCTATTTCTTACAGAACCAGTCTCTTAGTCACAAATTCTCTCAGTGATTATCTGAAAACATTTTTAATTTTCATTTTTGAAGGACAGTTTTGCTTGGTATAGAATTCTTGTTTGGCAGTTTTTCTCTTTTATAATCTTAAATATATTATACCACTCCCTTCTTGCCTCTGGTTTCTGCTGAGAATCCCACATGTAGTCTTATTGAGCTTCCCTTGTATGTCATGGATTGCTTTTCTCTTGTTGCTTTCAAAATACTCCCTTTGTCTTTGACATTTGACAGTCTGATTAGTAAATGTCATGGAGTATGTCTATTTGGGTCTATTCTGTGTTGGGGTATGCTGCTCTTATTGGATCTGTAATTTTATGTCTTTCCTTAAAGATGGGAAATTTTCAATGATTATTTCCTCCATTAGTCTTTCTCCTCCTTTACCCTTCTCTTCTCCTTCTGGGACACCCACAATATTTACATTTGTGTGCTTCAATTTTTCATTTACTTCCCTGAGACCCTACTCATATTTTTCCCTTGTTTTCCTGATATTTTCTTTTGTGTGTTGGATATCAGATGTCCCGTCCTCTAGCTTACTAATCCTTTCTTCTGCCTCTTCAGATCTTTTGTTGTAGTTTCCATTGGTTTTTTTTTAATCTCTTCTGTTGTACCTTTCATTTCCATAAGTTCTGATTTGTTTTTTCAGATTTTCGAGTTCTTTTACTTTGCCCCTTGTCTTCTTTATATCCTCCCTCAACTCATTGATTTTATTTTTGATGAGATTTTTTTCATGTCTGTTCGAACATCCTGAATTAGTTGTTTCTCATTTGAAGTGTTGATTTGTTCCTTTGACTGGGCTGTATCTTCGATTTTCCTAGTATTATTTTTTGTTGACGTCTAGTCATTTGATTTCTTTAATTAGTTTATTCTGGAGGTCGTTTTCATTCTTTTATGAAGGGTTTTCTTGCTGGATGGCTTTGTTCTTTCTCTGTTCTCTGACATTCAGTGCAACTTTTTCTAGACCTGTAGCATAGGTACAGTCTAAGTGATCAGAATTTTTTCAGTTGTGAGGAGCAAGTGGGATGGAAGGAGAGAAGAATTTGGATTTTGGCAGGTTGAGTCTGAAGTGCTGAGGGACAAACAAGCAGAAATGTCCAGTCTGAGTTGGGCAACTGGGTCTGGAGCTCAGGAGGATCAGGGCACATGTCTGCACTGGGGGTCAACCTGGGAGTGCCTGTGCCCAGAAAGAGCAGGAGGGTGCCAAGGGAGCCTCTTGGGGGCCCTCCCCTTCATGCAGTGGATGAGGAAAGGGGAGACCCAGAGGGCTGCCTGCTTCAGGGTGTGGGGGGCTCCAGGAAGGAGATGCAATGGCATCAGAGTGATCACAGGGCTTGGTGGCCACTAGAAGCTTCTGTACCTTCAAACAGGATGAAGAGGAGATGGAAGAGGTAGCCAATTAGAAGCTTGCTCTGCAGAAGGCCAAAGAAGTGGCTGAAGTCAGCCCCATGTCTGCCGCCAATCTCTCCATTGCCGCGTAAGACTCTGAGGTGGGGGTGGGAGAGGGGCTGCCACAGCATCCCAGGCCTGGGTCCTCACCAGGGCACTGCTTCTGGAGGTTTCCATAGAGGTCCCCAGCCTTAGCTGTAGCTTGTGAGGACATGGCCCTTCCCCAGGAGCTGTGAACCCTGAGGTGGCTGTGGGAAGAGGGGAGCCATTGAGCAAAGGGTAGGCCAGGGCCTGCTGTGTCAGTCTTTTGGCTGGGCAGCCTTAGGGTAGTCAAGGCCCCTGCAGCTGCCCCTGGTGGCATGAAGCTGAGGCAGGGAGTCTGCTTTAGACAAGCTCTCAGGGAACTGTAGGTGCTGTCTTGGCAGCCTGACAGTCTTGCTACAGCTTCCAAAGATGTCTCTGCACGGTTCCAGTGTTGGGTCAGAGGCCACAGGAAGACAGGTGACGGGCAGCCCCCTGACCAGGAAAGGTGGAGGCAGGCAGGGGCTTCCATGGGACAGAACCCAGGTTTCGGTGCTCAGCAGAGCCCAGCCACACTGTAGTCACTTTCCTTTAGGTGTTCAGGGTTTCCCTGGGCCGAGTGCCACAGAGGGCTGGGGCAGATGATCCCAGGGAAGACAATGTGTGGAAGGAGGCAGGGGACTCTGGCGTGGCCTGGCTGCGGTGCACCTCCAGGGCACAGAGCCTGGTCTGCTCACAGAGGTGCTACACCTGGGCAGGCGCTAAGGCCCCTGCCAGCATCATGAGCACTCTGTGCTCATCGGCCCCACCCTGTAGCCGGCCACCCTCTCTATTTAGAGTGCCTAGACCATGAGTGACTTTTGTGCCAGGAGCGTGTGTGCAGTATGTGTGCACTGAGTGTGTGTGATGGCATGTGGGGGTCTGTGGGGGTCTAGGACTTGTATGTCCTTGGCATGTGCTGAGAACGTGTGTCTGTGTGGTGGCCAGTTCTTGCCTATTTTCAGGGGGGTGTTTGCAGGGCCCATAGCCCTGTCTCCAGGCCAAACAGGTGGTTCCTGGGGTAGGCCAGGCATGGGAGGGGCTACAGGAGAGTTGACCTGGTGGGCCTGCGGGTGGGCTCATGGCTTTGTGGTGTTGTCCAGGTGCTTAGTTGGTCAGTTTGAGTCTATGGTTGGTTGGTTATTTCGTCACTTCAATTTGGCCAACTGCCCCTGGGGTTGCACTGATCTCAGGATGCCCCACGTTAACCCCAGTCCCTTAAGCACTAAAAGCCAGGGTGGTGGCCTGTGACAGGAGAGGGCAGGCCCATGAGTGTGATTTGTTCAGCCCCATGTGAGCCATGGGGGCCCTGCTGCTGGCCTTGTCCTGGGGTGTGTCCACTTCCCTGTGGCCTATTGTCCTGAGAAGAGAAGCTGTGGCCCAAGTCCTGAGCTGGCTGGACATTTTGCTGTCCTGTGGAAGGGGTCTGGGGCCCCCCTGGCCTTCTCCCCACCCTCCTCGAGAGACATCAGCCATGGGCTTTGTGACCTGCTCGGGTCTACCATGGAGATGCGCTTCTCCTCTCCTGGAGTGGGCTCCTGGGAACTGTAGATGCTCTCCAGCCAGTGCCAGCATCCCAGGGGCTCATCAGAGACACTGCTCTCCGCACAGGAAAGGGCCCCTGCTGTGCCCCCCACCCAGGGCCAGCTGTGGGTCTCTCAGGCTCTGCCTGGAACGTGACTTTAAGGTGCCCTTCTCTGTAGCCAGTTGCAGCAGGCCACTGCCCAGTGTGGACTGCTCTGATCTCCAGCCCCCAGGAGTGTGATGGGAGACCTCCCAGGGTGCAGCCCATGCTGCCTGCCCTCCCCCCACCCTTCTCCCTATTCCCTTCCTTGCCTGCTCTCCTGGTGACTCATGCTGTCTGGGGCCTGCCATGCCCAGGCCTGTCCCCTGCCCATGAGGGTGAGCTGCCCTCTGTCCTCACCCTGAGCTCGTGCCCCTAGATGCACCATGGGCTGTGTGAGATGAGCACTTTCAGCGTTGCGAGGACCTCTGGCTCCTTGTGGTTATGAGAGGACCCAGCCGAGCCCTGTGAGTGTGCGGGAGACGGGGTCCGTGTGGGAATCCCGCTTGTGTTGGCCGAGATCGCGGCCCCTGCTTTACCTAAACCTGCCCTTGGCTTGCAGCCACCAAGGCACATGGGAAGAGCATAGGCTTGACGTGTCTTCCCGGCTCTCACTGTGTCAACACCCCAACCTCTGTGCACATGCACACACGCTGACAACTTGTACACAAACACACGTATTTTCACACACTTGCATGCACATATGCTCACAGTGCTCACATACACTCACACATGCACACACTCACATCCTCACATGTACTTTCTTATATCCTCACATCCACAGCCCACTTCACACACAAACATGCACACATGTACCCACAACACACTCATACCCATACATACCTTCTTACACCCACACAAGCTACATGGTCATTCACATGCATGATACTCATACACACTCACATGCCTTCTCACACTCAGTATGCCCTCACACATAACTCTTATACACTTTGCTTCACATACACACTTGCACATACACAGCACACCTGCACATACATAGCACACTTGCCCTCACATATACCCTCTCATACACTCACACTCACATCCACACAAACACTCACACACATGCCTGTTTGCGCTCAGGGCCTATGGGCAGGGGAGCTGCTTCTAGCTCCTTACAGATACACGTGGACTTCAACCTTGAGAAGGAGCAACTTGAAATGGAGCTGGTCCTTTCTCAGGGGTGCAGAATTGTAGTAAAATGACTGTAGAGGGACCCTCAGCTTTTCTTGGTTTGGAAAAGCTTCCAGAATATCATGTGGAAATGGCTGGAGTCACACCCAAAGGGAAAGTGGGTCTGCAAGAGCCTCTTTTCCCCTGGGAAGTGTCAGAGGGAGCTAGAAGCAGCTGAGTCTACACTCTGGGGAGCAGGGAGGTGGGGAGAGGGCACTCTACCAGGAGGCAGGTGGGCCAGGCAGCCAGGCTAGCAAAACCCCTCAGGTAAGAACCCACACACTATCCTGCCTGGCCCCCAGACTGGGCTTCTCTGTTCTGTACAGACTTGCGAGGCACTGCCCTTTCGACATACTCTCCCACACCCCTGAGGCCCAGACTTCTCTAAGAAAGGGCCAGGGTCGGTGCTCATTAGCCTCGGAGGGTCCAGCTGGAGGCCCAGCTCATCCCAGCCCTCTGCAGGTCACCTGTGGCCTCCTTGGGCTGTGGCTCTGCCTTGTTGACCGGTGTGGCCAGGCCGGGCTAGACCACACATCTCCGTCAGGTACTTGTCTTCCCTTTCACCTGAACCTGGCTCCATGACTGCCTCACTGAGGGGCCCTGAGCACATATCCCCTCTGTAGACTCAGTCCTCTGCTCTGTAAAATGGGGACAGCAGTAGTGCCTGAGGCTCAGGGTTGCTGTGAGGGTTGGGTGAAGGGAGGTGCAGGGAGCTGAGGCCTTGTGCCAGTTGGGAGAGTTCCTCACTAGGCTGAAGGCTGTGATGCTGGCCGAAAGAGGGGCATGGGCTGGGGTCGCCTACCTGGGTGGCTTATTCAATAGGAGCCAGATGCCAAAGGCTTCCCTTGGCTACTGGGGCTGTGGAGGCCACATGGGGTGGGGAAGGGGGTAAGGGCCTTTACTAGCCTGGAAGTGGGGCTGACCCGGTGTTGCTGGCTCTATGTGGGTCACAGAAAGGGGACGTCGGTGGCCAAGAGGGGCACATCCATGTCCCTATCCCCGCCCCAGTCTGAACTCTGGGCTCCTGAAAGTGGTGGCTGCCAGGCAGTGCTGAGTGCCCTGGTACACCACGTACCTTGCGTCGGCTCCGCTGGGACTGGCTGTCCCGGCTTCCTTCACATCAGGACGTATCTCTCCTCTGACTCCCTCACATATGCCTTCCTGCTTCTGGCTTGTGGCTTTTTTCCTGGGGGGGGGGGGAGTGGATATGGGGGAGTGCCTTTTGGAGAAATGGCTGCGTCTTTGGGCCCTTCCACTCACGTCCCCCTGGCAGGCTGGGAAAGTGCTGCTGCCTCCTGCCTCTCCATCATTCTGCCCCATTTGAATGGTGCTTTCCCTCCTTCCCCCCTTTTGTCTTTTCTGGGCTGAGGGTACGAGTCCTGGAAGCCAGTCTGTGCCATCTTGCTGGTGCCTGCTATCCCCACAGCCTGCACCCACCGAGGCAGGCAGTCAGTCTGGGGGGTGTGAGGGACTCCATGAAGGGCATTCGAAAGCTGGTTCCCCAGAGCTCTGGGTGGGCCTCTCTAGATCTTCTTCTGCCTCGACTCTGAGGAGGGGTCTTGAGCGCTCCTGCTGCCCCTTCTCCCTCCTTCCCTGGCACCACCCTCCATCCATTGCTGTGTGTCCATCTGTGGTTTTCTCTACGCTAGGCAGAGCGGCGGGGCAGCCGGCAGGCACAGGTGCCCGTTGCTCACCGGTCATCCTCCCCACAGCTGGCAGCAGAACTCGGCCAAGGCGCGCTCTGTGTGGAAACAGTGCGCCAGCCAGCTACGGCTGCAGAACATGCGCGCCAGCTGCGAGGCCTCTACAGCGAGCTGGACCCTGAGGAGCGGCTGCTTTTGGCCACCACGCTCCACCTGCGGCCCGACATGAAGACGCACCTAGACCGGCCCCTGCTGGTGGAGCCGGTCCGCGACGGCCCGCGCGCTCCCACGGGGGGCATGGCCCGGCCTGGTGCCGATGACTCCGACACTGCTGAGCCCGCCCGGCCGCCGTGCACCCCGGCAGACCCGCCCCGCAGGCACCACCGCCACCACGACTAGGACAAGGCCCCGACCCCCGCGGCGGGGGAGCAGGAGCGGAGCGAAGGCCCCAGGGCGGAGGGCGGGGAGCCCGGTGTCCGGGAGGAGCGGCCTCGGCAGCACTGCAGCCACAGCAAGGAGGCCGAGGGCTCCTGCAACAGCAGGGGTGAGCGCGCGCGTGGCTCGGGACCGGGCCTGGAGGGAGGCCGGCGCCATCACTGTAGGGGCTCTCGGGAGCAAGAGCCTGAAAAGGAGCCGCAGCGCCACCACACCCACCGGCATGCGCCCGAGCGGGGCGAGGATGTCCCCGGTGTCGGGGCCAAGGCTGAGCAATGGGCGCGGCACCGCGGCGGCTCGCGGGCGGGCACCAGGGAGCGCCGAGGAGCCTGCGTGGCGGCACCGGCCGCGGCACAAGGCGTTGTCTGCACATGACTCCTTGGAGAAGGAGGTCACGGAGAAGGAAGGTGAGGCTCTGGGCAAGGAGCAGGACACCAGCCGGAACCATCAGCCCAGGTGAGCCCCTGGGCCCACAGGGGCGAGTCGGAGAGACAGTGGGGCAGCTCGGGTGTGGGGTGGAGACCTACAGGCAGCCCGCCCTGTCCCTTGCGGTGGTCTGCGGGTACCTTTCAGGGCTAAGGTATGGAGCTTGGCAGAAGGGTCTGATCATTGCAAGGAACCTGGGAGGAAAAGAGAGCTTGTGGAGAGATTGTTGGGACTGGCTTGGGAGGCCCTGACTTGGGAATGGTAGAAGAGAATAAAGTGTCCAGGGAGAAGAGAAATCAAGGGAACACTGGAGAAGGGAGCGGTGGGAAAGAAGTAGTCTGAGGGAGGCAGCCCCGGTGGACTGGTCCTGTCTGTGAGCACTTTGGGTCAAGGAGGCCTGGCTAAGCCAGCCATCCTTATAAGCCCCGCACACAGCTGGGAGGTCAGTGCAAGGCCTAACCTGTGCTTTAGGAAGCATCAAACTCTAGGCCTCTTCATCCTGCAGACGGCTTTGCTGCTCACATGTGTGATGATGCCGCTCTTGCCACCTTCCACACGCAAAGGCACAGAAGTGCACAGATGATAAGAATTTTACGAAATGCTAGAGGAGCAGAGGAGGTGGTCAGTGTTTTCTCAGTCTGGGTAGGGGACTAAGGAGCTGGGTTTGCAGACTGAACAGGAGTCTGGGGCAGTGTCAGACCCTGGGATGTCATTCTTGGTTGCAGGGAGCCGCACTGCGACATGGAGGCCAGTGGGAAGACGGGTGTGGGCCCTGTGCATGCACTGCCCAGCACTTCTCTCCAGAAGGTGATGGAGCAGCTGTAGGATGCTGACAATCAACAAAATGTCTCTCGGATGAGCAGCCAGCCCTCGGACCCGAGTACTACCGCGCACACCACAGTGATGCTGACAGGCCCTCCTGGAGAGAGCACGGTTGTCCCCAGTGAGTGTCTCCCTGCTCCAGCAGGGCCCCCATCCTCCTGCATCAGCAGCTGCCTGGGCACCCAGTGAACCTATGTGGTCACTCCCATCTGGAGAGAAAGGCCTTTGCTGTCAACGCCTGTCCCTCTGTCCCTTGCTTCCAGGTGCCCAAAAGTAACTCAGGTTCTGTTTTTCTCTTCCCAAAAGATTTGTAGGTTACTGGCTAAGTGCCAGGTGCATGGTGAGGTGCTGGGGGACCAGCAGGAGGGAACAGTGCGTGCCAGGTGGGTGTCCAGTCTAGCTGAAGATGCACCACAATCATAGGTCTGTAGAGTTGTGCTCTAGAGTTACAAGGTTGTCTAAAGTTGTAAAAAAAAAACCTTTTTTCCTTCCCAAATAATTTTTTTTTATTAGAGAACTTGGCAGTATTCAGAAAGATTATGGAGAAAATACTGAGTTCCCATATACTCACCCATATTTTTAAAAAAATTATTGGTTAATCTTTACACACAGACATTCCATACATAGTGTATAGTCAGTGGCTCACAATGTCATCACATCATCACCATGATCATTTTTTAGAGCATTTGCATCACTCCAGAGAAAGAAAGAAAAAGAAAAATGAAAAAACTCATACATACCATACACCTTATTCCTCCCTCTCATTGACCACCAATATTTCCATTTACCCAATTTATTTTACCCTTTATCCCCTATTATTTATTTATTTTTTCTTTTTATTTTTCCTCACTGCCATTTTTAACACTTTGCATTATTGTAGTACCTTTGTTACAATTGATGAGAAAATATTATCATAATCACACTATCAAATATACTTCATAGTTTAACATAGTTCACTGTTTGCATTGTCAGTTTAATGGATTTTAAAAAAATTTTATTCTAGTTGCGTACATATGACATAAAATTTCTTCTTTAATCGCGTTCAGATACGTAACTCAGTGCTGTTAACTATGTTCACATCGTTGTGCTACCATCACCACCATCTATAATCAAAACTTTCCATCATCCCAAATAAAAATTGTACATTTAAAGAAGTTTTCTGTTATGAAATAAAAGATTTATACAAATGAAAGAAAAAGCAATAATTTTCAAAGTACTCTTTAACAGTTATTTACATAACAGATTTCAGACTTTGTCATGGGCTACCATTCCATTATTTCAGATTTTTCCTTCCAGTTACTCCAAAACACTGGAAGCTAAAAGGAGTGTTAATGTAGTGATTCATCAGTGGTACGCGTTTGTTAAATCCTATTTTGTCTGTTATAACTCCTTCTCCTTTGATCCTTCTTCTAACCTATAGGGATCTTCAGGGAATGCCCGTTCTGACTTTTTCACATTGAGAAGGGGTATCAACACTAAAGAATAGGGGAATGTAATTAACTGATAATCTTGGAGAGCCTGGTCCCTCTGGGTTTCAGGATTTATGGCCTAGGAACCCTCTGGAAATTATATGTTCCAGGAAAGCAAATTTTGTGCATGAAACCTTTATAGAGTCTCAGTTTGCACTCTAGGTGTTCTTAAGAGTTAACAGAAGTCATGTTGGTTGGCAAGCCATGGCAGTTAGCACTGTCTAACTGAAGCTTGCATAAGAGTAGCCTCTGGAATAGCTCTCAACTCTATTTGATCTCTTAGCCACTGATGCCTGATTTCATTACACTTTCTTTCTCCCTTTTGGTCAGGAAGGCATTGTCAGTCCTACAGTGCCAGGACCAGACTCATCCCTGGGAGTCACGTCCCACATTGTCAGGAGACTTTCATCCCTGAATGTCATGTCCCATGGAGAGGGGAGAGCAACGATTCTCCTTGCAGAGTTGGGCTTTGAGAGAGGCCATATCTGAGCAACAAAAGAGGTCCTTCAGAAGTAACCCTTAGGTCTCATTATAGGTGGTCTTAGCTTCTTCCCTACAGAAATAAGTTTCCTAAGGGCAAGCCTTAAAATCCAGGGCTTGGCCTATTTTCTAGGGAGTCCTCAGTGGTTGAGAGGGTACCCGGGTTTTCCCAGTTGGGAGAGTTTAATGGTTTCAATTTTTTTTCCTTCAGACCCTCAAGAGGCTCTACCAATACTTTTTAATTCTCAGTCCACCACAATCTGAGATGTATCCTGGTATTATATTAAGCTGTCCAGAATTACAAGGTCTCATTCCTGTTCTGGACTCCAGGAGTTTGGGTTGTTTAAATGAGCTATCCAGACAGCTTGATTTAGATTGTATGTTAACAGAAAATTTAGGTTCTACACATAATAAAGCTTTCTGCTTTTGGTCTCATAAAGTAGGTGAAGGTCTAAATGCTATACATTAAAAAAAATTATTGATTTCTTTTTATTAGGTTGTAGATTTACAAAAATATCATGCACAAAATACGTCAAAAATGACATCTTCATACACTGCCCTATAACTAACAGCTTGCCTTAGTGAAGTATATTTGTTATAATTCATGAAAGAATGTTTTATACTTGTACTATTAGCTATAGTTCATCATCCACAACAGGATTCATTGTGTTGTACGGTCCTGTTTTTCCTTTTAATTTTCATTCTAGTAACATATATATGACTTAAAATTTCTCTTTTTAACCACATTCACATTTATAATTCAGTGCTGTTAATTATATTGACAATGCTGTGCTACCATCAGCATCATCTATTCCCAAAACTTTGTAATCAAACCAAATAGAAATTCTGTAAAATTTAAACATTAGCTACCCATTCCCTACCCCCAGTCCAGCCCCTGGTAACCTATATTCTAGATTCTGACTAGTTATGCTTATTCTAATTATTTCATATCAATGAGCTCATACAATATTTGTCCTTTTGTATCTGGCTTATTTCGCTTAACATAATGTTCTTCAAGGTTCATCTGTGTTGTTGCATGAATCAGAACTTCATTCATTTTTTTTTTTTTTTTACATGGGCAGGCACTGGGAATCGAACCCAGGTCCTCGGGCATGGCAGGCAAGCACTCTTACCTGCTGAGCCACCATGGCCCGCCCACTTCATTCCTTTTTAATCCTGAGTAATATTTGATTGTATGCCTATACCACATTGGGTTTATTCATGACTTGATGGACATGTGGGTCTCTTCCATCTTTTGGCAATTGTGAATAATTCCACTGTGAATATTGGCATGCGAATACCTGTTCAAGTCCCTGCTTTTAATTCTTTTGGGTATATATGCCTAGTAGTGGGGTTGCTGGGTCATATGGTAATTCTGTACTTAACTTTTTGAAGAGTTCGAAACTATTCCACAGTGGTTATACCATTTTACACTCCCACCAGGAATAAATGAGTGTTCTATTTCTTTATATCCTAACACTTGTAATTTTCTGTTATTTTAATAGTAGCCATTCTAGTGGGTATAAAATGGTATCTCATGGTTTTGATTTGCATTTCCCTAATAGCTAATGCTGATGAGTACATTTCCACTTGCTTTTAAGCCATTTGGAAAAATGTCTATTCAAGTCTCTTGCCCATTTTTAAATTGGATTGTTTTCTTTTTATAGTTGATTTGAAGGTTTTTTTATGTATTCAGAATATTAAACCCTTATTGGATACATAGTTTCCAAGTATTTTCTCCCATTGTATAGGTTATCTTTTCACTTTTGTGATAAAGTCCTTTGATGTACAAAAGTTTTAAGTTTTGATGAGGTACCATTGATCTTTTTCTTTTGTTGCATGTGCTTTGGGTATTAAAGTTTAAGAAACCATTGCCTAACATGAGATCCTTAAGGTGCTTATGATGCTTCCCTATGTTTTCTTCTTGGAGTTTTATAGTTCTGGTTTGTATATTTAGGTCTTTAATTCATTTTGAGTTAATTTTTGTATATGGTGTGAGATAGGGATCCTCCTTCATTCTTTTACATATGGATTACCTGTTCTCCCAGCACCAATTGTTGAAGAGACTGTTCTTTCCCAATTGATTGGACCTGGCACCCTTGTCAAAATCAATTGGCTATAGACTTGAGGGTCTGTCTCCAAACTCTCAGTTTGATTCCATTGGTCTATATGTCTATCCTTTCGACCACTGTAGCTTTGTAATAACCTTCAAAGTCAGGAAGTCTGAGTCTTCCACTTTTGTTCTTTTTCAAGATGTTTTTGGCTATTTGGGGCCTTTTACCATTCCAAATAATTTTGATAATTGGCTTTCATTTCTGCAGAGTAGACTGTTGTCATTTTGATTGTGATTGCATTAAATCTGTAAATCATTTTGGGTAGAATTGATATCTTAATAATATTTAGTCTTCCAATCCATGAGCCTAGAATGTCCTTCCATTTACTTAACTCTTTTTTTATTTCTTTTAGCAAAGTTTTGTAATTTTCCATATATAAGGCCCTTTACATTGTTGGCTAAATTTATTTGTAGATATTTGATTCTTTTGGTTGCTATTACAAATGAAATTTTTTCTTCATTTCCTCCTCAGTTTGCTCATTACTAGTGTGTAGAAACACTAATGATTCTCGCATGTTCATCTTGTACCCTGACAATTTGCTGAATTTCTTTATTAGCTCTAGGAGCTTTTTTGGGGAGGACTTTTTAAAAACTTTTTTAAAAAGGTTTGGTATAAGTTATGGTTCCATGATTTTTCATTTTTTCTTCTAGCTGCTCTAAGACACTAAAGACCAGCAGAAATATCAATATAATAATTCAGCACTTTTTTCATTTGTTAAATCCTATCTTCTCTGTTATACTCCTCCTTCTCTTTAAATATGTTGTTTAACTATGTTGTTGGCAAGTTATGATAGGTAGCAATGTCCACTTCCAGTGTACATGCAAGTAACCTCTAGTGTAGCCTCTTGATTCTATTTGAAATCTCTCATTCACTGATACTTTATTTGTTACACTTCTTTTCCCCCATTTTGCAGGATCGAGGAGCTTTGTCCAAGATTTTTTTGGACTTTCTTTATATATGGGATCATGTCATCTGCAAATAGTTAAAGTTTTACTTCCTCCTTTCCAATTTGGATGCTTTCATTTCTTTTTCTTGCCTGATTGCTCTGGTTAGAACTTCCAGGATAATTCTGAATTACAGTGGTGAGCATGGCATTTTTGTCTTCTTCCAGATCTTAGAGGGAAAAGCATTCAGTCTTTCACCATTAAGTATGATGTTAGCAGTGGTTTTTTCATAAATGCCCTTTATCATGATGAGAAAGTTTTCTTCTGTTCCTATCTTTGAAACTGTTTTTATTAAGAAAAGATACTGGATATTGTCACATGCCTTTTCTGCATGAATCAAGATGATCATGTGTTTTTTTTCCTTTCGTTTTGTTAATGTTGTGTATTACATTAATTGATTTTCTTATGTTGCATACCCTGCATACCTGGGATAAATCCCACTTGATCATGGTGTATAGTTATTTTAATGTGCTGTTAGATTTGATTTGCTAATGTTTTTGTTGAGGTTTTTTTCATTTATATTCATCAGAGAAATTGATCAGTAATTTCATTTTCATGTAAGATCTTTCTCTAACTTTAATATTAGGGTGATGTTGACCTCATAGAATGAATTAGGTGGTGTTCCTTCATCTTCAAGTTTTTGGAAGAGACTGAGGGGGATTGATATTACTTCTCTTTGGAATGTTGGTGGAATTCACCTGTGAAACCATCTGGTCCTGGGCTTTTCTATGTTGGAAGGGTTTTTGATGATTGATTTAATCTCTTTACTTGTGATTGCTCTGTCCAGAGTTTCTGTTTTTTTCTAGAGTCAGTGTAGATTGCTTGTGTGTTTTTAGGATTTTTTCCATTTCATCTAGGTTATCTAATTTGTTGGCATATGGTTGTTCATAGTATCCTCTTACGGTCCTTTTTATTTCCATGGGGTCAATAGTGCTGCCTTCCTCTCATTTCTTATTTTATTTATGTGTTCTCTTTTTTTCTTTGCCAGTCTAGCTAAGGGTTCATTGATTTTACTGATCTTTTCAAAGAGTCAACTTTTGATTTTATTGATGTTCTCTATTGTTTATATTCTCTAATTTTTTTCTGCTCTAATATTTGTTATTTCTTTTTTTCTGCTTGCTTTGGGTTTAGTTTGCCATTCTTTTTCTAGTTCCTTCAGGTATGCATTTAGGTCTTTGAATGTAGCTTTCTTCTTTTTTAATGTAAGCATTTAGGGCTACACATTTACCCACTTCCAAACTTAGGGTTAAGTTGGCAGGTAACAAACTTTACTGCATATCATAAGTTTTTAAAAATATTTTTATTGTGAAATATAATATGCATACCGAAAAGCAATAAATTCCAAATACATTATAACAATTAGTTATAGAACAGATTTCAGTTTGTTATAGGTTACAATTCAACAATTTTAGGTTTTCCTTCTAGCTGCTCATAGAAACTGGTACTAAAAGAAATATCAGTATAATGATACAGTAATCATACTTATTTGTTAAACCCTACCTTCTCTGTGTAACTCCTCCTTCTCCTCTGATCCTTCTCCCAATCTGTAGGAGTATTTGGACTATGCCTATTCTAACTTCTTGTTGGAAAGGGTGGTCAATGATATGGGGTAGGGGAATGGAACTAGTTGATGTTCTGGGGAGGCTGACCCCTCTTCATTTCAGGACTCATCTGGCCTAGGAACCCATCTGGGAGTGGTAGGTTTCTGGGAAGTCATTTTAGTACGTGAAACTTTTGTAGACTCTCAAATAGAGCCCTAGGTATTCTTCAGGGTTAATAGGAATGGTGTTGGTTGGGGCTTGTCAAACCATGGTAAGTAGCAATATCTGACTGAAGCTTGCATGAGAGTAGCCTCCAGAGTAGACTCTTGATTCTATTTGAACTCTCTCAGCTTCTGATACCTTATTTGTTACAATTATTTTCCCCCATTTGGTCAGGAAGGCATGTTAATCCCACAGTACCAAGGCCAGACACATCCCTAGGAATCATTTCCCATGTTGCCAGGCCCACAGTTTTCTTATAGGTATCTTCTAAAAGAGACCATACAATATTTGTTGTTTTGCTTCTGGCTTATTGTGTACCACATAATGTCCATAAGGTATATTCACCTCATTGGATGCCTCACAACTTTGTTCCTTTCTGTAACTGCACAGTATTCCATCATATGTGTACACCACAGTTTACCATTTTACTTCTCAGTCAGTGTATCCTTCAGCTACCTCCATCACTGGGCATCAAGGATAATGAGCAAAGTCAACAATCCATTTCTCACATTATCCTCACTTAGTTGTACAATCAACACTCAATTTTAGACAATTTTCACTGCTCCAAAGAGAAAAGTAACTGATGAACACAACCTCACCAAATAGAAAGTCCAAACCTCCCCTTAATTCTTGTCCTTCCTCACAATTATTTACCCCTGGTATTTCTGTGATACTGTTGATGTCTTCCTGTTAAATATAGGCCTTAGCATCCAATAGTAGTTTTCCCCCATACCTCTCTATTATTGTCTCTTTATACAAAATTCATATCTTAGAAGAAATTCATGCAAGAACTTATTTACATTTGTAGTATTAATTGGTGGGACACATGGGTCTATACAACCCCTTCAGTCATGTTCACCCTCAATATGGCCATATTATTTATGGACCCACTAACAAACTTGCCTACACTTCTATCCATTCCCTTACATTTAAGTTCAACCTCATTAGCTAACCCTTCACCTACCTCTAGCTTCCATGTATCTCTAGGTGCCCTATGTTCTGTATCATAAGCCTCTGAGTTTACCTTTACCAAGATCATAATAGTGAAATCGTAGAATATCTATCCTTTTGTGTCTGGCTTACTTCACTCAGCATTATGTCCTTAAGGTTCATTCATCTTGTCATATGCTTTTGGACCTTGTTTCATCTTACTGCTGCATAATATTCCATCATATGTATAAACCACATTTTGTTGATCCACTCATCTTTGATAGGAACTTGGATTGTTTCCATCTTTTGGCAATTGTGAATAATACCGCTATGAACATCAGTGTGCAGATGTCTGTTTGTGTCACTGCTTTCTGCTTTTCTGGGTATATACCGAGTAGTGGTATTGCCAGGTTGTAGGGCAACTAGATTTATTTTTCTGAGGACTCACCAAACTGTCTTCCACAGCAATTGTACCATTATACATTCCTACCAGTAGTGAATAAATGTTCCAATTTCTCCACATCCTCTCCAACATTTGTAGTTCCCTGTTTGTTAAAAATATTAAGCAGCCAGTCTTATAGGTATGAGGTTGTCTTGATCTGCATTTCCATTATAGCTAATGAAAATGAGCATCTCTTCATGAGTATTTGTTCTTCAGAATAATGTCTGTTCATATCTTTACCCATTTTATAATTGGGTTGTTTGTTCTTGGTGTTGTTATTTAGTTGTATGATTTCTTCATGTATGTAGGTTAACAAACCTTTGTCTGTCTGATACGTGATTTCTAAATATTTTTTCCCATTGAGGTGGCTGCTTCTTTACCTTTTTGATAAAGCCTTTTTAGGCATAGAAGCACTTTATTTTTAAGATTTCCCATTTATCTATTTTTGATTCTGTTGCTTGTGTTTTGGGTGTAAAGTTTAGGAAGCTACCTCCTATTACTAGGTCTTGAAGATGTTTCCCTGTGTTTTCTTCTAGAAGCCTTATGATGCTAGTTCTTATAGTTAGTTCTTTGATCCACTTTGAGTTAATTTTTGTATTGGGTGTAAGGTAAATGTCCTCTTTCATTCTGTTGTCCATTGCATATCACAAGTTTTGATATGTTATGTTTTCATTCAGCTCAAGATATTGCTGTATGTATCAGAACATCATTCCTTTTTACAGCCGAATAATATTCCATTATGTGTATTTTGTTTATCCATTCATCAGTTGATGGACACTTGGGTTACTTCAGTGTTTTCACAGTTGTGAATCATGATTGGAGTTGTGTTTATGTGGTTGTACATGTTTGTCCAAACTCATAGAAACAGGTAAATTTTACTTAGGTAAGTTATACTTAATTTAAGTGCTGGTTAATCATGAACACATCATATGATCCAGAAATCCTACCCCTGAGAATCCACCCTGAATTAATAAAAGCCTGTTTCTACCCACAAACCTGACCTGAATATTTATAGAAACATTATTTATAATCTCCAAAAAACTGCAAGCAACCCAAATGTGTTCCAGTGCTTGAATGGATAAACAAATGTGGAACATTCCTGCAGCGGAATGCCACTCATAGGTAAAAAATACTGTTGGTACAAGCAGTACATGGTGAATCCCAAATGCATTATTCTAAGTGAAGGCAGCCAGACTAAATTTGCTTATCTATAGTTCCATTTATATGGCATTCTGGCAAAGACAGAACCAGAGAGAATATCCAGGTCAGTGACTCCCAGGGGTTGGGATGGGGACAGGCGAGAGAGCTCTTCTGTATCCTGGTTATGGCCTGAATTACCTGACTTCATTTGTCTCAACTCACAGAACTGTTAAACTGAAGGGAAAATACCTTTACTGTATGTACATTAAAGAAATAAGAACTTTGCAATTAGAACAAGATAGCCTGGTTACTCTAAGCTGTTCACTACTTATATTTAAATGCTCTGTGGAGTTATTGTACCTTCCCCAAGAATGAGTAGAACAACTTGGATGCCTGTGGCATCTAACATTAGGGTTAAAAGCAACTTTTTGTAGTGCATATTACTCTTGACCTGGGCTGTGTGACTGGTCAGAGTCATAGCCACTGGCAGGTGTATGTGGCCTTGTCTGACCGTTGCCTCTTCCTCGTGGCCGGCGGGGTGGCAGTGCACCTGCGTCTTGGGGTGCCACTTGCTTCTCTTCTAGCCTGGCCTCCTCATAGGCAATGGACGGACCTGTCAGATTTTTTCTTCTAGCTGCTCCAGAATACAGAAAGCTAGGCTTTAATCTTTTTTTATCACCATAATCAACTTTTTCTCTTTCATTTTTGTGAAAAATAACATATACCAAAAAAGCAGTAAATTTCAAAGCACAGCAGCACAATTATTTATTTGTAGAACACATTTCAGAGTTTGACATGAATTACAATTCCACAATTTTAGGTGTTTACTTATAACCCTACCTTCCCTGTGTAACTCCACCACCATCTTTGATTTTTCTGTCCTTCTGTTTAGGGTGTTTGGGCTATTGCCATTCTCACTTTTTCATGTTTAAAGGGGCTGTCAGTAATATGGGGTAGGGAGATGGAACTAGCTGCTGTTCTGGAGAGGTTGGGCCCTCTAGGTTTCAGGACTTACCTGGTCTATGGACCCATCTGGAGGTTGTAGGTTTCTGGAAAGTTACTCTGGTGCATGGATCCCTTGTGGAATCTTATATATTGCCATAGGTATTCTTTAGGAGTGGCTGGAATGGTTGTGGTTGTGGTTTAGCAGGTTGTGATAGGTAGCAATGTCTAACAGAAGTTTGTGTAAGGGCCACTTCCAGGGTAGCCTCTCAACTCTATTGCACCTCTCTCAGCCACTGATACTTTATTAGTTACACTTCTTTTAATAAAATAAATGTCATGAATGTACATCATTTGTACTTCTTTAGATTGTACAGGTTTTGAGATGCAGTTACCCTTCACCATTGCTGATGGGAATGTAAACAGCTCCCTGGAGGACAATTTTGTGGTAATATCTAACAAAATAAATGCTCATATTCTTTCACCCAGAAATTCTAGAAATTTATCCATATATAGGTATACTTGATCATACGTAAAGATACGTTCTGAGTTATTTATTGCAATTTGTTTTTAATAGCCAAAGGCTAAAAACAACTAGACATCATTCAGTCAGTAACTGGTTATATAAGCAATGGCCTAGCCATATAATGGTCTATATTATGTAGACCTTGATGAGAAGGGAGAGGCTCTTTATTTATTGGTATGTAAAAGTATCAAAGTGCAAAACAGTGTCTATAGGGTGACACCATTTGGAGAAATAAACCTGTATTTTATAAGGCTTAAGGGTTCCTTGCACTGGAGGGGTCACATGCATGTGTGTGTGCACAATCCCTTTGGAAGAACACGCAGGAAACTGACAACAGAGGGTGCTGGGGAGTCACCATCTACTTTCTGGGGCTTTTTAAACTGTGCTTCATTTACTTATTTATTTATAGAAAGATGAATTAAAATGACACATTCATTCTTGTAATGATATTGACACTAAGAAAATAATAATAATAACTCAAATTGTTCATGTCAAGAATAAGAGACTGGAGTGATAAAGGAGAATAGTGGAAACTTGAATACTTTTGCTCTAAGAGAAATTGGAAAGCTCATCTGTAAAACATAGATAGTTCCTGTTAAACTTTACCATTAAGGAATTGCCTGATACCGTGTCAAACATTAGAGATACCCAAATCAATAGGCCAAGCCCTTGATCTTGAGGTTTAGTCTTGTGAAGCTTATGTAAGTAGTGGAGAGGCTTAGCTTCCCTGCAGTTATGCCTAAGAGATACTTCTGGATGAACTCTTTTGTTGCTCAGATGTGACCTCACTCTCTCTAAATCCAACCCTGTAAGTGAAATCATTGCCCTCCCCACTATGTGTGACTTGATATCCAGGGGTGAAAGTCTCCCTGGTGACATGGGAGATGACTCCTGGGGATGAGTCTGACCCTGGCATTGTGGGATGAACAATTCCATCTTGGCCAAAAGGGGAAAAGAAATGTAACTAATGAAATATCAGTGACAGTGAGAGTTCAAATAAAGTCGAGAGCCTACTCTGGAGGTCACTCATAAGCAAGCTTCAGTTACACATTTCTACCTATCATAACTTGCCAACCAAAACCATTTCAGCCAATCCTAAAGAAAACCTAGGGCAATATATAAGATTCTACAAAGGTTCCATGTATTAGGGTAACTTTCCAGAAACCTATGACCTCCAGATGGATACCTGGACCAGGCCCAGCCTCTCCAGAACAGAAGCTAGTTCCATCTCCCTACCCTATGTTATTGACAGTCCCTTCCAACATGAAAAAATTAGAATGGCCGTAGCCTGCATATCCCTAAAGAGTGAGATAGAAAGAATTATACAGAGAAGGTAGGGTTTAACAAATGCTGAATCATTAAATTGATATCTCTTTCAGTCTCTAGTATCTTAGAGCAGCTAGAAATAAAAACTTAAAATTGTGGAATTGTAACCCATGTCAAACTCTGAAATCTGTCCTAAAACTAATTGTTGTGCTGTGCTTTGGAATTTATTGCTTTTTTGTGCGTATATCATTTTCCACACACACAAAAAAGTCTTCAAGTACTTGTTGAAGAGTGCTTTGAAAACTGTTGCTTCTTTCTTTGCTTTGTATATGTTTTATACTATGCAATAAGAAAAAATAAAAACAATAATATATGGGTAGTTCCCAGTTGGTTGAAAAAGTTTGGGAATCACAAATTTACAATGTTTTAATGAAGCAAATATTTATTTCAGAACATGAAATATCTTCAAACTGCACTTAATATCTTAAGCATTCTTGTTGAGCTGATGTCAGCTGGTTTTTGTTTCCTTTAGTCTAATTTCTGTGTATAAACAGTGATCAACAGTGTATCATATGTACTTTTTTTGAAAATTTCTGGTCCTTTTGATATAGACATTTTTCTGTATATTGGAAATTGGCAATTAAACTGTCATACCTCATATTGGGTCTGTTCTTTGGTATTGAGTATCCCTCATACTACTCTGCAGCCCATGTGTTTGAGAACCTTGAACCTGTCAACTGTTTCTGTGCTATTTCCGAGAACAAAATCTGATTTTGGGAGTGATTACTTTAAAGATTTCTTGGCTGCTAATAAATTGTGATACATAATGTGTTATGGAAAGATTTTTTCTTTTTAATTTTTTCTTAAAAATATAGGTGGTGGCCGAAGATCAAGTTTCTTAGTTGCCAAAGGTGGTTCACAAATACTGTTACAGTTACTTATGAATGCCAGCAAAGAATCTCCCCCAAATGAGGAGTTAATGGTGCAGATTCATTCTATTCTTGCAAAGATTGGACAAAAAGGTAAGAGTTGCATTTAAATGGTTAACTATTTCTGAAACCATCTTTGTAACATTAACTTTATTTGCCTTTAAAATGCTAAATTTTAAAAATCTAAAACGTGACTGCTTTTTCTTGGTCTTAGTAATGTAATATTTTTTTACGGTCAACTAGTGACCTACAAGGATTGGGGATCCAAAATTTATGAGGAATTCTTCTGCATGTGATAGAGAAAGGAAAAGAAATGTTTCAAAATCACAAGTGTGTGTTGTGTGTGCATGCTCATGTGTGTGTATAAATGATACAGATAACATGGATATTATTGAGGCTAGAAGCAGGGAGTTTGGTTAGAAATGTTTTAAGGAACGTAGAGATAGCATATGCCATTGCTTTTCATTAATAGTTATATTTGTGCTGCCTGGTCTCAGTGTTCAGGAAATTTGAAATCTAGTCAAGCCAAAATACACATGAAAAATCATGAGACTGATTTTTATAGCAGTAACACACGTAAAATATTAAAAAATGTAAATTGAGAAAACTTGGAACACTGGATAAAGGAGGAAGTTGATTTAGGTTGTCAGAGAAAGGCAAAGAGATTAAAATGATCTTCAAATTATTAGAAGAGTTATTTTTAAGAGTTTTTCTGCCATTGGCTTGTGGCTTCCATTTGCATTTTGAACTTTGAAATATTGAGTTCAAATGCTTATTCAGGAAAATGAGGTTGTATGTGCATATCGTTTTTATGTGTGTATATGTGTTTTATGGCTATCTTTATTCATTTTATAAATATTTAAATAAAATTTTTAAGATGTGTTTAAAGTCAATATCCCTGAGATAACTAATTGTCCAGGTGTCTTAGGGACCTTTAGATTTAAACATATGCAGCTTATTTAAGTAGTAAGTTAGTGGTCACTTAAGGACATGCAGTTTATTTAAGTAATAGGTTAGTGGTCTCATATTTTCCTTTAACTCTTGTGTTTGAGATGTAAGGGCTCCCTCTTAAGAGTTTTGCTGAAAAAGTATTGTTCTTGCAAATGAAAAATAAAATAAGAGAAGCTAAGAATATTGTCATTTCTTGCCTTCTACTCTACTTAGAGCCAGTTTATCTTTTTAATCTAATTTTCATGGAATTAAATTAGCATATTGATATCTTTAATATCCCTTTTATATATCCTGAAAGCCCCTTTTAAGTTGTAGTTAATTTTATTTTCTCCTGCACAGTCTTTTAAATTCTTGCTTTTATTTTGCTGTTTGCCCAGTTTTTCCATATTTATGTCGTTCAAGGACATTATGCAGTAATTTCTTGAGTGATTTTTCTATAGTTTTTTTTTCTTGTAAGGTGAGAGTAATTTTCCTTCAGGAATGTTCAGTTCTTTTTCCTTAAAATTCCTGTTTATGAAATATCTCTGCTGGTTCTGCTTACTTTCCTTGCTTAAAATCTTAGTAGTCTAAATTGTTATCTAGGTTTTCTTTTGCTCTTTTAATATTTTTCTGAAAAGAAAAATCAAGAGCTGCTTGTTTTTCTCATCTTTCTTTGTCAAGAAATTTATCCTTGTAGGGATTTATTTGATAATATTTTTCAAATTATTTTCTATAGAAGCTGTTAGTTAAAAAATTATTTATTCTTTTATAAGTCTGAAA
Organism: Tamandua tetradactyla; assembly: GCF_023851605.1. Lineage (NCBI taxonomy): Eukaryota > Metazoa > Chordata > Mammalia > Pilosa > Myrmecophagidae > Tamandua > Tamandua tetradactyla. Next base: position 109,179,908 of record NC_135336.1, read on the forward strand.
ATATAGAGTTTATATTAAATAAATATGATTGATGATGGGGATTTAGATTCTTTACTATTACCCTGAACTGTGTGATGGTGTTCCTGGGAAAAAATATTGAACTGGATAGTCTTATACCTGTGGTGGGCCAGCTAAGGTTTTCCTTTCATGACAACCTCAGTGCCAGGCTACTGCAACCCCCTTGCCCTCACCCCCATCTTCCTCTTAGGACCATCTTTCAAGCCAATCAACCATGTTTCAAAAATAGGATTATTTTTAACAATCATACAGAGATGGTTATGATTTTAATTGTTTCAGTACAACTTTCTATATGATCATTTGAATTCCTAATGTAAATTTAAAATATCATTGCTTTGTGACATCTTCATTTCATTTAATAATTACACATGAATAAATTGTGATTTATCTTTTTTTAACAGATAAGAAGTTTGGAGTGAAAGCTAGAATTAATGGAGCTTTGAATATAACCCTGAATTTGGTCAAACAGAATTTTCAGAATCATCACTTAGTTCTGTCTTGTCTTCAGCTTTTACATGTATATTCTGCCAACTGTGAGTATTTCAGAGCAGCTTTTAGTTACCTTAATGTTGTGAAGTTACACAAAATAAAAGCTTTTAAATATCTTAGGTCCATAAATCTCCAAATTTGTGGACAGTGAAAGATTTAATATGGCTTATTGTAGCTCCTAACCTCAACTATAACAAAACCAATGTTGGGTATGAAGGTGAATTGACAATATCTTTAGAGTTCTTATAAATTCTCCTAATTTGTTCTTATGAACTTTGCTAATTTGTAAAGGACTGTTGTGAAGGTGGATGAGTTGGCAGCCTATGGAAAATCTGTGGAAGAATCTGAGGGTATTGGCAGCTTGAAAGATTGCCAGTGCCTCTTTAGATTTTCCAGGATGAGAGGGAAGCTGAGAAGGAAGGCATCAGTCAGCAGAGTCCCTTGGAGCTAATTGTTTTCAGCAGTCAGTAGGGAAGTGGTAGAGCAGAGCAGGGGTAATGTGGGCACCACTGAGTAAGCTGGATCACAGAGACTCAGCTGCAGATGACGTGTCCCCCAGAGCATGTGCAGACTCTCATTTCACGGTATTAGGTCTCAGACCCACATGGATTTTCATTTCTATTCTCTGGTTGCAGGATTGGATGATGAAATAAGAAATTAACCCAGAATTGAGTTGCAGAATATCATAGTGCAGAATATTATTATAAAATAATAATGAAAGTGCTAGATGTATATGTGTAAGTGTAAATGTGTGTACATATGTATGTGTATATGTGCACAGACACATAAATCCCCCTTGACAATAGGCTAAAAGTATACTCAGAAGAAAATCTTTTTTTTTATGTTGTCAATATTTTTATTTCTAGATTGAATATATCTCCCACACTTGTGTTTTCTCTTTTGAGAAAGGCCTTTTTTTTTTTTAACCCCTTGCCCATTTATTATAAGCCGTTAGTGTTTTCCCTGCTGACATTTGTAGAATATTAATATAAATGTTTTCCATGCTTGGATCAGCCTTACAATTTTGATAAGGTGAAAAGGAAGTTGTAAAGTACAGAGTAGTTTTTTTTTTTTAAGGAACTGTTGTAAAGTGCCTGTTCTAGTTTGCTAGCTGCTGGAATGCAATATAGCAGAAATGGAATGGCTTTTTAAAAAGGAAATTTAATAGGTTGCTAGTTTACTGTTCTAAGGCTGAGAAAATGTCCTGGTTAAAGCAAGTCTATAGAAATGTCCAATCTGGGGCATCCAGGGAAAGATACCTTGACTCAGGAAGGCCGATGAAGTTCAGGGTTTCTCTCTCAAGTGGGAGGGCACTTGGCAAACAAGTCAGAGTTTCTCTCTCATCTGGAAAGGTACATGGTGAACACAGTCAGGGTTCCTCTCTCATCTGGAAGGGCACATGGCACACATGACATCATCTGCTTGCTTCTTCTCCTGGCTTCTTGTTTCATGAAGCTCCCTGGGAGGCATTTTCCTTCTTCATCTCCAAAGGTTGCTGGCTGGTGGACTCTGCTTCTCATGGCCATGTTATTCTGCTTTGCTCTCTCTGAATCACTCTCATTCTCCAAAATGTTTCCTCTTTTATAGAATTTCAGAAACTAATCAAGACCCACCCGAGTGGTGGAGGTCATATTGTCACCTAATCCAGTTTAACAACCAATCTTGATTAAATCACACCTCCAGGAAGATGATCTAATTACAGTTTCAAGCATACAGCATTGAATAGGGATTAGAAGAAATGGCTTCCTTTACAAAATGGGATTAGGATTAAAACATGACTTTTCTAGAGTACATACAGCATTTCAAACCAGCACGGTGTCTATGTTCTAATTCCTACATAAATTACATAGATTGTAAATTCCTATGCAGTTACATTGGTCCTTTGTGATTTCTTCTTTGCTTCTTTTTAATTTTTAAAGAAGTGTTGTTGAGATATATTCACACACTACACAGTCCATTCAAAGTGTGCTATCAGTGGCTTTCTGTGTAATCACCGTAGTTGTGCATTCTTCACCAGAATCAATTTTATAATGTATTCTTTACTCCAAAAAGAAAAACCCATACCCCTCTACCCTCCATCTAGAAGAAAATCATTTTGAACACAAGTAATTAACACATATCATTAAAAAGAACACAAGGAAATGAATGAATTAGGCATCTAATAAAAAAGTCAGAAACAGCAGTGAACAAAGAAGCAGAAAGAATGATACAGTAAAGGAACAAATGACAATACATGTGATAGAAAACAGAAAATGTTCATTTAAAAATATAAAACTTGGGGGTATATGGGTGTTTCAGTGGTAGAATGCTCCCCTTCCATGTGGGAGACCCGGGTTTGATTCACGGACCATGTACTTTACCCCCTCTCCCCACCAAAATATATGTATATATAAAACTGAGTAGGATTAAAATCAAACAGATAAACCACTGATTCCTACCTTCCCCAATTAAGGATAAAGGAAGATAGCACAGCATAAAATTAAAAGAAATAATAGAGTGGTAGAAATTAGAATTATGTTTAGAATTTTAGGTGCTACATTTTTAGTAATGTTTTATTGAATTATCTTCTAGAAGTCTAGCAAATGCTTTATAATTTTCTTGATAATGTCTGTTAAGAGTTTGAAATGTTGGGCAGAATTTTCTGATGAGGTGACTTTTTACATATTCTATGAAAATGAGCAAAATTGCTTCCTCTTTTTCCATACCACAGTCCTCATTATCTCTTTTTCAACCTCCTAATGTGTCTCTCAAATCCATCTTCCCCAGAGTGGTGTGAATTCTGATGTGGTTATTTAAAAATGCAGATACGATTTGTTCCTTTTCGGTGATTCCCTCTAACTGAAAGAATTACAAGTCTTGGAGCCCTTCGTAAATGTTTTGTATCTCCTTTTCTCACCTCAACTTCCCACTCAGCATGCCTTTATCTGACACTGCATGCTTTAACAATATGTATCTGCTCATACCCATTGTGTTCACTATCTGTTTTGTTGTCCAAGTTATCTCTGTCTCCAGGGATATTCCAGAGCCACATCCACTCCTTAACTCCTCCCGTCCGTGTTCTAGCCAATTCCTGCTCCCTTTTACAAACTGAGCCCAGGCATCAGTTTCTCCAGAAATGCTTTATGTCTTGCTCTGTATTAGGACTCCTCAGTGGTTTAGGTTAAATAGCCTACAACTCTTAATCTACATAGGAAGTAATTTAGTAATTATCTTTTTATTGTTTCTGTCATTCTTTTCTACACTATCTTTATTTTGTCTCTGCATTCCCCTGATCTGGTATTGTGGAGTTGACTGAATTTATCAAATAAACAAATGGGGCAACTTAATTATTTTTTATATATTTTTTGTTTTTTAAAACTTGTTTCAGAATTTTCCTGCAACTTCCTATAACAATTTCTCTTTTTGAGTGATCAGCTAAAAAAAATTTTACGAGTGACATTTATTGCATATCAAATATACAGATTTTTACTTATTGAGGTTTTTAATCATTTGCATCATTTCCCTACCAGATGTGAATTCAGTATCCTTAGGGAAAAATGGAGTCATGGAACTGATGTTTAAAAATCATTGGACCATTTAGTAAGAAGAATTCAGGTCTTATGAAGTGAGTGAATGTTTTGGATATAAATAGAGGTTTAGCCTATATTATTCTGTGTCTCATCTTAAGACCTCATCTTGATATGTACAGCAAGCAGGTTGAAGTAAATTGTATCTGGTGTTCTCTCTTAGTTTTTGTGATTTTATTGTGATAACGACTTTCTTTAGTATACAATTTAACCTCAAAGTATATCAAAATTAGAAAATTTTAAAATTGAATATAGTGTTCAGAGAAATTTAGATCTTGAACATTGCTACATACTGTGAATAGAAAGACAGAAGGATCATTTGTAGAATATCATTCATTTAGAAACTTTTATTGAGTGCCTACTATGCTCTCCACCCAGTTTTGAATCTTTTAATTGCTACTTTCTTCATTGTCTTGATTAGATGAATATGTCTTAAAATATATACATTCCTTTTCTCAAAATCATGTCATTCTTTTTTTTCTGTAAATATATCTACATATTCATAAGTGTGTTTATCTCAGAAGATAAAGCAGTTTCCAATCATTTGCTTATATTTAATATTTTTTTCCACCATATTGGAGGTAATTTTTTTGTGGAATTTTTCAAACATAATAGAGTTAAGTAGAGTAAATACTTTATTAAATGAAATAATTATATTGAATTTAATTATTGTAGTTTTTGTGTTATATTCACAATTACAAACATTCTCCCATTTTTGCCTCATTAAATCTCTTTCCAACTTCTATTTATTTGTTTTTGCTTGGATATTTTAAAACAAATCTTAGATTTCTCCTCTGCCTCATTTTTTTTTCTGCATGCAATTCCCAGATATTTGATCAATTCTGCCTTAAATAGTTTAGAATTTAACTCTAATTAATAGGGACTTAAAATAACAATAATTCTATAGTATATCCCCCCAAATTATTAATTCCTTAAAGCAATCTAAAATTCAGTTTACATTCAGTTTTCCCCATTTGTCTCAAAATTGCCATTTTACAATTGGCTTGTTTGAATCAGAATCCAAAGTACAAACTTTATTCTTCATTATATGTAGGAAATTTCCAAACATATGTAAAATGTAAAGAGAACAGTATAATGACTCTTGATATTTTATTAACATTCTGCCATTTTTATTTCATTTATTGCTACCTCCTTTTTTTCTGGAGTATTTATAACATGGTTTTTAAAAATCAAATGTCAGCCCTCTGTAAATTCTTCAGTATGATCACTATAGGATTTAGCTCCCCCCTTTTTTTAATATTAGCACAATATCATTTGTATACCCAGCAGTATTAGTAATGATCCCTTAATGTCATATAATATTTTCTGATTGTCTAAGAAATATCCTTTAACTGTTGATTTATTCAAATTGGGATACACATGAGGTCTGTCATTTGCATTTGATTGATATGTCTTATGTTCTTTTAAAATCAGTAACTGTCTTCCCTATTTGGTTTTGTTTATTTGTTGAAAAGTCTGCGGTAATACGTAGAATGTCCCACATCTGGATTAGGAAGACTTTATCCTTTGGTTGTTTAACATGTAGGTATGTCTCTGATGATAGTTAGAGCTAGAGATTGATTAGATTCGACATCTTTTTTTTTTGGTCAAAAATATTTCATAAAGGGTACTTAGTACTTTGTTTGGATTACTTAACATAATTGAGTTGAGGTGATCAGTGTGTTATAAATGTTTCCATCAACTTTTCACCTGGTGAGTTAGTAGTCATTCATGACTTTGCTAGATCCATCATTTTAATTGGGGTTACAAAATAGTTTTTTAATTATCTTGCTTTATACTTATTAGCTGTGATTCTTTTATAAAGAAGAACCCTTCCACATCCACTATTTGGTTAAATTTTACACTAAAAAAATAGGATTCTGAGCATTTCCAGTTTTTTCAACTCTTTCTTAATAAAGGCCAAAATATTTTAGATTGTACCCTTCTTGAAAATGAGAGTTTACTTGCACATATAATTATCAAGTATTATTTGGTGGGGTGGCTCAACATATTTACTAAAGCAAAGATCTTACTCAATCCTTTAGCACCCAGTGAAATGCAGAACAAGGAAAATGATTTTATCACAATTGGTACAAGGAACTTACAGAATCACCGCAGTGTAGTGGTTTAAAAAGTGTGCTTTTCAGGCCCACAGACCTGGATTTGAATGTTAGCTCTGTCACTTAACAATTTTTGTGCCACCAAACAAGTTGCTTAACCTATTATGCCCTGGTTTCTTATATGTACAATGTTAATAATATTAATACCTACATCAGGAATTGGTTGTGAGGATTTAATGAAATGATTCCTATAACTCACACAGTACCTATGTTAATGCAATATATTAGTATAGTCAAGCAGTATAGTAACATGGGTGTGAATGAATGAATCCTAGTTGATACCAAAAGTGTATTTACTATTTATGTCATTCCTCTCCTTGATTCTTAAAGTTCTTCATAATTTATCTTTTATTTAATGGTCATGATCTCTTACTTAATATTCACAATACTTTATTGTTACCAATTACCAAAACCAATATAAAATGATCCTAGGGGAAATGAAACATTTCAGAATTTTTTAAGAAATAACTTTATATTGTACCATTTTGGAATATTGAAAACCACATAGAAATCAGTGGGTCTGAAATTTCTGACAAAAAAAATTTGGTTAGCTAACCATTCCTTCATTGTCCTTTCTGTTTTTGTGTTAAAAAGAAAAACTAAGTTTTTACGTTATTTTTATTTTAAAACTAATAAGCCATTCATTGTTCAAACATCTGTATCTTGATCTCTTGTCATTTTTAGTAATCTGATAATCTCTTCCCAAAAAAGGCACTTCTTCTTTACCATTAATATATGCAACTATGATATGAGTACTTATAGAACATTAATAATCCCAATAAGTGTTGTCCATATCTTTGTGTCTGTGGTGGTCTTGTATTATGTGATGGTAGAAATCTGTCTGCCTTTTGAAGACCAAATGATACCCACATATTTAACACAGTTTGATTGTCCTTATATTTTACTGGGTGCTGTTGCCTAGCCTCATTTCTATAATTGATGTTTGAGTGTGGTTATAACCACTCAGCAAGTGGCATCCTTAGAAATGAAATCAATTGGGTATGACATCTCTGCAGTGCCAGTATTGAGTGGTTTATTTTTTAACAGAAAATTTATTGAATTATAGGCAGCATGCTTAGGAATTTGGAAGGTCAGGCATGATGCATGAGAAAAGAGAGTGTGCAAGGTGTGCCATGAGGGGTCAGTGGGAAGCTCAGTCACCCCAGGTGACTCAGTCAACCACTGGAGAGTACACAGTCAGAATGAGAGAGACCCATTGACATGTGCCTTCATTGTGGTCCGGGTGTGGAGGTTAGTAGATTTCCTGCACTTCCATAGGATTGTTTAGTATAAAGCAAACATACCTGATACAGAAACTGACAGGGTGTCTGAAGATGGTGGGTCTGATGAGCTCATCATTTGATACCAACAAAGGGTTTAATTGAGTCATGAGGGTTTTGTAAGGGTTGCAGATGTGGATTTGGACTCTGGGAGAAATTTTATCTCAAGACTCTAAAGCTAATTATTAACTAGCCCAAAGATCAGCTTTGAGATAAGTGGATTAGCCAATATCAGATGAATGCTGCGATAAAACACAAAATTATGAAGGCTAAAACAATAGTGTGGCTGATTTTCATTCAGTAGTTAATAGATACAAAATACTTATGGAATACCTATAAATTAGCACTATCAAAGTTAATACTGTGTTCTTTTCTCATTAAAAAATAAATAAGCTTTAACTCTAAGCCCAGTATTTACCCATTTTATGTCACATTCTCTTCCAGCTCAGAACAACAGCTGTCCTGAAGTTTTTTTTCATCTTTTTGCTTGCTCTTGTAGTTTAGAATCTCTGCTTATAACCCTAAATAATGTATCATGCATTTTTGCAGGCTTTGAAATTTATACATATGTCACATTATATATATTCTTCTGTGATTTTTTACATTTTAACTATGTATTTCTGAGATTTATCCAAACTGTTAGTATACTGATAGTATATTCATCTTCCTTATACTATATATGAATTCAGAGGAATATAACTCAATTTTATGTATCCATTTCATTACAAATCAGTTTGAGATTAATTCCAGGATTTAAAAATTACATTTATAATAGTAAAGTTGTGTTGCTATAACCAATTTTGAACTAGACACCCATGGTGTGAGTTATTCCAAACTAGTCTGGATAATTCATTCATGAGAGGAAATTTGCCCAGCTTCAGCTTTACTAGAGCTTAGTTTCCAAGGGAGTTACCAATTTCCAGTCTCATAATATTAATAATAAGGTATGTATTATACAATAATAAGAATAATAATGTAATATTATTCTGCATTTCTCCTTAATCACCAATGCTTAATATTTAGGAGATCTCAAATGTTCATCTGATTGTAATAAATGTGCCTATAATTTTTATTTTTGCTGATTATGGATGTTTGAGCATATTTTCACCCCATTGTCTGTCCTTTCTTGTGAAGAAATTGTTTCAGAGTTTTTTGGGGGAAGCAGGAATGCTAGATGTATTTTTGTGATCAATTTTCAGGCATCCCATGATTATTTTTTACCAGGATTTCACTATCATTATGATATCTATTGTTATCAGAAACCCCTAACATTTTTGTTGTCAAATTGCTCATTATTTCCTTTATTTAATTTGTGTTTTCTGTATTCATTAGGAAATCTCTTTCTAGCAAAAAATTCAAAAGATATTTCCTGTATTGAATTTGTTATAAATGAACTGCTTTCTTTTAATTTTGAATGTCTGATGCACCAAAGATTGATTTTTGTGTATGGTGAGGTAAATATCACAGTGTATTTCTAAAGAAGTCTGTTCTTTTTGCACCAATTTGCAATGCTTAATGCTTAGTCATAAAAGTGAATCCACATAGCAGGTTAGTCAGGCTTTCTTTTTGATATCTGTGATATTTCTCTTCATTTCTGGATTGACTACAGTGTTATGGAACAAATCTGTTTGTCTTGAAATTTATATTTGATATTTTGATGCATAAATCACAAACTTAAACATTGCTGACATCCACATTAAGCAAAAAAGTTTACATGAATGAACAATGTCTTGCTACCTCATCATCATATGATAACATTCCCAAGGATTTAAATACATTTAAAAAATACCTAAAAATCCTATTAATATCCTGAGTAGATAATGTTTATGAATGCAAATTAAAGGCATTGACTTTTTCTCTGCCTAAACTGGAGTAGATTTTGTATGGTTGCTGACTTTCTGTTTCCTATATTTTCCATTTCTAAGTAAGGGTTTTTTTCTATGCTGATAAGAGAATAATGCAAAAAATGTATGACTATATATATCTTCCATGAGAATAATCTAATATCCAAACTTTTGACTTGTGATTTGATCCTCCACCTTTTAATATCCTAGAATCCACTATGTCGCCCATCATTGACAATTATTCAATCATCACTGCTTTTTGCTAAATCTTCATCCCAAGATATAAGAAATTAATGGGTTTTTGGATAAAGGAATCAATACAATTCAGCATTTTTCTACCTTCAACTTTCATCAGACTTAACTGAAAGGGTTGTTAAACCCCAGATTTCAGTTGCCAACAGGCACTTTTGATTGAGTGATTCTTGGGTTTGACCAGAAAATTTGCACATCTGACAAGGTACAGATGATTCAGATGCTTTAGAACTGGAAAAGTGCTTTGAGAACTACTGCCCAAAGTAACTTTCAAAATTCTGTATTATCCTCAGCATTTCCTATACCAGTGGTTCATCCAATAAGTTGTCTTTTTCAATTATTTATAGGATTATCAACTTATGATTGTTGCTAATTATTAATCAGAAAAATCTAAACACGAATGTGTTTCTGAACTAATTTTCTGTCTCTTTTCCATTCAGCAATTAAATTTGGTAATGGTACTGTATTTTAGAAAGCCCCAAAACAGGGGTTTTTGAGCAGCCACATTAATCAAATTCTATTGAAAGTAAGGTAATCATCTCATTGGTTTATTAACTTACTTATGCTTCTAAAATTTAAGTGCCTACTCTGTCATAGCCTTCATTTTCCCTGCTGGGTATACAGTAGTAAAAACAACAAGACCTTTGTTTTATGTCTTATACTTTATGTTGTTACAAAGGGAAAAGACCACTCTAGACTTAGATAAAGGACTGTGCTTGTCCTACATATCACAAGAGATATTCCTATAAAAGAGAAGTTCATTACCAGAAGGTTTCCTTAAGGAAAAAGATATTTCATTCTAACATGTACATTGTAGGTAACCATGTGTGATTGTGGTGTTAAAACTCTGTTCCTTAAGTAGAATATTAAGTTAGAATCACACATATAAGTATTCATATACTTTCAGCAAGCGCCAAAGCAGATGAACTACCATAGCATATATTTTTGTTAACAGGACAAAAGCAAAAATTTTAATTTAAAGAAAATGGAGCAGACAAATATATTGCTTTACAAACTCTCCTTAAATTTAATAAAAATAAAGTGATTGCATTAAAGTAGAACAAACTTAAGGGACAGCAAAGTTTGTATTGCTTTGCCTGGGTTCAAAAGGGCCCCCTCAGATATAATGATTTTTGGCATAAACACAGGTTCTTGACTTATCTCTCCTTATGTATGGCCAGTGTAAAAGAAAGGCCTAACATGGAAATTGAAGGAGTCACTGGGTTAGCCCCAAATGAGGGAAATTTGGGGACATTCTGAAGTTCACACTTTTTTTCCATTCTAAAAATCAATAAACTAGCCCAACTGTGAAACTTTTGTATTTGGAGCAGAGGTGAGGAGACTGTCTCCTTCACAGACAAAAGAAATATGTTCTCAGATTCAACCAGTGTGCCATTCTTCCATATCCAGAAATTCCTAGAGAACCCCAGATACCAGTCCTTGCCAATTTGAAAATATTATGTACTGGGCAGGCCATGGTGGCTCAGCAGGCAAGAATGCTTGCCTGCCATGCCAGAGGACCCAGGTTCATTTCCTGGTGCCTTCCCATGTAAAAAAAATTTTTTTTAATTAAAAAAATATTATGTACCCCAGAAAAGCCATGCGTTAATCCTTATTCAATGTTGAGGAGGCAACCATGTTCTTTAACCCTGATTCAAGGCTGTAAATTGGATACTTCTGATTAGTTATCTCAGTGGAGACATGAGATTATACCCAATTGTGGGTATAATCTTTTAATGAGGTAGGCATTTGACTCTACCCATTCTAGGTGGGTCTTGATTAGATTACTAGAATCTTTAAAAGAGGAAACACTTTGGGGAAATGCAGAGACTACAGAAATGACAAAAGCCTCAGAGCTAACAGAGAGAATAGATGTAGGCACTTGGACAACAGTTGCTTGAGAGAACAGAGAAATGATGTTTGGAGATGCTCAGAGCTCAGCAGACACTACCATAAGATGTTAAGCAAGGCAGAAACTGGAGAGAGCCAAGGGAAAGCAAGAGATGGAAGCCAGCCCTGGAGAAGCAAAGTGAGGGACCTCCACATGGATGAAGACTGAAAGCAATAGAGCCTACATTCAAGGGACAAGCAGATGCCAGCCACATGACTTTCCAGCTGACAGAGATGTTCCGGGCCAATAGGACTTTCTTGAGTGAAGGTAACCTCTTGTTAGTGCCTTAATTTGGACACTTTTACTTCCTTTGAACTGTAAACCTGTAACTTAGCAAATTCCCCTTTGAAAAAGCCATTCCACTTCTGAAATATTACATTCTGGCAGCTTGCAAACTAGTACACAGTCTCAACAGTCACCCACATCCAGCTCTCAGGAGTGCTTGCAAATGATGAAGGCCTGTGTCTCCCATGCAGGGAAATAATAAGATCATTTGGATTTAAAAGCTGTGTCTTGATAGTCATATCAAGTCATATCTGAATCTCCAGCTTCTCACATCATCAAACAGCATGATACTGTGATTGATTCCTTCATTGTTGAAGGAAATGTTCTTTATATTAAGAAAAGAATGTTCTATTCATAATCAGTTTAAAAGTTTCTATAATGTGAGGGATACTGCCAATAGTATCATTGGAAAAAGTAACATGCCGTGACTTCAAGGGCAGTTCTGGGTGGAGAGTGTCAGACTTAATGGTCACAGGTATACATACAGATGAAACAGATTCCTTAGCATAACAGAAAACATTCTTTTAAAAATATTATTTTAAAGGGGAAGAAATATTGCCAAATTCTGGATTGTTACACTCATAATACAGTGAATTTGGAGACCTGTGCTTGCAGAGGAAGTCTTAGCAATATAAATTACCAGTGTTCCCTTTCAAGGGGGAAAAACATCCTAGATTTAAATAAAGGGTGTTGACATTGCCAGAGACTTTATACTTCATCTAATCAAGGAAATTTAAATTTAGGAACATCTAAATATATCTTCTAAAAACAGGTTTCCTACTAAGAATTTTCTGTCTTTTCACCTAGTTTCAGCTCAGGCCTAATCTTCCTTTGTCTACCAGGCTGATGCTTCAAGTTCAGATCTGCACTAGAGCTCTAGATAAGGCCACCTTTACCACCAAAATGCCTTATAGTTGATGTGCAAACTTTCTTTTTGTTTGCATGCAGTCTTTTGGTTTACACACCAGTTTTCTATAGTTAATATCAATTAAATTGTTCATTATGAGAAATTCAATTATTAAGGAACTTTAGTGGAAAATATAAATTAAAAAATACCTCTAGCCCATTTACCATAGTTAAATGTACCTAATTTGAAATTGGGATGTCACTAATTTGTGTAAACAGGGAACTTCTATGGCAGGGCTAGCTTCAGATCCCCTTGTCTGTAGAATTTGGGGATTTACAAGATTGTCTTAAAAATATGTTGCTAATAGTAGTATTTCCATTATTTTTCATCAAAATTCCTCACTTAATGAATCATAAGTGTTTTTGAAAAATGTATAAATGGTCATAGAATATAAAACATATTAAAAACTACTAGTGATAATATTACACTTTCCAAACAGGAGCATGCTTTAAATATCTGCTAAAATGATTGCTAATCCCTAAACTCAATATTGCATCTCTTTATGACCACAGGAACTGGTGGCTGTTCTCCTATTCTCCATGCTTTAGATGTAACTAAAAATACTTACCTTGTTTTGCATATTTAGCAATGTTTAAGTTATAGATTCAGCCATGGTCACTGCAATATGACCAAATATTTAGTCATATTTTTCACAACGAAGGTTTTGAATTAATTAATTGCAAGAAAAATTAATAGTAAGAAAGTGCCTTTCCTCAGGAGGCCACTGCTGACAGGTTGAGGCTTAACCTCAGGAGGGGTGTCTCTCATCTCTGAAGCCCTTCAGAAATTACCAGGGAATTACCAAAAAGGGAGCTCAGAATGCACTGACTGTGGCTCCTGCACCTGTAACAGTTCAGTGCTGGGAAGAAACACATCAGTTAGAATGCTTATGTCCAAGGTTTAATTATACAGTGTTACAAAATTCTTGGATTTCACCACAATATATTTCATCAGAATTCTCCCATTTTGGTTAAATTGGCAATACCTTGTACTCATGGGAAATAAGAAATACGCAGCAAAATTCATGCAATTTAGAAAATTAACAGGGATAGTTTCTTCCCTCTAATCCCACACCTCAAAGTAAGAAAAAAAAATTGGGGAACTTTAAAGAGAGAGTCAACTTCAGGCCATACCTTTGGGTCTACAGGCATCATCATTGAAACTAAAAGAGAATAGTCCTCTAGGCTAGTCAGCTTTGCTCTTCTCTGTCAAGCAATGGAGTCCAATTCCACTGTGGAAGACATGCCCCAAGTGTCTTGCCCAAAAATGTAGTCAGCCGCTCTTTGATCCCACACCTATAAGTGAGAGACAAAGTGTTGGAAAAGAAACTGGTCATTGGGTCTCATGGATATAAAATCCCACTCCATTCCAATTCCTATTAAATGTGCCTCTTTCCTGTGTCTCTTTAGGGCAAATGCCTCCTTTGAGACACCTTAACATCTGCTCAGTAAGTATAATGGGGAGACAGAAAAAATACTGTAAATATCCCAGAATAGCAAACTGATTTTAGATATATTTGAATGTAGCCTCTTAAGTAGGAAACATCTGAAAAAATGCAGTATAAGCTTTTAGTGCTTATGGAAAACAAAACAAATCAGCCACAGAAAAAGAGGTTGGTAGCTAAAAACAGAATCATCTTGTTCATCAATATAAGAGTGATTTCCCCAAGAATCAGGAGCTGTCAGCATAAACTCACCTTTCCAGTAGTTTTCCCAAGTCCTGCTGTGAAAGAAAAAAAAGAGAATGATGTTATACACAAGAATGAATTAAATTTCATTTCCCCTCTAGCATTCTTATAGTTTAAAACTAATATTTATATTTATCTTTAAGGAGCAATCAGATTTTCTTCAAATAGAACAGAAATTAAACTACAATGATCCAGATAATATAATAGAGAATTATGAAGGAAGGAACTCAGGAAGAGTTTGGGGTGACAGAAGATTTAGGTTCCCAGGGGCACTGTCCAGTATTATTCCCAAAGAATGGTCTGTCCCTGTGGCACAATAAAACAGAGATTCAAATAACAGAATAATTATAGAGTACATTGAAATTGAATTACCAAATTGTCACAATTTTCTCTGCAAGGGACAATGTCTCAGTCTCTTGAGCAGACTTCTCTATGGGACTTAGCAGAGCCCCATAGATTGAGAATTACTGTCAGAGGTGGGCCATAACCCCTGGTCAGTGTGTGGTAATTTAAAAAATCTGTGAAGCTAGTACTCTTGATCATACTGAATATATTTGTCCCAGTGCTGTCTAATAAAATCCTAGCATTTCCAAGAAACTACCAGGATATGAAGAAATAAGTGATTGGACAAACAGAATGATAGGTATAAAAGGACATATATCTCTCAGCTGAGAGTGATGATACATAACGGAATCATTTAAATGTCTTGAAAATCATGAAGAGTAAATAATTCATCTCCCTGAGCATGAACTTCCCATCTCACCTGAAAAAGCTCCATCTTGGGCATTTGGCAGGACTCAGCTATTTCTTTGTACATTTCTCCCAGGATTTCTATGTGTTTAGTCATTCTAGCTTTCTTGTGTTTGATCCCTGAGTGGTTGGAAAATGGCATCTCTCCCCTATTCAGTCTCTCCAGTTGGAGATGCTCTTCTTCCTGTAGAAATAAATTCAACTGCTGACACTGAGCCTTGATCCTCATCCTCCTCAGATCTAAATAATCCTGTAGGGATATTGGATTAGAATGATCAGGTACTCTCACTCCCAGTGGGAAACTTCATGTGTCAAGGATTGTTCTTTGTACATTTCTCCCAGGATTTCTATGTGTTTCGTCATTCTAGCTTTCTTGTGTTTGATCCCTGAGTGGTTGGAAAATGGCATCTCTCCCCTATTCAGTCTCTCCAGTTGGAGATGCTCTTCTTCCTGTAGAAATAAATCCAACTGCTGACACTGAGCCTTGATCCTCATCCTCCTCAGATCTAAATAATCCTGTAGGGATATTGGGTTAAAGTGATCAGGTACTCTCACTCCCAGTGGGAAACTTCAGGTGTCAAGGATTGTTCTTTGGCATCATCGAACAAATGCTGTGAAGATATCTTGCCCCATACCTGCAGATTTTCTTAAAAATTCCCTAGTCAATTAAACCCATCCTTTCCCTAAGGTCACATCTCCTGACCCATCTGCTGAAGCCAAGCCCTTTCAGTGGTCCCAGTCTCACTCCCTAAAATGCTGATTCAGAGTTTTTCTGTATCTGTTACTAACCTTGCTCACTTGAAATATATTCTTTTGCTCTGTTTACTAAGCCTCAATTTTCTATGTATTTACAACTGTTTAGGTATGCACCACAGTACTCAAGTAAACAGGAAAATTTTACTCTATATTCCTTCTAGCAACTACTTCACAGGCAAATTTTGTGAAAAGGTTTCTTGTACTCAGTGTCTGGGAAAGTTTATCTAAACCTTCAAAGTTGGTGTAATAATATTTATCATGCCCTCCGTACACTTTATATAGTTTTTTAAAGGATTTTTACCTTGAAATATACCACATATGCAAAGAAAAGAAAGAAAAAGCAATAATTTTCAAAGTACACTTCAACAAGTAGTTATAGAACAAATTACAGAGTTATTTATGAGTTACCATTCTACTATTTACACATTTCCTTCTAGCTGCTCCAAAATATTGGAGGCTTTAGAAGAAATATCATTATAGTGATTCAGCAGTCATATTCATTTGTTAAATCCTTTTTTCTTTGTTATAACTCCCCTTTCTCCTTTGATCCTTCTCCCAGTCAATAGGTATCTTTAGGCAATGCCCATTCTGATGTTTTCATGATGAGAAGAGGTGTCAACATTAAAGGATAAGGGGATATATATAATTGGCTGATAATCTTGGAGAGGCTGATTTCTCTAAGTTTTCTTTGCTAGATCCTATATTTACAGAGTGTTTCTAGACCAGGTATATAGCTTTATGCATTAGCCTGTGATGGATTGTAAATTTAGGATTACTTTATACCATTTGAAACCACTACTGTTCTAAAGAAGGAGCAACTATCCTGTAACCTGGATTTAGCTAGTAAGTTTACTCAACATTTTGCAAGTCTTTTTAAAAAATAAGGGGTAAAGTAGCTTCATTCTTACCTCAAAGCCCTGGATTTTGCTAGTTTCTTTCTTTCTTTTTTTTAACATGGGCAGGCACCGGGAATCTAACCCAGGTCCTCTGGCATCACAGGCAAGCATTCTTACCTGCTGAGCCACCATGGCCCACTCCCAGATTTTGCTAGTTTCTTGATTTAAATTGTTTTGTGCCTCCTGAGTCATTTTCCATATAGTTCCTATTCTCTTTAGAAGTTTATCCTGTAAAAGAACCATCACTTTAGTAACAGGGCATATGTTATTTTAAGTTTTAGCCACTATCTGTGGGAAAAGGCAGCGGTTGAGAATACAATTATAATCTTGATTTAGAATGGAATATTCAGATGTTTCCATGTTAAACATTAGTTAATTCTCATATTTAGGATATCAGAGGTAGCAAAAACATACAGTAGAGATTTTGAAGGTGCCATAAGGTAATAAAATCAATATGCTGAGAAATTTACTTTCATACATGTGAGAACCCTGCCTCTGAAGGAGTCCAACTTGCATCAGAAGCCAGTATTCCGGGTGCCACCTCCTCCACAGTGAACTAATTCTACACATTTGGCCAATGTTTTCAAGTAATCTTGCCTTGAGAAGGCTGAACACAGGAAAGATTATAGTGGCAAAGTTTGTCACTAGCAGTGAACAGTGCACTAACATCTTGGGGTATAAATGGAAAAATCACAACTTCCATTCATTCGACTTCATTATCATAACCATCACCTTTCTCTTGTATTTACCATCTTAAAGATTTCCAGATAATTTATAGACATGATGTACCCCCTATTCTTCAGTAGCCTCTTCTACTGTTCTGTTACTGTCATCCACATGCTCTGGGGAATCACAACAGAGTCCACAGAGCAGGCTCTGGTCACCTTACAGAACAGCTCCTTTGCTTCACTTTGGCCTTTCTGGCAAGGAAAGCCAGCTTCTTCAGTACAATATTGGTTTTGAAGTTTGGCATCTCTAAAGTTTCTCTGCACTCAGGAAAGCATATGGGAACTCGGGTTTCCTCACAGCAGGAACAGAGACAGGGTCTGCAAAAACTGTAGTCACAGTGTTCAGTTAATAAATCAACTGAATTATTTATTCATGTACCCACTCGTTAATTCACTCATTCAATTTGAGTATAAAGCAGGAGTGATATACTATGAAACAGTGGTCTGAACTTTTGAGTATGGTTATTTTTTCAGCTATTTTTTAACACTAATATTAAAGATTACTTTCATAAAATGTCATCAATATTTAATAAAGTTTGGAAAGAACTATACCTCTGTTTGAGACAAAGCACAAATCTGATTCTGTGGTTGTAGAACCAAGATGTAAGTATGAATGGTATATGCTAGCTTCTGTATAAGATGTGAAGCATCATTATGATTAATGAGACAGGTTTCCAGTGCATTAAAATTAAAGTTGAGGCTATAAAACTTTGCCTAGAACAATGGTGTACATCTGACAAATTTAGTTCTATTGTTAAATGTAGAATGTCTTATTCCAACTCTCATCATATATTTATATATAAGAAATTCTGTTTAAATCATGTAAACAATGTCGTCTATAAAAACTCCTACAAATTTAACTTCAAAAAAAGGAGTCATTTCATGAACACTCTCCGTATGTGAAAAATATAAACCATCTTGCTTGAAATATTGGGAATAAGGTTTTCCTACTTCATTCACATAGAAGGCATTTGCATTTAAAGCCACACAATGAGTATTCAATCTATGCAGGTTCTTATTATTAGCATCAGTATATGAAGGAACTGTTGCAAAGTGAATGTGGTGACTATTTCTAGGTCATGCAGTTAACTCTATACTGCTAGGACTGACCGACAGCAGCATCTGCCAAAATTTTGATCCCTTTTTCAAGTGTAGAAACCACAAATATTCAATTAAGAAACCTTCATTAGTTTCCACAATATATTCAGGAACTATATTTGGTTATCAGAATACAATGATGTATGCAGTTAAGTGTCGTGGAAGAACAAAGGGATTACGGTTACTGTATATGACAGTTAAATGGAAACAGGCAATAGGAAGTACTTGCCTTTTACTATTCTTCTGTCCTCCCATCCTCACTGGAAGGTTAATGATTTTAAAATAACTTCCTCATTAAAAAATAATAATGCCTGACTGCCATGTCTGTAATGCACACACATACCTAGACTCCATGTCCATACCACCTCTATTCACACCACGCCCAACACTGTACACTTTTCCTAAGACAATTAACAATGAATTGGTTTACACTGAACTTGTTTTGACATCTGTGTTCAAATCCTGAAATTATAGTTTAATTTAAACTCCTAAACTTAGGAAATATAAAATGTAAAAATGGTTTCATTTACCCATCAGAAAATCACAATCTCCCATTCAGCTCTGACTCTGAGAACACACTTCTAGCTTAAAGTGAGAAAAACTCAAGCTACACTGAACTTAAACAAACACTTTAAAATTATTTTTCAAAGAAAACAAATCAGCTTAAACACCAAGATTTCTTCACCATGCTAAGTAATACGGACAGATGCATCTAAATGTATCGAATGGAATCAAAGTCAACTTGCCTTTATTTCTGATGTTTCTTGATAGATGCCAGGACCACATTATTGGTCTCTTTGTTATTAGGATTTATGGTGAACACATTTCATATGTAATCCATACACTGAAAGGGGTGTAAAGTGACAGGTAACATGACTTTTACAGCCAGGATTTCCCAAATATTTCAACATGTAAAACTTTTATGTTGATATGTATAAATTAATATGTGTATGCAATATATTGAACAAATTTTAATTGCATTGTGGATTTCTTCATTGCACAACTGGGAAAACTCTTTTGAGATCAAAGAAGCTAGTAATATATAGGATAATAAAATAAATAGTAAAATAGCATGTACAAACCAGTACCTTATAATAACAAAGTTACCTATATTTTGACAGAAAGGTTTTTACCTTAAATTCTGTATATGCCAGAATCTATTATGTATTCTCTTATTTGTGGTACTTCTGGAAGATTTGTGAGTACCAAATCAGTTAGTAGGTTTTACTGAGGGCAGTAAGAACTCTCAGCTCTCCAAAGCCAAAGCAGCTGCAATTCCAGTAAGCTGTCCTAGAGAAGTCCTCTCATGAGCATATGGTCTTTTTCTATGATTAAACTGACCTAGGATCACAACCATTTTTCATCATTGGCTACTGTTGTCTAATAGGTGTGGATATGATTGATTAGATTACAAAGAAAGGGAGATTGGGCTGGTTTATTAAGTTAACAGAGTATTGTAAACTACATTTGAGAGATTAATAGTCTGCCAGTTTGGAGAAATGGGGTCTAAGAATATTTGCCAAACACAAGAACTAAACATATAGTTCTTCTAAAGCTTTATTTCATTATAGTTTTAGTGTACAATTTCTTCAAAGTGTTTAAAACTTTTTTCTTACTCAAAGTTTAGCATTCATAAATGTTGTCTGTAGCCATTATTTACCTAAACATCTCCAAAAATTACATTATATAGGCAAACTAAACTTTGAGAATTTTGTGTTTATCTTTGTAAAATGTGCATATATGATATGATTCAATTCCATTTTTAAAAACTGTAAAAATAGAGATGGATGTAAATAACATGTGCAGATGAGGGCTAGCATTTAAAAATTATTTGTGAAACATGATTCACTTCTAAAAATTGACCAAATTACATATAAACTCAGTGTCAGGATCTTCAGAAAATTGATCATATTTTCCAAATTCAGGAAATATCATTTTGTTGGATGAGGGTCTCAAATTTGATAATTAATGCTCACAGGGGAAATCAGTGCCACCACTGCTTTTTTAGTGCTCCTTCCTCTCATTTTCCCCATGTCCTCCAGACTTTCAATTTTGAAATCTATAAGATTTGCTCCACTGATATCCAATTTATAGTTATTTTTAAGAGAACTTCTTAATGTAAATGAGATCTATTTTTGGAAAAAAAAAAACCTTTAAATAAACCTAAATACAGAGTCCACCAAAGCAGTGTAGGGAAGGTGAAGCAGAGGACCCAGTAACATCAGAACCAGCATGGGTAGATATTATAGTAACTGATGGTGGATCATCCTGAGATTAATCATGTCCTTGAGTAAAGTGAACAGAAATGGAGTTCATATTTTTCATTATTGAAGATTATGTAATTTAGTACATGATTTTTAGCAAAATTTAAGAATCAGTTAAGACAAATTAGGTGATGTTTTGCACAAATACATGTGAAGCACTAAAAGAGCAGACACAAGAAAAATCACTAAGACAAAGGTGATGAAATGATCCCTTAAACAAGGCAAATCTTGGATTTTCCTGGAGCTTTGGAAACTTTGAATATTGCGAAGAGCTTTTCAATCCATTAACGCTTAATCTGAAGAAAAGTAGATTATGGATTTCCAAGAGCATAGAATTGCAAAGATTTCTGAGGCACAGTGATTTCTATCCTTGATGACATGTAATATGAGGCAGTAAGTGAAAAGTATGGTTAGAAATGAAGTTGTGGCCAAATCAAGAGTTTGAAAGCCTAACTTTTTAAAAAAATTTTATCATTCATTAACACAAAGTATGAATTCTATAAATGTAATTGAAGAGGTGATTAAACCACACATATTTTCAAAGAACTCAAACTCTTCATAAGGAGATATTTAATGAAACAGTATTTAAAAATATTAATTCCTTACATAGAATCTAAAAATGGTCCTATGAAAATGCCAAAGGAGAACACTGAAATAATCTCGATGCTTTAGGATTGATTTCCTAATGGTCCTTCATTTTTGAGGATCTATCAAATTTGATCATTGCTATAGTCTAACAAGGTAAGATACAATAGTGAACAGAAAACAAATGACCACCTCAGTGCAGTTATGATCAAAATGATTCATTCTTGATATGTACATCTGATGTGTTAAACAATGAGACTCATGTTAGAAAACAGTAATTGCATTTGCATTTAATATTGTTTCTCTATTTATGCAGTAAATTCACCACAGAAAAACTTATCATGAGGATTCTGATAAAGCCTCTTAAATGGATTGCTAAAGAACATCTTTAGACCCTGTAATGATGTATTTTTCTTTGCAGGATTATGTCTCTGCCAATGTACTTGCCCCAAAGTAAGAATCACAGCTAAGTGAATGGGCCATCACTGATGTGCAACTGGGTCTGAGGTAAGTGTCAGTGTTCTGGGGTGACAGATGGAATGTTTCTTACATGAGGAGATCTCACACAAGTCATCAGTCTCAGTTCTCTATTATGCTTTCAGAAAACTGGGAAGCAGGACGCCTGAGATCTAGCCAATACAAAAAACAACTAAATGACAGTATGTTTGCTTTCTTTTCTTGAGAAAAATTGACACTGAAGTAAAGTTCCTCTAGAGGGGTGCAGTGATGAATTGCTATCAACACATTAGAAGAGCTGATATGTGCTGGGCAACAATTTTTCAAGGTGATCTGAGAATTAGGAGGCAGAGAATAAACACTGGATTGCAAGCATTGGTAGCACAGTTTATGGAATTATGGGGTTTGTTTGATTGTGGATAGGGATTACACTGCTATTATGATTAATTAGACTGTCCTTGATCAGCACCATAAGAGTAAGCAGTTAAAGAGTCTTATATCATTGAATGCAAATATGATATAATTTTAGTTTTTCCAATAACTGCCTCCAATTATAAAATTGTTTAATACTACTTTTTTTGCTGCTTTCCCTTTTAGGGACCCTTGGACAACATTATGGAAGAGGGCCAGGGGCTTTCTCGGCCATTACCCATGTAACACTGCCTCCTCCATCTGTAGACGTGCAGTTTTTGAATATCATTAGGAGAGTTTAGTACAGAAAGTCCTTCCCTTTGATTAGTCTGGTTCTGTGTTTTGCTGGTGATCTCAGCTGATATCATGGTCTACTGATTTCCATGTATTTGATTTGCATGTGCTTTTTGCGGGTGGGTGGTCTTCCCTTGAGGGGCAATGAGATTTGAAAGCTAGAGTATGTGAGCTTTGGTCTGAATTTTATTATAAGTTTAATGGGAAGGTTTTAAATAATAACATGGTCTGATTGTTACTCTAGAAAGAACATTATTTAGTGGCAGATGGACTGTATGGGAGCAACAGTGAGCAAAGGAAACTGCTACCTCTCTGGGGCATTTCCTCCTCTGTCATGTATTAGCCTCTTCCCTTCAGTAAGATTAGTGGAGTGTGAGGAAGGAGAGGAGGAGAGAAACAAATCCCACACTGCAATACATTTGAATTCAGCCTCATAAGAAGGAAACAACTGAAAACAAGGACCCAAAGAATTTAGGGTCTTTTTAGCAGCAAAATGAGAAACAGTCACAGAGACATTAATGATATTTGCTCTAAGGGAATATGTTCACCTCATCAACAAAGATGAACTTTCTGAAACATCATAAATTGTCTGTATGAACTCACCTTTCCAGTATGTTTTCTAAGTCCTGCAGGAAAAAAAAAATAGACTAGAATCAAAATCAGAATCATGAGAGTTCTCCTGCACTTTTGCTTATACTCTAGTTCCTTTGTTGTTTTGTATTTTAGCTGAAATAATATACATTTCTTATTCCTCGCTGAGGAACAGTCACACTATTTTACTACCAAAAGCTGAAAAAAATCATCACAAGCAAGACATTGTCAGGGTGAAAATAAGAAGCAAGGGTTCAAATGAGCCTGCCTAGTGATGACATATGACCGGCTTTCCAGTGTCATTTCCCCTTCTTACTCCCAGGGAGCTGTCTTCCTATTGGACAATAATTAAAACAAAACCGGAAAGTACTTCTGGAGTATATTGAGCTATTGAAACATTGTCAAATTCTTACCATCTTGCCAAGGCAAGTGGCAAAGCCTTAATGTCCTCAGCAATCTGTTCTTATTGGCCAACAAAGGGGATAATGATTAGGGAAACAAAAATTGAGACATGCCCCCCAAGATCTTGAAGATCCCTTGGTCACAGATTTTGTTGATTTTGGAAAATCAGTCTGTGTGGATATTGTTCCTGATTACACTGAAATATTTAGATAAAATAAATCCTATGCTATCTAAAAAATGCAAATACTTCAAAGGCTACCGGGATATGGAGAAAAAAGCAATTGGTCAAGCATAATCATGGAACTCAAAGGGCATGTAACCCTCAGCTGAGAGGGATGGCACGTGCAGGTGACATTACATTGTCATGGCAAAGCTGACTAGAAAAGGATTCCTGTTTCTGAGCATGGACCTGGCCCTCTCACCTGGAGCAGGTCTGTGTTGGACGTGGGGCAGGTCTCAGTCAGCTCTCTGTTTATTTCACTGGGGATTCCTCGTTCTTTTGTAATTATAGTTTCACTGTCCTTGAGTTGTTGTAAAATTCCTTTTTTCAGTCTCACCAGATGGAGATGATCCTCCCCATAGAGAAATAGATACATCATCTGGTATTGAGCCTTGATCATCATCTTCTTTAAGAGCAGGGATATTGGATTAGAAGGATCACATTCCCTGATTCTTACCAGCAAACTTCAAATATTATTATTTTGGCATCATCAGTACTTTCAGCCCAACAGTCACAAATTGTCTTGTATATTTGCTAGTCCTTTCTATCCATCTCTGTGGTCACGTCTCTCCCTTGTTTAAACTGAGCCCTCTAAAGTGAACCAGGCTTTCTTGCTTGCTTGCTCCCTTTCCCATCATTCTTTCAACTTACCCACCAATTGTTTCCTTCCTTACCTGAATCTTTTACATTTTCTTTTTCATCTACCTGGCTTTCCTATATATTTCAATATATTTAGGTAAATACCATATTTTAAAATCAGTTTAATGAAGGATAAAGTCTGTTTTTTTCCTCCAGTTACTATACCATTTCTCTCCTCTCATTCAAAGCCATAGGTGTAAAGCTGTATTTTGCTGTGTCTGAGAAACTCTATTCAAACCATCAAATTTGGACTTGAAATACCTATCATGCCCTCTCTTTCCCATGTATTGGCATTATTTACACTAGTATGTAAAGGCTTTTGTACTTACAATTATTGATACATATTTGAACCTACTAATTTTCTAGCCAAGAATGCAATATCGTTTAACTGATAACTTGACCTTAGCTAGTTAGGAAACATACCTCTGCCTTATGCAATGTGCATTTAAAAAACAGTTTCAACATACCTCTACTTCTTTGGTTTTGCTAGTGTCATAAGTTAGATTTTGGTAGTTTCTGAGTTGTTTTCCATAGAGTCCATTTTCTTTAAATGTTTCTCCTGCAAAAGAATGAAGACTTCTAATGACAAAGATGTTATCATAGATTTCACTCACTTACCTATGAGAAAAGGTAATGATTGAGAGAAAAATAATAGTATTGTGCAATAATAGGGGTAGTCGGATTTTCTCATATTAAGCTTAAATTGATTTTCATATTTGTGACATTAGAGGTGACAGAAATATTTAATGGAGATCTTGAAAAGATCCTACAAAAAATATAATCCATTCCCTAAGAAACTGAACCCAGATTTCTTGGTAAACTAACCATGAATGGGTCCACTTGTACTCAGAAGTGTTCCTGGTACCACCTCCTGCACACTGAACCAACTCCAAGTATGTGGCCAATAGTTCTAGGTTAACTTCCCTCAACAAGGTTCAACTGAGTTATGACTGATATGTGAATGTTTGTCAACAAAATGAAAGAGCACACAAGTGTGCTGGAATACACATTGCAAATATACCACCTCAATTCTAATCAAATCCATTTTCATAATCCTTGTCTTTCTTTCTGATTTAGTATTTTAAATTTCCAAATTGCTTTCTAGGCATCACACACCCTGTATTCCTTGGCAGTCCATTCCAAGGGTCCATGGCTGTGATGCACATGATCTAGGGACTCACAGTAGAGTCCACTGAGCAGGATTGTGTCAATCACACAGAAGAGCTCCTTTGTCCCTGTGCTGGTTTGAAAGGATGTATGTCCCCTAAAAAAAGTCATGTTTTAATCTTAATCCCATTTTGTAAAGGCAGCCATTTCTTCTAATCCCTATTCAGCATTGTATGCCTGAAACTGTAATTAGATCATCTCCCTGGAGGTGTGATTTAATCAAGAGTGGTTGTTAAGCTGGATTAGGTGACAACATGTCTCCACCCATTTGGGTGGGTCTAGGTTAGTTTCTGAAGTCCTATAAAAGAGGAAACATTTTGGAGAATGAGAGATTCAGAGAGAGCAAAGCAGAATGACATAGCCACGAAGAGCAGAGTCCACCAGCCAGTGACCTTTGGAGATGAGGAGGGAAAATGCCTCCCAGGGAGCTTCATGAAACAGGAAGCCAGGAGAGAAAGCTAACAGATGACACTGTGTTCACCATGTGCCTTTCCAGGTGAGAGAGGAACTCTGACTGTGGTTGCCATGTGCCTTCTCACTTGAGAGAGAAACCCTGAACTTCATTGGTCTTCTTGAACCAAGGTATTTCTCCCTGGATGCCTTAGACTGGACATTTCTATAGACTTGTTTTAACTGGGACATTTTCTCAGCCTTACAACTGTAAACTAGCAACTTATTAAATTCCCCTTTTTAAAAGCCATCCCATTTCTGGTATATTGCATTCCAGCAGCTAGCAAACTAGAACAGTCCACTGTTGGTCTCACAGATCTGCACCTGTGAGTTCTGCTCATGTCTGACTTTTCTGGCAAAGAAAGCCAGCTTCTTCAGGACACTATAGGTATTGAAATCTAGCATCTGAGATATTTCCCTGCACTCTGGACAGTGGATAAGTGTTTGGGTGTCCTCCCAACAGAGGTAGAGACCGGGTCTGCAAAAGCTGTGGCCACAGTCCATGGTGACAGGGTCTATGAAGCAGTTCTTGTAGATGGAGCAGGGGAGTTCATTCTGGAATGCTTGCAGTGTATCTGAATCCATGTTTCTGAGTGCAAAAAGCAAAGAAAAGGAAGTCACTCTTTTTCCCTGATGAATATAAAAAAGGGGTCTGAAGAGTTCTGCTTTGACTCTTTTTCTGTATATGTTTAAATCCAATAAAAACCCTGACATTATAAAATGAGGACATGCTGGTTTTGTGCTAAGACATAAATGAGAAAATGGGGCAACATGAGAAAAATGTTGTATCTTTTTCTATTATTAAAACAGCAATGTCCTCAGTTATACATAAATCAATTGAATAAACTATGATTGGTGCAGAGAGTAAGGAATAGAATGATTTCAAGTTTATTCAGACTTCCAGATTTGGCCTGTACATATGAATAAGTATTCTCATTTTTTAATATTTCTATTATTTCTATCTCTGCAGTTGAGGGTAAGCCTTATTAATGCCTCAAACACAAGTTATTTCTTATAACTTCCATGGCAATTCAAGATTAATTTCAACTTCCAAATATTTACAACAAGCTTCAGCATAATATAGAGTGCTTACAATATAGAGAGGAGAAACATCTTTCTAGTGTTCATTTCTCCCTTTAAATAAAGTAATCTGGAACCTCCCCAAAATGGAGAACAATAATCTCAAAGAGGGGAAGAGAAACTTCACAATCCTCTGACAAGGAAAATTTGGAAGAGTTGATGATAAACAGATTATAACCTCTTTGACATCTTCAATATATGAAAATTAT
Source organism: Tamandua tetradactyla (assembly GCF_023851605.1). Classification (NCBI taxonomy): domain Eukaryota; kingdom Metazoa; phylum Chordata; class Mammalia; order Pilosa; family Myrmecophagidae; genus Tamandua; species Tamandua tetradactyla. The sequence continues at coordinate 109,207,243 of NC_135336.1, forward strand.
TATTCTAAGGAAGTGGAACATGAGGTGCAATAGAAACTTAACTTGGTTAGAAAATGATTGAAAGAATGTTGGATAGACACAGAATTAACCAGGTGATGACCATCTGTATATGGAAAATATAAATCAACTCCTCATTTGAAATATTGGGTTAAGATTGTATTCATGCCTACAGCACAAGGAATATATTTACATGTGAAACCATGTTATCAGTGTTCAATAAATGTATGTTCCCATTATTATCCCTGATCCATGGAGGAACTGGGGTGAAGTGAATGTGGGGACTTGCTCAGGGTCATGTAGCTCGCACTCACTGCCAGACAGCATAGTCTGCTGAGATTTAGACCCCTTTCAAGTGGAGAAACCACAAAAGTTCAAATAAGAATTTACTAATTTCCAAAATATATTCAAGAACTACATTAAAAAACATTTATTAATAAAACCAATCAACATACAATATGAACATTCTTTTTTATCACATAGTTGTATATTCATCATCATGATCATTTCTTAGAATATTTGCATCAATTCAGGAAAAGAAATTAAAAGAAAACAGAAAAAAAATTCATACATACCATACCCCTTACCTCTCCTCATCTCTGATTACCAGCATTTCAATATACTAAATTTATTCCAATATTTGTTCCCCCATCATCTAATTATTTTTAATCCGTATGTTTTACTCATCTGTCCATAAGGTAGATAAAAGGAGCATCAGATACAAGGTTTTCACAATCACACAGTCACATTGTGAAAGCTATATCATTATACAATCATCTTCAAGAAACATGGCTACTGGAACACAGCTCTACATTTTCAGTTCCCTCCAGCCTCTCTGTTATGCCTTAACTAAAAAGGTGATACCTATTTAATATGTAAGAATAACCTCCAGGATAACCTCTCAACTCTGTTTGGAATCTCTCAGCCATTGACACTTTATTTTGTCTCATTTCTCTCTTCCCCCTTTCGGTCAAGAAGGTTTTCCCAATCCCTTGGTGCTGAGTCCTAGCTCATTCTAGGGTTTTTGTCCCATGTTGCCAGGAAGGTCCACACCCCTGGGAGTCATGTCCCACACAGAAAGGGGGAGGGCAGTGAGTTTGCTTCTTCTGTTGTCAGAGAGAGAGAGAGGCCACATTTGAGCAACAAAACAGGTTTAGAAAGCCTTCTTGACCAAAAAGAGCAAGTGAGAAATGAATCAAAATAAGGTTTCAGTGGTTTATTGCTTTCAAGGAGAGTTGAGAAGTTTTCCTGGAGGTTATTCTTGCACATTATATAGATGTCCCTTTTCAGTTTATGGTGTATTGGGTGGCTGGAGGGAAGTACCTGAAACTGTTGTGCTGTGTTTCAGTAGCATTGGTTCTTAAAGATTGTACAATGTTAGAATTTTACAGTGTGACTATGTGACTGTGAAAACCTTCTGTCTGAAGCTTCTTTTTTTTACCCAGGGAATGGACAGATGATTTAAAAAATATGGATGAAAATAAATAATAAGAAAATAAAGGGTAAAATAAATTGGATAGATTGAAAGACTAGTGGTCAGTCAGAGGAAGGGGAAAGGGGGATTTTATGTGTGAGATTTTTTCTTTTAATTTCTGTTTCTGGAGTGATGCAAATGTTCTAAAAATGATTGTGGTGATGAATACACAATCATGATATTGTGAACTATTGATTGTACACTATTTGTTCTAGTTTGCTGGCAGTCATATACCAGAAATATAATGGTCTTTAAAAAGGGGAATTTAATAAGGTGCAAGTTTACAGTTCTAAAGATGTGAAAATGTCCAAATTAAAACAAGGCTATAGAACTATCCAAAATAAGGCATCCAGGGAAAGTTAACTTGGTTCAAGAAAGCTGATGATGGTCAGGGTTTCTTTCTTAACTGGAAAGGCACATGGCCAACATGACAATATCTGCTAGCTTTCTCTCCAGGCTTCTTGTTTCATGAAGCTCCCTTAGTGGCATATTCCTTCTTCATCTCCAAGATTCCCTGGCTGCCTGGGCACTTATTGTTCTCATAGCTCTCTCCAGAATGCTTCCTTTTTTAAAGTATTCCAGAAAACCAATTAAGACCCACTTTGAATGGATGGAGTCACATATCCCTCTAATCAAAGGTTAATACCCACAATTTGGTATGTCACATCTCGTGGAAATAATCAAGTTTCCACCTACAGTATTGAATAGGGGTTGAAATAAATGGCTTCCTCTAAAAGATGGATCAGTATTAAAGCACAGCTTTCCTAGTTTATATAATCCTTTCAAACCAGCACACCATGTACGGACTGCTTGTGTCTGAAGACTTGTCAATGAAAAAATATTTTTTTTAAATCTGTGTTTTTGTTAATTCTCAAGAAAGACTAGGTAGGATAGTGGGTGATGTGGGGTTGATGTGGCAGGGTGGTTCACCTGGGTAGGGTGGAGACCCCAAGCACTGGCTTCTCTGCTCATGTGCTCTTGAGAAAACTTTTTTGACCCTCACGTGCTCTAGAATAGCTTTCCATAAAGGGAAAAAGAAGCAGTGCTAATATTCCTGCATATTACGTGGAACCTATTTCACTCTCAGCACACATAATTGGGAGTAAATGCTAAGTTTTGTTCTCTTCACCTTAAGTGCGATAGAATGAATTCAATACAAAAAGGGGTAGCTTCTATCCTCGGTCTGATTTAGGGGAAATACAGTCTGGGCTTTGAAGGAGGAGGAGGTTATGGAGAGTGGAGACCTGGGCTCTCACCTTGGTCCCCACCATCCTCTGTACTCCTTAGCCCTCTGGATAAGGAAGGCAACCTGTTTCAAGGATATACAGAATAAAGTGGTGGCCATTGGAAGGATCTAGTCATGTAAACTCCACACTGCCTTACCAAGGAAATGGGAGAACCATGGTGGCTGTCCAGTCCCAGGGGAACATGCACGCCCCAGAGATCCCACCAACACCTGCTTTGCTCTGAATGGTGATGTGGACATTGCACTTGCAGGCCAGAAGATTCCATTGTGGAGGTGATCAGAGTCACTTGTTTTGGTTTAGCACTGGCCCGAGCTGGGTTGTGACAGTATTTTCAAGACAAGTCTTTTTTTTTTCTTTTTGTCTTAATACAATTTTATTGAGATATATTCACACACCATTTCATCCATCCAAATAAAGTATATTTTCAGTGGCTCACAGTATCATCATAGTTGTCTATTCCTCACCACAATCAACTGTAGATTATCACTCCAAAAGAAAGGGAGAAACCTCAAAAGTTCCTGTTACTCTTAGCCCCCCCACACACATCGAATTGGCATGCTGCATTTGTTACTATTGATGAAAGAATATTAAGATATCACTGTTAACTATAGTCCATAGTTGGCAGTACATGTGTTTCTTCCCATATAGCCTTCTATTATTAACTCCTTGTAATACTTTCATACATATGTACTAGCTCATGGAGGACATTTTTTTATATTTGTATCATGGTCATCCTCTACCAGAGGGTTCATTCTATAATACATTCCAGTGAATTAACCTCTAACTTTACTTCTATTGACATATATTACTTTAAACTTCCCCTTTCCACCAAATTCACACATAATTAAGCACTGCTATTTATCTCACAGTAATGTCCTGTCATCACCTCTATCTATTTCCATACATTTAGGTTTAACTAAGTTCAAAATTCTGCACATCTTAAGCATTCCCCATTTAAGAATTCTTAAAATTCTGCACATGTTAAGAAGCTTCCTTCTCCTATATTCTAGATTCTATGTCTATGAGTTCACACACTATAATTAGTTCATATCAATGAGATCGTATAGTATTTGTCCTGTGATTAACTTCCCTCAAAAAACGCCCTCAGAGTTTATCCATGTTGTCACATGCGTCAGGATTTGATTCTTTCTTACTGCTGAATAATATTCCATCTCCAAAATGGGATAGAACCATTTTGTTTATCTGCTTGTCTGTTGGTGGGCAATTGAGTTGTTTGCTTCTTCTGACAATTGTTAATAATTCCCCTATGATTATTGGTTTGCAAATGTCTGCTCAGTAATGGGATTGCCTGGTTGTAAGGCAACTCTATACACAGCTCCCTGAGCAACTGCCAAACTGTTTTCCACAGCAGCTGCACAATTTTGCATTCCCACCAGCAATGAATAAGTGTTCCTATTTCTCCACATTTTCTCCAACATTAATAGTCTCCTATTTGTTTAGTAGTGGCCATTCTAGTAGGTGTGAAATGATATCTCATTGTGTTCTGATTTGCATTTTCCTAATAGCTAGTGAATTGAACCTATTTCATGTGCTTCTTAGCCATTTATATTTCCTCCTGGAGAAATGCCTATTCATTTCTTTTGCCAAGTTTTTAATTGGGTTGTTTCTCTTTTTATTTTTGAGTGTATTCTGGATATCAAGCCCTTATCAGATATGTGGTTTCCAAATATTTTTTCCTATTGAGTTGGCTGCCTTTTCATCATTTTAACAAAATCTTTTGAAATAAAAGTATTCCATTTCATGGCGACCCTATTTATCTACTTTTTTTGTCATTGTTCATGTTTTGTATGTAAGGTCAAGGAAACTACCAAACATAAAGACAGGGGTGCTCTCTAGGCACAGGTTCCTGGGTTAGGGTGTGATGTCCTTTGTGGGCTATTCTAGAAATTCTGCCTATCCCAGGTTTTTCTACAGGTTTTAATCATCACTGTTTGCAAATTAGTTGGTTAATTGGGAGGGACAGCCTCTTAGGACACTGTGTTGCCCTTTGAACTTTAACTGGTTTACTTACTGATGAGACAGTGGCCCACACAATCAGCATTATTTTTCATTAGTGAACACATAACTGCCCAACAGAAGGAATCTGAGCAGAAGAAGATGGCTAATCAGTATTCCTTTCAGTTTTACCACATTTCTGCCATTTTCAAAGTATAAAAATATTAGTTGTTGAAAAAACATTACTATTTGTGTGCCCAAGTAAGAAATTGGCCCTTAAATGTCTTCAGAGTATTCACTTGGACTGTCATTGCATGAATCAAGGGAGAGAAATGGGCCAGGGTGATCTTTATAAAACTCCTTTCATTGACAGATGCAAGAAAAATTAGCAGGGCCCATTCCTAAGCCATTCTGTGAGTGCATTTTTTGATCAGAGAATTAGGAGAACATACTGGAGAGAATGTCAATTAAGGTGTTTAAAATGGCTCCAAGTAGAAGAGACCTGAGACTTTTCACATACTTTTGAAGGTCCTCTTGCCTCTCTCTGACTCCATCCAAGCTGAGAAAACAGTGCTCTTCCTGGATGACTGCATTACTGTTGAAGACCTGGGGATGCAGCTGGTTGCTGGCTTGTTTCCTTCCATGCAGCCTCACAGAACACAGAGGAGAGTCATCTTCACAACAGCAGCTGTCCAGGACATTCTTTGAGCCCCAAAACAGGCAAGATTCCCAGAAGGCCCTGTGTCCCTGGGCAATTGAAATGACACCCTTTCTGTTATCACACCCTGCAAATGGAAGCCCTGGAGTACTTGCAGCAAGGACAACTGATTCCTGAGGCTTCTTCATACCTCTTAACCAATGTGTCCTTTCTCTGAGAAAAGGGCTCATTAGCTTGGATAAACTATCCTTGATTTTATGTCTTTACACATTGACCACCTGCCCATATGCTATTTGCTTTCCAGTGTGCTTCTCTGAGCTTGGTATAATTTACTGCTAGACCACATACTTATAGCTTATAGCAAATGTTGACTGCAATTATTGTCAATTCTAAAATACTTTACCTTCATTAAACTTTTATCAAGTCAATTATAAAGGTGCCAGGAGTCCTGTATTTTCAAGCAAGCCAGTCTCATAATGTATGTTTTCCTGAAGTACTTCCAGCCCATGTATGCTTTGCTTCATCATCATTCACTTCCTAAAAAAGAATGTTCGATGCATTATCTTGAACAGTAGCTGCACCTGAAATTTATTCAGATAAATTGCTTGATCTTTCAAATGTTTTTGGAAAGGTGAAAGTCAAATTTTATTGTTTGTCATGTGCCATGTTCAGGTTCATGTGTCAACTTGACCAGGTGGAGGTACCTGTTTATCTGGTTGGGCAAGTGAGGGCTGTCTGTTATTATGAGGACATTTCATAGAATTAAAACATGATCATGTTGGCTGCATCCACAGCTGATTCCATTTGTAATCAGCCAAGGGGAGTGTCTTCTGTAATGAGTGACACTTTATCTAATCAATGGAAGGCTTTAAGGAGGATTCAGAAGAGAGAGCTTCTCTTCCTGCTTCGGCTGGTGAGCCAATCCTCTGGAGTTCATCCTGACCCTCTTTGGGAGTCATCAGTTTCACAGCCTGCCATATGGATTTTGGACTCTGCATTCCCATGGGTTACATGAGACACTTTTATAAATTTTATATTTATGAATATTTCCTGTTCATTCTGTTTCTCTAGAGAACCCTAACTAATACAGCTTGGTATCAGAAGTGGTTCTTAAGAAACAGAATCTTAAAAATGGGTTTTTATGATTGGTTATCTACTCTGGACTCAAAGGCACTAAGGACTCTGATTCCTGTAATCAGAATGGTCCTGTCAATCCATGGTGTGAGTTGGCAAAAGAGATAGTCAAAATACCACCATTTGATTCTTCTAATGCTTTGTTTATATGAAGCCAGGCACTGGGCGATAATGTTTTTGACACCTTTATGGAGTTTTGTGGAAATAGGACATATAGAGATGTTGGCTGGTTGTTGTTAGATACACTGTATATATTAATGAGTGAAAGAAATGGGCTTAATACTTCAATGAGAAGCTTATGCACCATCTGCTAAAGGTAAATGCTTCTGAGTGTCCTAAAGGAAAATCTTATTTTGTGTAGCTGTAGACTTGAGATCTCTGAAAATCAGACTCAGAACCTTATTGTTAGATAAGGCTCTTTGCTAACTAACTTTACAACATAAACTGAAATCTCAGTCTTGCATGGTGTCTGCCATTAAAGTGAGGATGTTGATTGGAAAAGAATAAGACCCTGAAAAATGGGATGGCAACATATGGATTGATAATGATGTTGGTGGTGAGGTTAAAATCCTAGGTCATGCTGAGTCTTCTCTTGATAACCCTGTAATAGGACATAGCCACCACACCTCCAGCCTGCCTTGAGGAGTTGGCCACCCAACCTCCACATGAAGGGATTAGCCCTAGAGTGATTGATCCTGTTTCACCAGATGAAACTCCAAATGAATGCCCTGAAGCAAATGGCTTGGAAGATACTTCTAATTCTTTTCATGACCCACCCCCACCACCCCTCATTTCTTCCAGACCTATAACTAGACTAAAGTTCCAAAAAGCCCCTAAAGATGAGGTATAAAGTATCAAAAATGAGGAGGTATGTTGTACTCCAAAAGAACTATGTGGGTTTTCCAGTTTATATAGACAGAAATCAGGGGAATATGTGTAGCAATGGATTTTACAGATGTGGGATAATGGTGGAAGGAATATATGGCTGGATCAGGCTGAATTTATTGTTATAGGCCCACTGAGCAGAGATTCTGCATTCAATGTTATAGAACAAAGGGTTAAAAAAAGGCATTAACAGTTTGTTTAGATGGTTGGCTGAAACATGGATCAAAAGTTGGCTGACATTATCTGAGATTGAAATGCCAGAACTGCCCAAGTATAATGTAGAGGAGGGAATCCAGAGGCTTAGATAGATTGGATGTTAGAGTGGATTTATTATGCAAAGCCTGCTCTTACACCTCTGGTGTAATGTCCAGAGGATACACCTTTTACCAAAACAGTGAGAAATAAACTTGTGAGACTAACACCATCATCCCTGAAGAGCTCTGTAGTTGCATTTCTCTGTAGGTCAGATATTACTGTGGGAACTACTGTCACTAAGCTGGAGTCTTAAAAGATAATGGGGATGATCGGATCCCAAGTTTTCAGAAGCCAGGTGGAACACATAGTCACCAAAGACAGGGTGGACGTGGTTATTATAATAGACAGCAAAGTCAAAGCAGGAGTCAAAATAATCTGACATGCAGAGATTTGCACCATTTGCTAGTAAATCATGGGGTACCTAGAAGTACAATAGATGGGCAGTCTACTAAATTCTTGTTTGAGCTGTGTAAAAAAAGTAGTTCTAGGTCAGGTGAACAGATATCTAACTTGAATTACAAAAACACAGTCATGGCCCCTTAATCAATTTCTAGACTTGAGATAGTTTACAGACCCAGAGCCCCTTGAATGATGGGGAGGCCAGATCCCTTTGGGGAAGAACCCTGTTATTGCCAGAAATTTATACTGTCAGTGTTCCTCTAAGCCTTCCCCAAGGAGACCAATGGCTTTTACCAGGGTAACTGTGCATTGGGGAAAAGGAAAGAATCAGATATCTGGGGGCTTATTAGACATTAGTTCAGAAGTGAATTAATTCCAGGGGACCCAAACATCACTCCGATCCACCAGTGAGAGTGGCGGCTTATGGAGGTCAGGTGATTGATTGAGTTTTAGCTCAGTACCATCTCATAGTAGGTCCAGTGGGCCCCTGGATGCATTATGTTGTTATTTCCCCAGTTCCAGAATGCATAATTGGTATAGATATACTGAGCAACTGGCAGAATCCCCACGCTGGCTCTCTAACTTGTGTTGTGAGGGCTATTATGGTGGGAAGGTCTAAGTGGAAACCACTGAAACTGCCCCTACCTAGCAAAATAGTAAATCAGAAGCAGTACTGCGTTCCTGGAGGAATTGCAGGAAGTACTGCCACTCTTAAGGACTTGAAGGATGCAGGGGTGGTGAGTCCCACCACATCCCCATTCAACTCTCCTCTTTGGCCTGTGCAGAAAACATATGGGTCTTGGAGGATGACAGTGGAATAACTTAAACTCAACCAGGTGGCAACTTCACCTGTAGCCACTGTTCCAGATGTGGTGTCATTGCTTCAGCATATCAATATATCCCCTAGTACCTGGTATGCAGCTATTGATCTGGCAGACACTGTTTTTTCAATAGCTGTTACTAAGGACCACCAGAAACAGTTTGCTTTCAGCTGGCAAGGTCAGCATTATACTTTCACTGTCTTAGGGGTATACAAACTCTCCATCCTTATGTCATAATCTTGTCCATAATTTCTTGTTCTTGAGAAATGATCAAGGGAACTTGATCATTTCTTTCTCCCACAAGTCATCATACTGGTCCATTATATTGATGACATCATGTTGATTGGACCTAGTGAGCAAGAAGTAGCAACTACTCTAGACTTATTGGTAAGGTATTTGCATGTCAGAGGATGGGAGATAAATCCAACAAAAATACAGGGGCCTTCCATCTCAGTGAAATTTCTAGGTGTCCAGTGGTGTGAGGCATGTCAATATATCCCTTCTAAGGTGAAGGATAAATTGCTGCATCTGGTTCCTCCTGCAAACAAAAAAGAGGAACAATGTGTAGTTGGTCTCTTTGGATTTGGTGACAACATATTCTTCATTTGGGTGTGCTACTCCAGCCTATTTATTAAGTGACCAGAAATGCTGCTAATTTTGAGTGGGAACCTGAATAAGAGGAGGCTTTGAGACAAGTCCAGACTGCTGTAAAGCTGCTCTGCCACTTGGACGATATGATCTAGCAGATTCAATGTTGCTGGAAGTGTCAGTGGCAAGTAGAGATGCTGTTTGGAGCCTTTGACAGGCCCCTAGAGGAGAATCACAATGCAGACACTTAGGATTTTAGAGCACAGCCTTACCATCTACTACAGATAACTACTATCTTTTTGAGAAACAGCTTTTGGCCTGCTAGTGGGCCTTAGTAGAAACTGAACAATTAACCATGGGCTACGATGTTACCATAAGACTTGAGTTGCCTATCATGAGCTGGGTGTTGTCTGACCCACCAAGCCATAAAGTTGTGCATGCAGAGCAGCACTCCATCATAAATTGGAAATGACATACATAAGATAGGGCTGGAGCAGGTCCTGAAGGCACAAGTAAGTTACATAAGGAAGTCACCCAATTGCATGTGGTCTCCACTCCTTCCACATTACCTTCTATCTTACAGACCAGAGCTATGGCCTCTTGGGGAGTTCCTTACAGTGAAATGACTGAGGAAGGGAAAACTCAGGCCTGTTTTACAGATAATTTGACATGATATGCAGGTACCACCTGAAAGTGGACAGCTGCAGCACTACAACCCCTTTCTGGGTTGTCCTTGAAGGACACTGGTGGTGGGGATTCCTCCCAGTGGGCAGAACATCGAGAAATGCACCTGGTTGTTCATTTTTCTAGGAAGGAGAACTGGCCAAAGGTGCATTTGTATACTGACTCATGGGCTGTTGCTCATGGTTTGACTGAATGGTTAGGGACTTGGAAAGACCATAATTGGAAAACTGGTAACAAAGAGGTCTGGGGAAGAGGTATGTGGATAAACCTTTCTGAGTGGGCTAAAACATGAAGATATTTGTGTCCCATGTGAATGTGCACCAGAAGCTGACTTCAGTAGAGGAAGGTTTTAATAATCAAGTGAATAAGATGGCTGTTCTAGTTTGCTAGCTGCCAGAATGCAATATACCAGAAACAGAATGGCTTTTAAAATGGGGAATATAATAAGTTGCTAGTTTATAGTTCTAAGGCTGAGAAAATGTCCCAATTACAGCAAGCTTATAGAAATGTCCAATCAAAGGCATCCAGGGAAAGATACTTTGGTTCAAGAAGGCAGATGAAGTTCAGGGTTTCTCTATCAAGTGAGAAGGCACATGGTGAATATAGTCAGCATTCCTCTCTCATCTGGAAGGGCACATGGCAAACACTGTGTCATCTGCTAGCTTCTTCTCCTGCCTTCCTGTTTCATGAAGCTCCCTAAGAAGTGTTTCCCTTCTTCATCTCCAAAGGTCACTGGCTGGTGGACTCTGCTTCTTGTGGCTGTGTCATTCTGCTCTGCTCTCTCTGAATCTCTTCTTCTCCAAAATGTTTCCTCTTTTATAGGACTCCAGAAACTTATCAAGACCCACACAAAAGGGTGGAGACATGTTGACACATAATACAGCTTAACAACTACTCTTGATTAAATCATATCTCTAGGGAGATGATCTGATTACAGTTTCAAACATACAGTATTGAATATGGATTATTCTGCCTTTATGAAATGGTATTTAGAGTAAAACACGGCTTTTCTAGGGGACATACATTCTTTCAAACCAGCACAATGACCCATTTTATCTGTACCAGTCAGCCTTTTTCCCCAGCAACTCCTGTCATTGTCCAATGGGCTCATGAACAAAGTGGTCATGGTGGTACGGATGGAGGTTATGCATGAGCTCAGCAACATGGACTTCCACTCACCAAGGCTGACTTGGCTACAGCCACAGATGAGTGCCCAATCTGCCAGCAGCATAGACCTACACTCAACCACCAATATGGCACTATTCCTCGAGGTGTCCAGCCCTCTACATGGTGGCAGGTTGATTACATTGCACTACTTCCTTCATGGAAGGGCCAGTGGTTGGTTCTATCTATAATAGATACATCCTCTGGATTTGGGTTTGCTTTCCCTGCACACAATGCTTCTCCTAAAGCTACCATCCATGGACTTACAGAATGCCTTATCCATCATCGTGGTATTCCACACAGGATTGTTTCTGATCAGGGAACAAACCTCAGAGCAAATAAAGTGTGGGAATGAGCACATGCTCATGGAATTCTCTGGTCTTACCATGTTCCCCATCATTCAGAGACAGCTGGATTGATAGAACAGTGGAATGGCCATTTGAAAACTCAGGGACAGGCCAACTAAGTGCCAATACCTTGCAGGGCTGGGGTAGTGTTCTCCAGGAAGCTGTGTATGCTCTGAATCAGGATCCATTGCATGGTGTTGTTTCTCCCATAGCCAGGATCCATGGGTCCAGGAACCAAGCGGTGAAAATGGGAATGGCACCACTCACTATTACCCTTAGTGATCCACTGGAAAAATTTTTGCTTCCTGTCCCTGCAATCTTGAGTTCTGCTAGTCTACAGGTTTTAGTTCCAAAAGGGGGAGTGCTTCCACCAGGAGAAAGAACAGTTATTCCATTGAACTGTAATCTAAGACTAACACCTGATCACTTTGGTCTACTTATGCCACTGGATCAACAAGCCAAGAAGGGGATTACATTACTGGCTGGGGTTATTGATCCTGATTATCAGGGGAAATAGGACTGCAACTACACAACAGAAGTAAAGAAGAGTTCCTGGAGTTTAGGAGGTCCTGTAACGTGCCTTTTAGCCTTGATTGAAATCAATGGAAAACTGCAACAACCCAATCCAGGCAGGACTACCAATCTCTCTGAAACTTCAGGAATGAAGGTTTGGATCACCCCACTAGGCAAAGAACCATGGCCAGCTGAAGTGCTTGCTGAGGGTAGAGGGAACATGGACTGGGTATTGGAAGAAGGTAGTGATAAATATGAACTATGACCACGTGATCAGTTACAGAAATGAGAACTGTAAAGCTGTTTTGTTCATGTTATAGTATTTAATTTGTAAGGGATCAAGTTTAAGAGTGTATATTTCCCAAGGACCTGCACCCTACTCTGGGGATACAATGTGTTTCTGGTTTGTAGGCAGGACAGTTAAGTATTGTTAGGTGAGGAAAAAATATCTTTTATTGTTTTCTATTTAGAAATTAAGTATGGTTTAAGGTGTTGTATATAGCTGCCAAGTTGACAAGGGGTGGCAAGTTCAGGTGTCAATTCAGTCAGGTGGTGGTACCTGTTTGTCTGTTTGGGCAAGTGCTGTCCTGTCTGTTGCTATGAGGACATTTCATAGAATTAAATCATGATCATGTCGGCTACATCCATAGCTGATTCCATTTGTAATCAGCCAAGGTGAGTGTCTTCTGCAATGAGTGATATTTAATCTAATCAGTGGAAATCTTTTAAGAAGGATTAAGAAAAGACAGCTTCTCTCCTCTTCCTGCTTTGGCTGGCAAGCCTCTCCTGTGGAATTTGTCCAGACCCTGCATTGGAGTTGTCAGCTTCATAGCCTACCCTACAGGTTTTGGACTTTTCATTCCCATGTTTATGAGACACTTTTATAAAATTTATATTTATGGATATTTCCTGTTGATTCTGTTTCTCTAGAGAACCCTAACTAATACATCATGTAATAAACATATACATTTTACTGCATTTTTGATGTATGATGTTTGTTTCATACTCCAGTGGGGCTATAGTAAATAATTGATGCCAGTTCAAGGCATGACAAAAACTGTTCAAGATTATGAAATATAGGACTTTATTTTTCTCAATCTGTATATTTGAAGACTAATATATAGGAAATCATATTTTTTGTTTTCGCAAATTTGCATAAATTAGGTTATAACATAATGCTTTGGCTTCATTTGTCTTAGAAAGCAGTAGTCAGCACTTGGATTTTATTCACTGATGGTTCAGTGACACCTTTAGACATTTATGATCACAAAGATTTTCCAATCATTATCTCATCATTGGATGAAATGGGGGTGTCTATCCAGCCAAATTTCCAAGTGACCCATATGGTTGGAGGAGGTGAAGAGCAATAACATTTGAGTAAGCTTGAACTTATGATCAGTGAGCCTTGTCAGAAGACAAAGAGGAAAAGTGTGTTTACTCTGGGTGAAGGAAAAGTCAGAGCGATATTTGAAGAAAAAAAAAAAAAGAATGAGCACCAAGGACACACCAATGATATTGAGGGCATAAATTGGGAATGTAAAGTCTACATCAGTAATTCCATAGAATGTGAAGGAAACCAGGAGAGAACAGTTCAGGTGTGGTTGCAACATATTGCATCCACTGACCGAGAGGAAAGTACCCATAAAATCACATTCACTTCTCAAACTGCTGTCCCACAGTCTCCCATGGAAGGGAAGTTACTTGACTGATGATACAAATTTCTTCACAAGCTGCTCCATTGGAGGAAAGTTACCAGATCCCAATAAACCTGATGACCTGACAGGGACTTACATGGGACTGACTTGCAGATTGGCATGTACACCCTGCTCTGTTTCTTCTACCTGGTCATTCTGGTTTTCTTAATCAACTGTGTTGCATTTGTTAGGAAATACAGTCACAAAAAGTTTGCCAAGAGTGAGTAATTTGACATCCCCATTCCCATGAATGGATTTGGCTGGAGAATGAGAGGGAGCTGCTGGAGAACCCTGTTGGCATGACCCTCCCATCAGAGGAGTGCACAACCATGGTAGACGGGGGACAGCAGTTTGAGAAGAGGAATTTCCATCTCAATGGCAACTCCCAGAAGACTTTCCATAGCTGACTTCTCAGACTGTCTGACTCTATCTGTGGGAAAGTAATGAAACCTGACCTTATAAATCCTTCAGACTCAAAAATGAAGAGAGTTAAGTTTGACAGTGATGACAACCTCAAGTGGGTCTGCCAAGATGGGGCAGGGAGACTCCTAGGAGTTTAGAAGAATACGTGGAAAAATGACAGGATCAGAGGGGAACTACCTTCTGATGTTCCTATTTACCTTTAAGCCTTCTGTTTTATTAATGGTGAAGCAGTGAGTTTGAAAGGCAAAAAGGGATTTTTTTTTAACAAACTCAATTTGTGGAAGTCTGGAGGATCCTTTGTAATTAAGTAGAAGTGCCTAGAAAATTAAAGTGGCTAGGTTTTACTCTAGGCAATGCTTCTAAAACAGTGATTGTTTGTTAATGTAGAAATTCTAAGATAGTAGTTTTATATGCTTCCTGGTTCTAGCTTAGTGTGAATGTACCAAACCTCACCCCACAGATATTTTTAGTCATCTTATGAGAAACAATCATTTGAAATTAGAAAAGATTTGGGCATGGATTTTTCTATTCTAGATTTTATGAAGCAGAGTGGACAGTTCTTACCCTTGGCCTGAGATTAAATGTATGTGAAAGATAACTGAATGCAGCTTTCCTTATTTATTATGAGCAGAGCTAATTGTTTTTATATACATTTAGTGGCTGCATTTGATTACTTTGAACTCTGGAATTGTTTTTGAAACACAAAGAGAAGAAATTTCAGTCTTTTCTTTGAGGTCTTTTGGATTTACATGTCATGTTATTTCCTGGGTGTCCATACATGATGTCCAGTGTTCAGTTTCCCACATATCAATATTTAGGGTCAATGTCAAAGAAGCTTATTCTTGTTCTTGTTTAGTCTTTCCTTCTTCCTTTGTTGAACTTTCTTCCATCACACCTGGAGAAGGTTTTACTTTAAATAGTACATTGTGAGGGAGGACCATCACTTTACAATTTTCTATATGAAACTTGCAAAATTTGAAGAAATGTTGTGAATCACAATAATTTATTTTTATCCTATCCCTGTTGTAAATTAATGAGGAACTCTTGAGGTTCATTTCTGAGGGCTGTAGTACCTCAAAATAGCTATATGTATGCAAGTACTTTGTGATCAATATAATTTATTATCCAAACTGAAATCTAAAAGTAGAATTGATAGGAAATTGCCTAAGAAATAGCTGCCCATTAAACCTCTCATTTTATCAGAACAAAAATAAAAATAAGTAGAATGATGTTTCAACTTAGGAGAATAGAAATTCTTCCATGGACATATAGTGTCCAAAACAAAACAAAAAGTACCCTCAATCATTTTTCCAGCAGAGATAGACCCTTTTTAGTGAGTGTACTGAGAGAGACAAGCAATGAGATTCTCAATGAATCCCCCAAATAAATAACTCTTCCAGAGCCCAAGGAGTAGGTGTGATGAAAAAAAACACTACATTTGGAAAATCAGAGGGGAAAGAAGAAGAAAATAATGAAACCCCTGGAATACAGAATAAGTTTTAAATATAAAATATTATTTATACAACAGTATTTATCATGTCAACAAAGCAAGAATTCCAGATCAGGGAAGTGTAACATTTTCATTTATCAAGATGGGATTTCTTGCAAAACAGACACTGAACTAGTATGCCTTATCATAAGCTTTGTTGATCCATTTGCATTTCTAAGAACTAGAATATTGAGACCAAAATTTAGGAGCACAGTCAGAAGCTACCTGAGATACTTCCCTTGACACCCAATGGCTAATGACTGAGCATAGGATAGCTCTCCCTGGATCTGGATGGCACAGCCCCACTTCTCCCAGGGTGTCATCTCCTTGGCAGGTCTAAAGCTCTTCCTGTATCTTTTGCCCATAGGACCACATTATGTTATGGGACAGGATGCAAGTTGCAGGTGAGGTGCAGTTGATAACTGAGGCAGGTATTCAATTGGTTCCAAAAGAATTACTGTGAGCCTTAAGAACTGAAACTGATAACATTCCAGAAATCCTTCAATTTGATTACAGAATGAATGAAACCTGGAGACCAAGGTATTTGCTGCAGAAGGAAGTTTCAAGAAGATAGCAAAAGGCTTGTAGGAAGAGCTCCTCAGTTAGCCAAAGGAAATTGCAAATGCTGTTTAAAGAGTTTGGTGGAGGTAGCCCCAAACCAGTGGTGAAGGGCTGAAGAGAAGTTCACATGCTAATTAGGGTACTGTTATCTAAATGCATTCTGCTCCTTCTGTAAGATATTTTTAATTCTCTCTCCCTGGGTCCTCTACCTTTGGCTCAGGCCTAATGGCAATTCATTTCTGAAATGGAGGGTCCTCAGCTCCATTAGTTGTGAGTCTCACAAAGAGAGCAGGTTGCTTCCTACTGTAGAGGAAGAATTTGGGTGAGTGGTATAGTTTGAGGGAGGCATGGTAAGCAAAAGAAACTACTTCTATTGGTCCATCACTAAGGTAGCATGGAAAGTTGAGCATTGATGTGGTGAAGGAGCAAATATGGGGCATTAGAATGAGCCATGGGTGTCCCAGAAGAGCTGGATGAGTGGTGTCAGCCAGATTGACTTTTGCTCCCCTTTGTTCATGTATGTAAAAACTCAGACAGTTCAGAATGAAAAACAAATGGAAAGGCTGGTGAAAGGAGTCTCCTTAAACATGCAACACACACACACAGACACACACCTGTGTGTATATGGATATCAAAATTGAGAGAATAAAGGATTTATTGGAAGTCTTCAGTGGCTTTCAATTGTTTTCTGATTTGGCATGAATCTATTCAGACTCACAAAATTTAATTGACATTTATCTGTTCTAACTATTTTAAGCTGATTAGAATCCATGGGTTATGTTGCCTTGTTTTCTAACTAGTCCAATTAAAACTAATAGGCACTGCATCCCAAAATATCTAAACTGAAATAGGAGGTAGAATTTATTAAGTCTTGAAATTGAATTCCCTTGGGCTTACATATGCCTAAATCCCTTCCAGCTATTTGTACCCAAGATGGCCATATCAGTCTGAATGAATAACTTGAACCCAGTGGTATTTGTAAGTCCTTTCCTTTTCCACAAGAACTGATGTGCAAATTTATCCTGAGGCCTCATCAGCTGGGAAGGTTTTGGGTTACATGCAGGGTGGTTCAGATGCTGCATGAGGACCACATGACTTAATTCAGTACAGAAAGGAAGATGACTGCACCCAGGCTCCAAATAGGCTGCTGAAGGGGCCAGAGTGCAGGGCTCTAGAATCACTGACCAAAGCAAAGAACTGGAGATTCCTCTAGGGTCTCTTTCATTTGACAGAATGTTTTAAATCTGCAAGGCTTAAAAGGATAAGGTTGAGGTTGACAGTCCTAAGTGTGTTTAGTTTTTAAATCAAATTGTAGTTTTTCCCAGAAGAACGCTGTGCGGGTTTGAAAGAACTTATGTACCCTAGAAAAGCCATGTTTTAATTCTAATCAATCTTGTGGGAGCAACTGTTTCTTTTAAACCCTATTCAATACTTAATGTTGGAAACTTGATAAGATTATCTCCATGGAGGTGTGGTTCCACCCATTCCATGTGGGTCTTGATTAGTTTACTGGAAACCATAAAAGAGGAAGCATTTTGGAGAGAGTCCCATTTTTAAAAAGATGAGAGAGCCACGATGCAGAGTCCACTGACCAGTGACCTTTGGAGATGAAGGAGAATGTCCCTGGGGAAGTTCATGAAGCAAGAGGCCTGGAGAGGAAGCTAGAAGACTTACCTTTCCAGTTGAGAGAGAATCCCTGAACTTCATAGGCCTTTCTTGAGTGAAGGTAACCTCTTATTGGTGCCTTAATTTGGACATTTTTGTAGACTTGCTTTGATTGGGACATTTTTATGGCCTTAGAGCTGTAAACTATCAATGTATTAAATCCCCCTTTTTAAAAGTCATTCCATTTCTGGTATATTGCATTCCGGCAGCTGCAAATTAGAACAACCACCTAACAAACACACAACACTGTGCATACAAAGAGAAGAGAAGTTTACCTTCCTGGCTGTGTTAGACTGGACACCAGATAGGTTACTTTTCCAGACTAAAATCTTAAAATCTAGCCAGGAAGTTTCTGTTTGAAAAGATCAGAGCAGGTAAACTGAAGGATTATTTTTTTATCCCAGTGCCACATCCATAGACTAACACTTTGTACCTTGCTGGTTTCTAAGTTGTTTAGTATGCCTTTGGCATTTTATGCAGCATTCTTCTAACTCTTTCCAAAAGGCATCTCCCCTGTGTTGGGATGTTGGGACCACAGTAAATCTCTGTCTATCAGAAAAGGGCACTGAGTCCCACAGCTAAAGCCACAGAGGACCTTCCACTGAACCCTACACATCACTGACACATCATTTCAATAATGACCTTGGTCTTACATTTCAGTTTTTATACGGACAAGATAAATGGCTTATAAGCTAAGTAAACATCTCCATTAAAATTACATGTGTATGATGTAATATATCACATGTTAGGTAAAGGATAGAAGGATGGTGAAAATTTTGGGGGGTGAAATGTTTCAGAAATAAAGTTACTTCATTTCCCTGTATAAAGGTGTTTTCTAATCAAAGGGTAATACATCATTTTTATCATAAAAATAAACATTTAAATATTCTTCAGTGCTTCATTACTTTATCTACACTTTCCCTTTTTTCATTTTGGTATCTCTATGGTTTAAATTGTATGTTTTTTTTTTTTTTTTTTTGCATGGGCAGGCATCAGGAATTGAACCTGGGTCTCCAGCATGGCAGGCAAGAACTCTGCCTGCTGAGCCACCAGGAAAGCTAAAGTGTTACATTTAACTCCAAAACAACAAAAAATTTTCAATACCTAGGGTCTCTACTCTCCTGCAAATTTTAACCAGGAAAGGGAACCCCTTCTCTGTTTCTACCCTTTACAGTTTGTTGCCCATAGTGGCCCAGGCATCACTCACTCACCCTCTGTCAAAATTCAGTTTGTGGAAAGCAAATGCCCTCCAGAGACTGTGTCATGTTAGCTGTCTCAGATAACTTTCAACACTAAGCCTACAGCCATGCTCCCTCAATCACTAATGGCTACAGGGCTCTGTGGCAGATTCTCAGGCAACAAAGTGATTGGCATTACTTTAGACATATAAAGGTGTTTCTTAACAAATTTTCTTCCCCACATCCAAAGGTCGATGACATTAGTGGGCCACCAGCATGTGTTGGGTGCCCTGATTCTCCTCTAAACAAGCAGCTGAAAGAGAGAACTCAGGGAGCAGTGTCCTGGAGCATTTTTTATCACTTTGGAGCCAGACTGATCTATGCAAAAAACTACGAAGACTGCCAGATGAGTTTCCTTGGCAAGCTGAACCGGCATCTGGACTGAGCTGCACATGATGTAGAAGCCTGCTTGGTTATACAGTCCAGTATAGGACAGTGCTATCAATTATTATTTCCATATTCTAATTTTTCAAATGGTACATGCCTTAAAAATGGTCCAGGTGAATGAGTGACTGAGCACACAGATGTTTCTGTTTTAAACGTGCAAGGCTTAAAAGGACACGGTTGAGGTGGACAGTCCTAAGTGTGCTTAGTTTTTAAATCAAATTCAGGGGGGATGTCCACCACCCAAAATGGTTACAGATGTATTTAAATGCCTAAAAGACTTAGTAGTATGCCTACTTCAGTCACTGCTATATTTAGATTTCACAACAATTTCAGGACATTTGAAAACAATTTAGGTAAAAGTTTGCAGTTAAATGGCAAAATAGTGTTCCAGGCTGAGGAAATGGGATTCCCAAGGGCAGGATGCCCTTTGTTCTTGACTTTTAGGAGGTAGAAGAGCAAATCAGGTAGAGAGCTTCCCTGAGGGACTCAAATTTTAAATGTGATTCCAGAGGTGGCCAGTAGGGCAGGAAGGCAGAGTTCAGCTGACCCCAAGCCAGAAAGAGATGTGACCTGGAGTCTGTGATTTCCCTTAAGAATAATGGAAATGCTTTGGAACTAGAGATGGTGGTTGTGCAATACTGTGAAAATACTAATGTCTCTGAATTTCACATACAATGGCTAATTTAGTGTTAGGTGAGTTTCACCTGGAAAGTAGGAAGCAAGTGAGAGGGAAGGAGAGGGATAAAGGGAGAGGGAGGAGAGAACAAAAAGGGAGCTAAAGTATGGGGTTTGTGTGCTGGATATTTCTGTCACTATAGCTTTCATGGCCATGAAGGAAGTGGAGGACTGAGAAGGAGCGGCCAGAATTCAGGTGAGTCCTAAGCCAAAGAGTGAAAGGGAGTTGTTGGAGCACTTGGGAAAAGTAGGTAGATTTGAAGTAAAATAGAAACTCTGGCAAACAGGGTCTGTGTGTGTTTTACTGCAGTGACTTCCTTAGCAGGGCATTTCTCCAAGTGTGTTATAATTTTGAAACTGCCCAGATTAGATGATCTGAACAAACAAACCAACTAATAAAAACACTGAAACATTACTTTTTGAATATATTCTGCTTTGAGAAATGCTCTTTTATTTTCTCATCTTGAAGATTTTCAGAGCACACTTATGGCTGTAGGAAGCACAGCTATAGAGAAATATTTCAAGCATTCCTTAACCCTACATTTGCAATTAAGTACCCACTTCAATTTTTTCAACTTTTTGTATTTTAATTGACTCAATGTTTATTTGCTTACTTTTGGCTAACACCTATTTAAATCCTAAAGGACTGTGCATGCACTTTGAGAAATGCAGCTTCAGGGTGTTCTCTCAATGCCTTAGAAATTCAGATTCTACTTCATGATTGATGTTTTCAGGAAATAAAGGTAGTGCATGGAGAGGCTAGTGCAATGGGAGGTGGGTGTCTGGAGCTTTAAGAGCCACTGCTTCTCTTGATCTCAGTGATTCTTTGTTGTGCCTAACACACATATCTGACATCAATGAATGTTCGGGTCCCACAGAGACCACACATCATTCAGGAGTGTGACATGGGGCAGGGAGGGAGCTGCTGCTCAATGTGAGAGAATCTGGGTCCATTTGAACTAAGCAGAAAAAGTCAATGCTTTAATAAAAATTGATTTTTTAGAAGCACTAATCAATCTCATATTGACCCAAATACTAAGCAGACAATCTTTCAAGGTAACTTGAATGAGCTCCTTTTACTTTGGCCTTGTTTATAAAGGCTATATTAAGATATAAGTCACTTGCCAAGGAATTCACCCATTTAAAATGTACAATTCAGTATTTTTAATATATTTGTGCCATTGCCACAGTCAATTTTAGAACATTTTTGGACCTCCTCAAGGAAACCCCCTACCCATTACTAGCCATTCCCTATTTCCCCCCAACCGCATTAACTCTAGGCAACCACTAATCCACTGTCTGTTGTCACAGATTTATCTACTCTGGACATTTTCATATAGATAGAGTCATACAATATGTGGTCTTTTGTGACTGGCTTCTTTAATTTTGCACAATGATTTTGAGATCAGTCCAAGTTACAGCCAGTATTAGCACTTCATTCCTCATTATGACAGAATAATATCATATTGTATGGATTGACCATATTTTAACTATCTTTTCACTAGTTGATGAATATTTGGGTTGTTTCCATTTTCCACTTGTTATGACGATGCTGCATGAACTCTTTGTTTACATGTGTTTTTATGTGAATGTGGAAAGATATCATCATTTCTCTCATATATAACTAGGTGTGGAATTTCTGGGTCATATGGTAAATCCATGGTTAACATTTGGAGGAGCTTCCAGTCTGCTTTCTAAATATTTGTACCAGTTTACATTACCATTATCAGTGTAGTAAGGCTCCAATTTCTCCACATACCCTTGGTCTTGTCTTTTTTATTTTGTTGTGCTAGTGAGTTTTTGGTTGCATCTCATTCTTTTAATTATAAAAACTTACTGTATTTGAGCAATCTAACTGGAGAGAGGAGATAGGTGAATGTATACTGTAACCAGAGGGAAAATATTCTATGTCAAATTATAAAACATTTTGAGAGAGTAAGCTAAAAGAAATTTATTTCTAAAATAGTGGTCAGTGAAAGGAAAAGAATGTTACTATGATACAACATGTTCAGCTATGTCTGTGCATATACATAAGCATGAAGAATCCAACAAAATCTGTTCTCTGATTCTACCTAATAAAGTACCTAAAAAGGAATAATTTTACACAGGATTTATAGAGCACAACTTTTTCAATATAAGTACTGACTCCTAAATCAATAAAGAAAAGCTTAATGAAAAGGAGAAAAGGATGCCAAATAGTTTGAAAAATGTGTAATTTAAACATTACATCAACACTGGAACTTTTATTTCAAATGGTGACAAATGGTAACTTAAAATTTCTTGAATTCAGTAGTCAGCAGTAAAGCCCATCTTTCATTTCTCCTCACTTAGGGTAGTGTGATAGTTAGATTCAGTTGTCAACTTGGCCAGGTGAGCATACCTAGTCTTGTTGCTGCGGACATAAGCCAATGGTACGTGAATCTCATCTGTTGCTAATTACATCTGCAGTCAGCTAGGAGGCGTGTCTGCTGCAATGAGTGATGTTTGACTTAATTGGCTGGTGCTTAAATGGGAGATTGCAACGTAGCACTGCTAAGCAGTTCAGCATTCCTCATCTCAGCACTAGCAGCTCAGCCCAGGCCTTTGGAGATGCAGAAAGAAGTCACCCCGGGGAAAGTTGTTGGAACCCAGGGGCCTGGAGAGAAGACCAGCAGAGACCATCTTGTGCCTTCCACGTAAGAAAGAACCTCAGTGGAAAGTTAGCTGCCTTTCCTCTGAAGAACCAACAAAATAAATCCCCTTTTATTAAAAGCCAATCCATCTCTGGTGTGTTGCATTCCAGCAGCTAGCAAACTAGAACAGGTAGTAAATAATTTTTTTACTCTAGAACATAATTTCCTTAGAGTAAACAGGCTTAGTGTTTCTATGGTACTTTTCACTCTCTCTATTTTTTTCTAATATTACAAAACACCAAATATTTTTCCTTACATTTTTAGTAAGATGTAGCAATGAACATTATTCTATAGAGAGAAATTTTATGTTGAATATAAACAACTGAAATGTCCACATTTTCCTGTGAAGTTACACTACAAATAAAATACATGCACTCCAAGTGAAATTACAAATATGATTTGTTTTATAACAAAAATCCCAGAAATTATAGTTTTTCATTTCTACTATGTAAAATCAGAGTTTGAAAAACAACAATTATTCTGTTCTTCATGTAAAGATTCCATAGCATTATTGAAAAATTTTTACAATATTAGAACTGCCTACTAAATCTTTACTAAATGGGGTTTTTTTCCCTAATGCTCAGGTAGAAAAATCCTTTTCAACTCTTTATTTCTTGATGTTGACCCAGACAGTACCATCCTTACTTTTATGATTTTTTGCATGCAAAAACCTATTTATCACATTCATCCCTATTTATAGAGGTTAACAGGCCAGGACTGACATACTGCCACTGAGGAGTTTTTGCCAAAGGAAAGATAACTAATGATGGAGTTGTTGGATTTCTATCCATATTTGGCAGAATATCACCATATTCTTTACTACCGTTCTGCAGAGGTGTCATACTGAAAAAATCATCATGGTCATATTTTGGCAACTGTTCCAGAAAACACCTCATCTGTTGTTTCCTTTTCAGAGTTCCCACTTTGGCAGTAATAGTTCACATCTTATTAGCATCACCTGTTATGCGCTTTTAGCATTTGAGATTGGCTGGCTTTTTCTTCATGACATGTCTCTGGGTTCCTTTTCCTAGGGATCATCAATATATTTCCTCTGGCATCCTTCAGCAGATCAAGAACCTATAGCCATTGCTACCTCTGACCAGAAACCAGGTTTGTGCTTTGGAAGGGATGCAAAAAACACAATGAAGTTTCTGTAATTCCTTTTCCTGCCAGTCTTCATCCTGAATTAAACCAAGTAAATATTCTAAGGAATGCCTGTTCATCTTCTCAGATCCCATTGTCTCAATAATTGGAAATTCATTACTAATACCAGATTTCTGAAGGGTTTATTTAGCAGAAGATCTAGCTTTCTTTTGTTTGATATTAAATTCATCTTCACTTTCAGAATCCAAAATCACAGGGATATTTTAGTGTTGTTTCTTGTGCTTTTCCTCAGGTGAACTGATGTTTCTTTGGTACTTCTTGCTCTGGTTTTCCTGACAGCCCCAGCTTTACTTCTAATTTTCTGTTTTGCCGTATTCACTATAGAAATCTGATGAAGGCTGATACTTATAAAATGACTTATTTACTTGATCTTCAATTTTCTAGAACTCTGGTAACATTCTTGCATTTTTCTTAACATTTGAAGCAGCACATGTTTCCTTTTTTGGGGGGTAGGTCTTATTATTAATTTCTGGTTGAAAGTCAGTTAATCATGTTCACTGCAATTTTCCCTGCTGGTGCTATACTGAAATGCATTTTTTAAAGTTGTTGTGGGGTTACTGATGAAAATTGTGGTTGCATTTAAGCCCAGTTCTCTTTCTTTTTTATCTTTGATTCTGCAAAATATGCTACTGCCTTAATGGTATCAGAGGACAGATAATACTTCATGCATTTTTGAGCTATAATTTTTTTAGATTTAAGTGATGTTACTAAAATATAAGCTTCCTTCTGATTGATGGCCATGCATTTTCTTTCTTCATCTGAGAAAACTTGTTCTGTTGAAGTTAGTATGTCAATGGATAAATTTGATTCTTCTATTCTCTCTTGCTTTTGACTTAAAATTTTTCTTTTTGTTCTTCTTTCACAATTTTTAAGTATTCCAAAGGCAGCTTTGTACATTCTTTTTCTCCAATTAATTTCTGGTGAGGTAAGTCAGATTCTCCTCCATTTTGAATAGAACTGTTTATTTTGTCATCTGGGAGACGTAAGTGTGGTTTATTTGAATGGTTATTATGCTGAACATTTAATTCGGTAGTGCTGGAAACTTATTCTTCAGTTCCAAGTTAAAATGTTCAAGAGTATAGTACTCCTTGCTTTTTTTTTAATAATATGCAGGCACCTGGGAACAAACCTGGGTCCCCAGCATGGAATGGCATGTGAGAACTCTGCCACTGAGCCACTGTGGCCCACCCAGTGCTTGCTTTTTGAAGGACATGTGTTTGGTATTCTTCTGCTTCATTTTTCATTGATTTACACATGTCAGGGACAAATTATCTAGTTTTCTGTTTTTGTCTGGCCTTTCCTCTGTTCTTTTCATCAGCCCGTAATTTTTCTAGAAAATTATGAATGTGTTCTTTCTAATTTTCAGGAAATCAAAACATAAACTTCTTTTTGAAATAATGTGCATATCCTGCTTCTTTCATGGAGGTCTGGTCTATCATTCCTTTTAATATATATAAATGTTGCTGGATAAGGTCCTGAGTTTGTTGTAGTTTATGCACTATATAATTAAATTACTGGGCCAACTTTCTACATATATAATATATATATCAATGACTTTTTTCTTTGATTTTTAGAGAAAAGAGTTATCATTGATTTTAATCATCCATTCTTATAGTTGGATTACCTTTTTTTTAACTTTCATTTGTAATAGTTTGAGAGATACCTGGAGGAGGAAACTTCAAAACATTTCTTTTGGATCACTGAGGTATTGCTAAGTGATATTTTAGAGTGGCAAGCACAATTTTACATGTATATCCATGGAACCTGGAAGATTAATCTCTCTGGACATTGCTTTTTCATTTTCTTCCTTAATTTCCTGTTTTGAAAACCTTTGCTGTGTCACTTCACTATCAGAAACCAATAATTGACTGCCATTCTTAGGAGGAACACAATTAGTACTTAGACGGTTAACAGCATTTTGAGATTTTACATAGAATCAATGCCTTCTAAAACAAATGTTTCCTTTTTGAACTTATTGGTTGCAATTTTATTTTCTTTGAGAAAGGAATCTGTTTAGACAACTGAGAAGGAACTAATGCCTTATTGGGGACTTCTACAAGTGGAACATTTTCTTGTTCTTAGTTCAGAATTGGAAACTCATAAGTCAAATTTTGCAGTGGTGATTTATTTTCTTGTTGACATCATATCTTTGTTTTGCTGAAAAGAAAGTCCTATTTGATAATTCTAGAGGAACTTTTTGGACAGAGGTTGAGGTTATTTTTTGTAAGAAAGAGGAAGCTGAATTCTATTAGTCACTCAGTGAATAATCTAATTGGAATGATTTGTTGTTTTCCTTTTCTTCACAGTTAGGTATCCTGCAATAGTCTTTTCTCAGCTCCTTTAGGAATTAAAATTGTGTTATTTACTTTTTGATGGTTCCAACAAACTACCATTTCTTGATGCTTGTTCTTGTTTGTACGTAGTAATTTTTCTTTCATTCTTTGAAATATTTTTACTGGTGATTTATAGGTTGCTGTTTTGGGAACCCATCCCTGTTGGGCTTTATAGTACTAATATCAAGAAAACTGCTAGAAGTTATAGCCTTTGGTAGCATGGTAGATCAAAATAAACTTTTATTCTTAAAAGTCATCATTTCTAAGAACTGATTCTTGTTATGATCATGTCATTTAAAAAAGGGTTTCTGATATTTTATCAAATTTTCTACAGGTGTAAGTGTGCCTGAAGACAAGCTGTTGGGAAAAAATTGCATGCATGGGCACATTTATTCTTCACAAAGATGTTTCTGAAGACAAGTGAATTCCTGGATTGTCAAGCATGTTGCAGTCATCTTGTGTAAACTGTGATATTTTTAAACTGCATAGTAAATTAGACGAGTTAGAATGTATCCTAGATATAACAAAGTGCAGGGAAAGGAGTGGACAAATCAATAACAAATTCATTCTTAAATTTGTACATTATCCACAAGGCACAAACAATGAAAGCAAATACTAAACCATCCCTAAAGTAGTGCCATTCAAAAGAAATCCTCAATAAGTCAGTTAAAATTCATCTCACAATAGCAACAGTTCATTTTTAACAATAGTATGGCACACAGTACACATGAAAAAAAGTCATCACAAGGCAGCCAAGTCCAATATAATGCAACATCATATAAAATTCAAGCTTCAAATAATAATTGGTCCTATGAATAACAAGCTGGACACACTCCAGATGGATATATTGGGATATCTAATGTCCAAATTGGCAGCTTTTTACAATTCTGCTAAAGAGTAGAGCTAGTGTGTAAAGAAAAAGACAGGAACCAAAAATCTGAGCTATTGTAATGATGGGATGTCCCTGGGGATTCAAACAGTATGGCTACTGTAAAGTCATGGGCAGAAGTGACTTTTCTTCTTGTTTTGCAGTTGTAGTCTTTGTTTATCCTATAGATACTACAAAAAAAGATTTGTCTCTAACTCAAGTGCAACAACAATACTGAAAGCAAACTACTGCTGCTGTCAGTAGCTCATCAATAAAAAGGGTATTAATTGGTTAAATAAACCAGTAACTGCTTAAGATAAAATGAAACCAAACTAAATACTTTACATGCAAAGAGAGGGGCTGGGTAAAGAGAGGAACAAGTAAAAATGCATGCACTTTTTCCTCCCGATCATGTGCTACAAAGGAAAGACTAGGTGAGCCAAGTAAAGGATCATAGTGCTGAAAAGACATTAATCAAATTAGAGATTGTACAGTGGCACATTACTTTATATTAACTTATTTTAGTAATCAATATCCCACTAATTGCTAATACAAATTGATGCCCATCTTGACATGCACCCTCCCCCCAAATTTCAAGGTATCATACATATCATAATTGTGCTGCAATTATGTTGCCAGATAAGGGTTGGTTACATGGAGTGATTAACATACAGATGATCCATTGGGTAAACAGGAATCATGACATTTGAAAATAGTTAAAGAAAAATTAGGTACTTTCTATAGTCTGGTACCACTGTGAACATAATTGGGTGGTGATGAAGACAGTCGCTAGGCAGATGGGGAGAAGCTGCGTATACATCAGACCTCCTCAGGTATTAAGTGAGTTCATATGCTTTCCTGTTGGTGTGCCTCTGTGGACACCGTCCTTTCCCATGACTATAACCAATGCTCTACCAACTCTGCCGACCACAATGCTGTATGTTGGCTCTCCATCTCGACTCTATCTGGATGTCCATTGTTCAGTCACCATCAACGTTTAGACTATCTCTGATCACTGAGCCCTTCTTCGCACCAAGTCAAAACATTGGTAAAGAAACCTTCCCGGTCTTTTCCTACAGTCGTGTCTATTTCTATTGGCGTAATACTCTGGAAGATGCCCCCAGCCGTGGCTGCCCAGATGTATTTGGCATCGCTGTGGCCGACAATGTTAGCCGCCTGGCAGCAGCCATCACACATCAGGGTATCCACGGGGCTCTGCCAACCAGCCATGTTCGCACTGCAACCTAGGAGCAGCAGGCACAGTGGCAGTGATAGGGGGCGCGGCAGTGCAGGAGGAGGTGGGCTGGGGCGGGGTGGAGGCGTTTCTGCAGAAGTACCGACAGCCCCCTCCCGGAGGAGCTGTCCCAGAAGAGCTGCTGCGGGACCATAATGAGAACCAGCCGCTGAGTGTCTCCCGGCCAGCCGTGAGCCTACAGCGCAGCAGTGGGGCTGGCTAACCCACGGCAGGAGACTGTGGGATTGCGGGGCCTTCAGCTCAGGTGATAGCTACCGTTTTTTTCTTTGATTGCGTGTACTTTATGTCTTTTATCTAAGAAACCACTGTCTAATTCGTGATCTCAAACATTTACACATATGTTTTCTTGTGAAAATTTTATGGTTTTAGTTATTACATTTGGGTCTATGAATCACTTTGGTTAAACTTTACATAATCTTAGCCTGTTACCCCAGCACAACTTGTAAAAAGGCTAGTTTTTCCCCCTTTGAATGGTCCTGGTGCCCATGTCAAAATCAATTGACCCATAAATATCATGGCTTATTTTTGAACTTTCATAGCTATTCCATTGTTCCATATGTCTATTTTTATATCACAATGACACTGTTTTGTTTACTGTAACTTTGTAGCAGGCTTTGAAATTGAAAAGTGTGAGTAGTCCAACTTCTTCATTTTCATGATTTTCTAGGGTATCTGCATTTCTATATGAAATTTGCAGATCAACTTCCCAATTATACTCAGATTTTTTTTTTAACGTGGGCAGGTACCAGGAATCGAACCCGGGTCCTCTGGCATGGCAGGCAAGCATTCTTGCCTGCTGAGCCACCGTGGCCCACCCTACAGTCAGAAATTTTTATAGTAATTGCTTTGAATGTGTGAATCCACTTGTGAAGTATTGCCATTGTTACAATATTAAGTCATCTGTTCCATGAATATGGAATTTGTTTATCTTGAATCTTTAAATTGCTAAACAATTATTTTGTGTAGTTTTCAGAGTAAACATTTTATGTAGATATTGTGACATTTATTTCTAGATTATTTTCAATGCTATATATATTAAATTGTTTTCATTTCCTTTTAGTATTACTCCTTGCTAGTGTGTAGGAATAGACTGATATTTGTTTATTGATCTTGTATACAATAACCATGTTACACTCATTTACATTTCTAATAGGCTTCTTTATGAATTCTTAAGATTTTATGCATATAAGATCATGTAATCTGTGACTAAAAATAGTTTTACCTCTTCCATTCCAATCTGGATGCCTTTTATTTTATTTGCTTGCCAAGTTGCCCTGGTAAGAGCATTCAATACAATTTTAAATGGAAGTGGTGAAAATGGACATTCTAGGCTTGTAATTGATCTTAGGGGGAAAGCTTTCAATCTCTCAACATTAATTAGGATTTTATCTGTAGATTTTGTGGAGGTGTTCTTTATAAGTTTAATGAAATTTCCACTATTGTTAATTTGCTAATTGTTCTTTTCATGAAGGCTCATTAGATTTTATAAAATGCTTTTTTGCCATCTACTGAGATGAGTATGTGCTTTTTGTCCTTTACTGTCTTGACATGCTCTATTAATTGATTTTTTGCATTTTAACATTTTTTATTGTAAAATACAACTTCTATACAAAAAAAATCAATAAATTTCAAAGTCCATTACAACAAGTGGTTACAGAACAGATTTCAAAGCTCTGGATGGGTTTCAGATCCACAATCTCAATTTTTTCCTTCTAGCTGCTCTAAGACACTAGATATCAATCAGGAATATCAATATAATGATTCAGTAGGTTAGTTAAATCCTAATTTTTGTGTTTTAACTCTCCCTCCTTTGATCCTTCTACCAATCTTTAGGGATATTTTGACTAAGTCCATTCTAATTTTTCATGTTGAAAAGGGGTGTCAGCAATAACATGGGATAGGGGGATGGAGTTGGTTGATATTTTTGGAGAGACTGACCCATCTGAGTTTCAGAACCTATCAGGCCTGTCAGACAACTGAAGGTTTTGTGTTTCTGAAAAGTGAACTTAGTACATGAAAATTTTGTAGAATTTCAGAGCTGTTGGTGTTCTTTAAGATTAACAGGATTGATGTTTGTGGTTTGGCAAACCATGGCAATCACTGCAAGAAGGCTTGAGACGATTCCCTGACTGCAAAATCCTCAGACTGGAATTGCTTACTACTTGTCTAGGGGAGTGTTTGCCAAAATTTTCAATGCTGCACCAATATCAGGATGTGTATTTGTGTATGCATCCATAAAATAATAAGCACAATGAAGTCCTGAGTCCTGCTTATCAAATAATATCAAGCTATACTTTGATGTGATATGAGATCTTCAGCCACTGCCTCACTACCTCTGATATCCTCACTCTCTCTACCAGTGTGGGCATGGCTAGATCACTGCATATAAAAAATGCCAGGCCTGCACCCCACTTAGGGCCATTTCAATTGCCCTTCCCTCTTTCTGGAATGTTCCCTGCCCCAGATGTGATATGGCTTATGCATTTACATCCTTTAGGTCCATTTACAAATGCTGGCTTCCCAATGGGCCTTTGCTCACCATTCTTTTTTCAATCCTTGTCCCCTCATTGGCCACTCACTAGACACCTTCTCTGCTTTATACTTCTCCATCGCACTTCACCTCACCTGATGTACTTTATACATGCTCACTGATTTGCTTAAAGTCTTTCTCTTCCCTTGTAAATGTAAACTCCCTGAGAGCTTATCTGTCCTGTTTATCTGGGACAATGTCTGGCACATAGCAGTTCTGTATTGTGGGCTGTAGTGTGTACCCCCCCAAATATGTTGAGTCCTAACCCTGATACCTGTGACTTCATTTGGAAATATGGTCTTTGCAGAAGTAACTGGTTAAGATACAGTCACAATGGTTTAGGGTGAGCCTGAAATCCAATGAACAATGTCCTTGTCAGAGGAAAACTTCAGACAGAGAAAGAAGGGTGGCAAAGTTATGTGAAGCTGGATGAAAGTGGGTGTGGTTGGGTGAAGATGGAGGTAGACAAGGGGCACTGTAGCCACCACCCAGGAAAGGCCAAAGTCTGCCAGCCACCACCTGAAGATGGAAGAGGCCAGGAAGGGGACTTTCCTCCAGGTATGGGAGGGAGTGGGTCCTGCCTACACTTTCATTTCAGATTTGTGATCTCCAGAGCTGTGAGAGCATAAATTGTTATGCTTTTAAACTGCCCACTTTGTGGTATGTTGTTATGACAGCCCCAGGAAATTGCCAGAGTCCCCAGCAAATATTTGTGGGAAGAAAGGATGAATGAATAAACTTAGTACACAAGCCCAATGTACAATCTGGCTGGTGTGCTAGCCTCCCTTCTATGCCCAGACCTGCTTCTGGAGAGCCTGGACTCTGCATCCTGTACTGCCAAAGTAACCAAAGCTTTCAAGAGAAGCCAAGAACTCGATGTTTGAATGCAAAACCTGATTTTGTAAGGGTTAGTCACTAACTCTGATGTATATAAACAAGAGCCATGGAGACCAAATAAAACCCATGTGCAGGTTGAACATGACCCCTAATTTTCTCTTTCCATGACCCAGCTCAGAGTTCATGTCAGACACATCTGTGCTGGTTTGAAAAGATGTATGTACGCTAGATAAGCCATGTTTTAATCCTAATCCCATTTTGTAAAGGCAGCCATTTCTTCTAATCCCTATTTAGTATGCATCTTGAAACCATGATTAGATCATCTCCCCGGAGATATGATTTAATCAAGAGTGGTTGTTAAGCTGGATTAAGTAGAAGCATGTCTCCACCCATTTGGGTGGTTCTTGATTAGTTTCTGAAGTCCTATAAAAGAGGAAACATTTTGGAGAATGAGAGATTCAGAGAGAGCAGAGAAGAAGGATATAGCCATGAGAAGCAGAGAGCCCACAAGCCAATGACCTTTGTAGATGAAGAAGGAAAGTGCCTCTGGGGAACTTCATGAAACAGGAATCCAGGAGAGAAAACTAGCAGTTGATGCCTTGCTCACCATGTGCCTTTCCAGTCGAGAGAGAAACTGTGACTGTGTTCGCCATGTGCCTTCTCACTTGAGAGAGAAACCCTTAACTTCATTGGCCTTCTTGAACCAAGGTGTCTTTCCCTGGATTCCGTTGATTGAACATTTCTATAGACTTGTTGTAATTGTAATTTTCTTGGCCTTAGACTGTAAACTACCAACTTCTTAAATTCCCCTTTTAAAAAGCCATTCCATCCCTGGTGTATTGCATTCTGGCAGCTAGTAAACTAGAACAGATTTTGGTATCAGGAGTGGAGTGCTGCTGCAATTTGCAAATACTGAACATGTTGGAATGGCTATTTAAGTGGATAAGGGGAAGATTCTGAAAGAGTTGTGAGAAGCTTCATAGAGAAGGCCTAGAATAGTTTGAAGAGACTGTTGGTAGAAACTTGGACTCTAAAGATACCTCTGACCAGGCTCTAGACAGAAATGAAGTGTGTACTATTGCAGACTGGAAAGAAGGCGACCCTTGTTTTAAAATGGCAGATAATCTGAAAAAAGTGTCCAGTGGCTTTGGCTGGAAGGCAGATTTTAAAAGCCATGAACTTGGATATTTAGCAGAAGAGATTTCCAAACTAAATGTGGAAGGTGCCACCTGGTTTCTCCTCACAGCTTATAGTGAAATGTGACAGGAAATAAATAAGCTGAGAACTGAACTCTTGGGTACTAAGAAAGCAGAAATTGATGTTCTGGAAAATTCTGGGCTTCCAGGAGGTGAGACCCCAAAGAATGGTGCTCCATGTGAGGACTTGGCCAAATGTGGAACCAGCCAGCCATTTCAGGGAAAGCCAGGATTGGACATGGAGTTATCCAGGAAGGATTTATGGACACTTCTTAGGTCTGATGGGCATGATCCAAGGCTACTGCATAGAAAGTTGATGAGAGTGCTGTGGGACCTGTATAAACAGAGCTGCTACCAGTCTGGACTGGGGGGTTCAGTGAAGGGACACATTGGAGGAAAAATAACTTCAGAGGCAAAACTGTGGAGGCTGAGTTCTGAAGTCAAGAAACCTCGGGCCAGGAGAGTGGACCTACCTAAGCCCATGGAGAGGGTGAGTTTGCCCCAAAGGCAGATCCACCTCATGGCAGTGAAAGAATAATGCCACCTCAGGCCTTGGAGAGGGTGGAGCACATTCCTTGGGGTTTGGGGAGAGCCTGACTGCCACCACATTGAGGGATTGAGCATGTACCCCAGAGAAGGCAGAGAGCCTGCGTGCAGCCCTAATGCTTGAGAGGGTGGAGCTGAGAAAAAGGTGGTCTCCCCATTGGCCCCCAAGGTTGTGTTTGGAGAGAGGCAGGCCTCTGCATAGGCTCTTGGAAAGGGTGGGACTGCTGTTTCAGAAGTCCTGAGGATAAATGACTCTCAGACTTTGAAATCTAATGGATTTTGCCCTGCATGTTTTCAAAACTGTATGGGTCTGGTGACCCTTGTGTTCCTTCCTCTCTATGGAAATGGGTATATGTATCCTATGGATGTTCCTCTTTTATATGTTGGCAGCAAATAACATGTTCTGAGTTTTACAGGTTCAGAGCCAGAGGAGAATTTTGCCTCAGGACAGACCATGCCTATAAATGACTTGATGAGATTTTATAGTTTCTAATTTTGTATATAAATGTAGCTACTGAAATGGTTTAAGACTTTCTGATATTGTTATGGAATGAATGTATTTTGCATTTGGAAAGAGCATGTCTTTGTGGTGTCCAAAGGGTGGAATGTGCCAGTTGGAATCTGTGGTGGACCCCAGAAAAGCCATGTCCTTTAATCTTCATTCTGTATTGCTGGGTGGGAGCATTTTCATTGTTTCCATGTAAATGTGACCCATCCAATTGTGGGTGGTAACTTTTGTTTAAATGATATTTATGGAGGTGTGTCTCCACCCATTGAAGGTGGAGTTGCTGCTGGAAACCTTTAAAAAAGGAAACATTTTGGAGAGTTCCTTTTTTGTAGAACCATGAGAAAGCCAGCAGATGCTGCCATGTTTGCCATGTGCCCTTCCAGCTGAGAGAGAACTATTGAACATCATCGGCCTTCTTGAACCAAGGTTTCTTTCCCTACATGCCTTAAATTGGACATTTCTATAGACTTGTTTTTTTTTTTTTTTTTTTTTTTTTAAAGGAAGGAAAGAAAGACAGAGAAGGAAGGAAGGATGGAAGAAAGGGAAACATCTTTATTTTATTATATTTTGTTTGTTTGTTTGTTTTTTACATGGGCTGGGGCCGGGAATCGAACCGGGGTCCTCCGGCATGGCAGGCAAGCACTCTTGCCCGCTGAGCCACCGCGGCCTGCCCTAGACTTGTTTTAATTGGGACATTTTCTCAACCTTAGAACTGTAAACTAGCAATTTATTAAATTCTCCTTTTTAAAAGTCATTTTGTTTCTGGTATATTGCATTCCAGCAGCTAGCAAATAGAACACCATCCAAAGCTTTAAAATATGTTCTATAACCTTTTATTACAATGTCCTTTGAGATTTAATCATTTTTTGTATATATGTTATATTTTACAATAAAAATGTTAAAAATCAATTAAAGTAATACATCTTGTCAAATGAATAAACACAAGAAGCATATGGACATCTCAGTAGATAGAAAGAAAGCATTTTACAAAATCTAATGACCCTTCATGAAAAGAATAATTAACAAATTAACAATAGAGGGAATTTCATTAAACTCATAAAGGACACCCACACAAATCTATAGATAAAATCATATTTAATGTTGAGAGATTGAAAGGTTTTCCCCTAAGATCAAGACCAAGCCGTTCTCACCATTCCATTCAGAATTGTATTGAAGGCTCTTACCAGCGCAGTTTGGCAAGCAAATAAATTAAAATGCATCCAGATTGGAATGGGGGAGTTAAAACAATTTTTATTCACAGATCACATGATTTTATATATAAAAAAATCTTAAGTAATTCATTAAAAAGTCTATTAGAAATATAAATGAGTGCAACATGGTTATTGTATATAAGAAAAATAAACAAATATCAGTATTGTTCCTAAACGCTAGCAAGGAGCAATACTAAAATGAAATGAAACTTAATTTATATAGCATTGAAAATAATCCATAGATCACATGAACTGCATATGGCACCACTCTGACTGGTGGACCAGACTGATGTTTTGGGTCCCCTGGAATTGATGTCACTTCTGAACCAGTGTCTAACACACCCTCAAATATCTGAACATTTCCTTTTTCCCAATGCACAAATAGCTTAAATCAAATTCCAGTAAAACCATAAGGAGTTCAGAAATGAAATGATATTATGGCTGAATTTAGACTCCCTTGAAGGATTTGGGTGTGAATAGATTATTTACAAAATGATTTCAAGAAACACAGGCTAGAGAGTCCAAAGAGCTATGTAGGAAAGGGCAAAAACCAATAAATGATTCATTAATGAACAGAAACTACGAGGGCAACTTGTGCTGAATCCTACTAGGGATCTCTGAGGAATTATGTGGGAGACATTTTAAAGCTGCCCTTCCAAAGGATGTGGTAGCTGGGGTATTTATGTATCCATATGGTTAGGTTCTGAGGTCAATGTGGACATATGATTATACCTAGTTGTCTGGTCAGGTAAGCATTGGCTTGACCATTGCTGCAATTATTTGCTGGCTGGTTGATTAACCAAAAGGCTGGTGCATTAAATCATCAGTCAGTTGATTGCATCTGTGGACAAGCACATCAGCTGAGATAATCCAATCAGTATAAGCCTTTTAA
Source organism: Tamandua tetradactyla (assembly GCF_023851605.1). Lineage (NCBI taxonomy): Eukaryota > Metazoa > Chordata > Mammalia > Pilosa > Myrmecophagidae > Tamandua > Tamandua tetradactyla. Next base: position 109,243,509 of record NC_135336.1, read on the forward strand.
GGGGGAAGAGAGACTCTTTCACTGCTTCCTCAGCCAATGAGCCTTTCCTTTGGAGTTCCCCCAGACCCTTCATCAGCCACCAGATTCATAGACTGCCTTACAGATTTTGGACTCTTCTATTCCCATTTTTGTGTGAGACCCCTTTATAAAGCTCATATTTATAGATCTCTCCTGTTGGCTCTGTTTCTCTTGAGAACCTTGACTAACAGAGTAATATTGAGGGACTCAGGACAGGCATCACAGAGGAGATGGCATTTGAACAAGGCATTGAAGGAATGGGTAAAATTTAACTCAGCCAGGTATGGTAGGAGGTGAAGAAGAGAAGCAGGAGGTTGAGTTCAGTTTTGATCCACTTCAGACTATTCAGACCACCCAACTCAAAATAAAAATCTATCCATTCCACTGGGCCTCACCTCATTCCTTTTCAACCTTACTTGATCTATTTGCTTCCATAGCAACTTCTAGCACTCTATACCATTTACTTAATGTTATAATTATTATTTACCATCCATGCCACCACCTCCACTTGAATGTAAGTTCCAGGAAGGCAGGAATGCTTGCCTGATATTTTCTAAGTTCCTAGAACAGTGCCTGGCCCTTCAAAGTTGCTTAATAAATACTTGTTCAATGAAAGAATGAGGTTGACTATCTAGTTTTTTAGTTAGTGGGTAGTAACTATATGTTTAATAAAGAAGAGGAAAAATCTGATAAGAGAATAAAATAAAAACATTAATTCTTTTTAGGGCCCATTTGAATCAGAGACAACTTGGACATATTTTAGTACCCTGAGGAAGGAAGAAGGACAAGGCATTGATGCTTGGTTGGTATGGTGTGTCTTTGCTGTTTAATTTGATAGTCAGCATCATACACTTGGTATATTTTCAAGGATCTTTCTCCTCAGGAAATCCATCTATTTTTATAATTTAATATACTCTGGCAGGCACAATAATCTCACATTTTTTGGCATCATCTATCCTCAAGGGTCTCAAGGTTTATGTGTTGAAAAGTTATTTCTCTTAGAGTTTTGCATTACTTCTTGAAACTGACAGCATCAGTCTTAGAAGCTGATTCTGCTTGGCAGCTCCCATCTACTCAATAGTGCCCTTCACGTCATTACTAAACTCAGAAATTGCTTTCCCCAGGACTCACTCTTCCATCCTAAATTACTACAGACCTCCTCCAACCATGCATATATTGCCACAGTAGGCAGAGGTGTGGATTGCAAAGTCTTTAGAAATGGACTGTCCTTTGGCATTGGGTCATAGGAGCCTTTTAAGCAATATTATCTTTTACATAGTACTGGTACTTATGTTAATTCTTAGATGATCAGACAGATATAATAAAGGTTCATATGAGAGTCAATGTCTATTTCTGACACTTTGTTTACACCTGCTTCACACTAATAAATTTCATTTCCCCTATATAGATGTATTAGCTATGGGCTGTGTGATGGTGGCTCAGTGGCAGAATTCTCACCTTCCATGCCAGAGACCCAGGTTTGCATCCTGGGGCTTGCCCATGGAAACATAAATGCAGATATATTTAGGGTTCTCTAGAAAAACTGAATCAGCAGGAGGTATCTGTAAAGATGAAATTTATAAAAGTGCCTTGTGCAACCATAAGGATGTAAAAGTCCAGAATCCGTAGGGCAGGCCATGAGCTGGCAGCTCTGATGAAGGTCATTCTCTTGAAGTTCATGTTCTGTTTTCTAGATAGTAAGATCAGTGTTTCTTTTTTTTTTTGGTACTATTCAATAATTTTTATTTGTCAGTAATTCTGCTTCTACCTGATTAGTGAGGTCTGCCAGTCTGGCACTCATCACCATGAAACAATATGACAGCGTCAGCTTAAAATTTCAAAAGCCCAGCTATAAGTCTCAACATCAAGAAATTTCAGGTTTGTAGAGTTGTTTGGAAGGAAAGAGTGAGTACTGAATAGATATAATTTAGACCAGGTGCTACAAAGCCCTCTCATAGACCACAGAATGTGGAGGGGAGTCATAGCTTCTGACTTCAGATAGAGCAAGCCTTTTAAGGGCCCCTTTGCCTTTTGATGTTGAAGCAGCAAGCGCATGAAAAGTTGGCACCTTTTGATGACTTCCTCTTAGTATCTCATTGTCTGACCATTGATGTTACCATTGCTTATTTCACACAACAAATGCTAATGCCTTTTCATCCTCATCATAACTAAAAATAGACACCTCTTATAATTATTATGTGGCTCTGTTCCTCCCTCCAATTATGAATCTGCCAGAAATCTTCTATATTTACCACTTCTACGTGAGATGTTCTTTGAAGAAAGAACATGAGAAAACATGCCTTTAGTGTTTACCCTAGTAAACAGTGTGATGCTCTTAGTTTTCAATGTTTAACTATAACTACAATGCAAAACTACACTTTTGGTACATAGATTCAATGTAAGGTTATTTTTCCTAAGAATGGTTTTGCAAACAAATTTTACTTTGCTTACATTTTTAAAATTATTCTACAAATATAACTGTTGCAAACCCAAGACAGATGAGAAAGAAAAACCTAGTGTGGACAGTTGTTGCCTGGGACCCTGGGTGAAAGTAGAGAAAAAGGGATGGATTAGGCTTGCACAAGTTGTTCTGTCTAAGCCCAAGTTAGCTTCAGCATCTACTGAACAATTGAGCAAGGTAATTCAGGTATTTGTGCTTGCTTTAAACTCTCCTTAGTATATGAGCCTACCATTAGGCCTGTAATCTAAGCCCAGAGACTCTCTAGTTCCATTTCTTAAGGAACAATATTTTTTGTCTCCCTCAATGATGGAGAAAGTTAGATACTTGAGACACTGGAGTTGGGTGGACAGCCTAGAGCAATAACTGCTCTTCATACATGTGTCAAACCATCCACTCATTTTAATTTCCTCATCTGCTTTGTCCTTCCCAGAACTTTGGTGGTATCTGGTGTTTCTAATTCTTGAGGCTTTCCAGGATGCTGTGGAGGAAAATAAAAATAGCTTATTTCTCATAGTGTCTCTCTAAACCCTTAGATTTGAATTTTTCATTCCGCTAAATCAGGTACTATTCTACCACTGACTTTCTATGTTCAGATGACATCACTTAGTTTCAGTAAAAATGGAATATGTGTTTCTGTATCTTGTTCTCTTTGTTGTTTGTGGGAATTGAAACCTGAAGCTGAGCTTTGTTTCCTAAGGACATTGGGACTTAAAGCAGGAAAGAGAGGGATGGTATTACAGGAGGAGGGAACATTATGGTCTCTCATAGCTAGTGTAAAGAGTATTTGTGGTAAGCACAATAATGCCCCTTCTCCCCTCCAAAGATGTGCACAGCCTAATGCCCAGGATCCATGAATAGGGTACTTTATATAGCAAAAGGATCTTTGCAGATGTGATTGGGGTAAAGATATTGATATGGAAAGGTTTCTCTACCTTCACCCAGGGTCCCAGGCAACAACTGTCCACACTAGGTTTTTCTTTCTCATCTGTCTTGGGTTTGCAACAGTTATATTTGTAGAATAATTTTAAAAATGTAAGCAAAGTAAAATTTGTTTGCAAAACCATTCTTAGGAAAAATAACCTTACATTGAATCTATGTACCAAAAGTGTAGTTTTGCATTGTAGTTATAGTTAAACATTGAAAACTAAGAGCATCACACTGTTTACTAGGGTAAACACTAAAGGCATGTTTTCTCATGTTCTTTCTTCAAAGAACATCTCACGTAGAAGTGGTTAAATATAGAAGATTTCTGGCAGATTCATAATTGGAGGGAGGAACAGAGCCACATAATAATTATAAGAGGTGTAGATGAACTCATCATAATCCCAAGGATCTTTGCAAATTAAAAAGAGGGAGAGTGAGACAAGGAGACTGTGGAAGCAGAGGTCAGAAAGGAGAGAATTTTCAGAAGCTATGCTACTATCTTCAAAGATGGAGAAAGAGTTCACAATTAAAGGAGTGCAGGCACCTTCTAGAAGCTGGAAAAGGCCAGGAAATATACTCTTCCCTATAGCCTCCAGAAAGAATGCAGCCCTATCTATCTATTTTGGATTAAATGACCTCCATAAATGTGTGCTAAGTTTGTCACAGAAACAATAAGGAACTACTAAGATAAATATAGGGGAAAAATATAGGCGAAAGTGCAACAAAATGTCATCGGGGCAAGACAGTTAAGGGTCCCGTATGTCAAGCTAAGGACTTTCAAGTCTGTCCTGAATGACAATAATGGCCATTGAAAGGTTTTAAGCAGAGGGATTTCAGTTACAGTTGAGCTTTAAGACAACATTCAACAACATAGGGCTTCCAAATAGAAAGCTATTCAGTGGCAGTTGGATATATGGGAAATAGATTGAGTTTTAAAAACCCTGAGATAAAATAAGTGACCAAGAGGAGTGACTCTGTAAAGAATAAATTTAGAATAATTTAGAGATTTCCCATCAGTTGCTGATTTCATTCATACCTATGACTTTAACTAGTACTTACAAACTGACCATTAAAAATATATTTCTAGTGCTTATAATTTACCTGAGTTCCAACACCTACTCAATTATTTTCTAGACATCACTACCCTGATGTTGATAAGAAAAAACTTATCTTTTATCTGTCTTGGTTAATAGGATAGATTGACTATTTTAGCTAAGGAAGGAACATAGAATTTCTTGGCTGGATCATGGAGATATTCCCTCACACTGATTTTTCTGACTCTGGTTTTAACATCTTCAAGTCATCCTCCATCTGAATTGTTGTTAGAGTGGGATCTTAAAGGAAGGGGAGGGAAGGAGGAAGGGATGGAGGGAGGAAGGGAGGGAATGAAGGAGAAAGGGAGGAAGGCATGCAAGCAGGCAGGCAGGCTTAAATATCATGGTTAAACAGTGACATGGTTTCTTTTTACTTTTAGGGGTGTTTTTTCTACACTAATTCTGAAAGAGGTTTTATTTTGTGGAAAAATCATGTATTAAATTCCCAGTGATTATATTTTCATAAAACATATGAAAGAATGGATCAAGTTATTAATACATTTTGTCAAGTTTAAATATGGGAAAGCATATGCATACATGCAGGGATTGAATCTAATGTCACTTAAATAGACACCACAGCTCATCTTATGGGAAACATCCAAAGGGCAGGCATAATCTCCAAATGACTACTCATTTGCCTTCTATTCACTTTAGAAGCATACCCTAAGACATTTTGATTTGTGTTTTTGTATAGTGTTGCCATCAATCCACTTAATTGCCAATGATATTTAAATAAAGGATAGTTGGTGCTAAACCAAAAGTAGAGATAATATCACAGCTTTTAAAAAGTTCAAATTTCAAAATGCATGCCCCTATGTCACATCATGAATGTCATCAGCCCTTATATTATGGTTTCTTTACTTGGCCCTAAGTTGGATCTCAATTTCTATTTCTTGGCAATATGCAAACTGTTTATTATTTTTATTTTAATGTAAAACATTGAGAGTATTAAAAATCATTGTACCTGGACTGCAAATAACAATAAACAACTATTAAACCAAAAGTCTTAAACATCTTACAGCACTTAACAAAGTCCAGTTCACTAATTGTCCAACACCAAAGATCATTTTCCTTTATGTACATTTCACTTGGGTCTGTCTATTCTAGAGTTTACACTTGTAATGAGGTTTTGAATACTTATATGATACAATAAATGTCATATTTGAAAACTTTTCATCAAAATAACTGGAAATGTAATTTTGAATATACCTCACTGATGTGGCTGTCTTTAATCTCTGGGGATAAATAGCAACAAATCAAGCTTAGTTTTTTACTTGTTTAGCTGCTGCTAAACAGAGTTCGTGTTTCAATGGAACTTTTAACTGGACAATAGGCATGCAGTAAGCATTCTGAGGTATGATAATGAGCTCTTTGTATGGATGCAGAAATACATTTTTCACTGTGTTTCTGCTCAAGAAAGCATTTGCATTTTATAAAAGATTAAGCAGTTTATTTACATGGCCACTGGGATGTGTGTTAAATTTCCTTATGCATTTAAATATACCTATTTTCACACCCACTAGAACCATTATTTATTTTGCAGTTTCATTAAGCTGTATAATGTGTACTTATTAATTGACAAAGACATCATGTCAAATTTGGTGTGGATTTTTATTACTTAAAATAAAAAAAAAAGAAATGAAAGGAAGCTCATGATAATGCACCATGCTAAAAAAAGTTTGAATCCCAAAACAGGTATGAAGAGAAATAACTTTGGGTAAAAATATTTCATCCGAGTATTCAAACTAATGCATTTAATGTTAATGTACTCCAATTACAGAAAGGCATAAGCTATGATTTTAGGACTGGTTTGATGAGACCAAATCAAACTTCTCTAATTTCTGAAATGTGACAGATCACAGAAATGGCTACAATCAGAATACAGGAGTCATGGAATCTTGTCAAAGAAGCAGAAACTCATGCTCTTGCAAATTTCAATGTAGTTAATGTAAAAAAGATAGTAAGCAGAGTTATAAGTAAAAGCTTTGGCTGGGTGCTCTGACAAGAAGTGCTCTGGTTTCTTAATAAAATCAACAATAGACTTCTGCAAATGAAATAATATGAAAACGTATATAAAATGAGGAATATTATAATGTCTTATTTTTCCATTATTTGTGCTCTGTGAAAATCAGGAGTGTGATTTTATGGAAACAGCATGAGCTTTACAGCAGATAATAATGGATTTGGGCCCTATCTCTGACACTTCCTAGCTGTGTGATTATAGGCAAACTACATACCATCTTTATTTTTGTTCTCATTTTTCTCATTATTAAAATGGGCTATGTGTAAACTTCTGATTCAAATGATTACCTGACATATTTATGACTTTATAGAGTCAAGATATTCTGAAGAGATTTCTAAATACTAAACAACTAAATCTTGAATGTATGTATATATGTATATATTTTAAGGCCATGCTGGATTCACAAAATAAGGAAAATATCAGTAGCCACCCCTAAAGAAAATTTAAAAAGAGAACTCAAATCAAAAGGCTTTGTTACCTCAAGTACAAACTCCAATATCAGGGCTGCTATCAGAACAATGCACCTGAGGCTAGGCACAAAGTTAGGAGGGCTACAATTAAGAATCTCACATTGAATAAAGGACTTTTAAAGGGAGCTAATTTGGTCGCATACTGGTTAGTGATCTCAAATTTCTGGAAAGAACATATGCAAATTATTTCTGGAGGAACACCTACCAAATATAGACCCTCAGGTTTTCCATAGACAAGGATCAAACACATATGAACTCATACTCAAATATAACAAAACGAATTTAAAAGTCTATATGAGTAAGAACCAGTAAAAACAAATTTTCAAGCTCATCATTTAAGTTCAGCTTTGTGCTATTGCTAAAATCAGAAAAAGACATGATAAGAGAAGAAAACTGTAAAATAATATCCCTCATGTATACAGACTTAAAAATGCTCAACAAAACTTTAGCAAATCAGATCCAACCATATATTAAGTTGCATATTCATCATTTCTTAGAACATTTGCATCAATTCAGAAAAAGAAACAAAAAGACAACAGTAAAAGAAATAAAATGAAAACAGAAAAAAAGATTATATATACCATACCCCTTACCCCTTGTTTTCATTGATCACTAGCATTTCAAACTAAATTTATCTTAACATTTGTTCCCCCTATTATTTATTTTTATTCCATATGTTCTACTCTTCTGTTGACAAAGTAGATAAAAGGAGCATCAGACACAAGGTTTTCACAATCACATAGTCACTTTATGAAAGCTATATCATTATTCAATCATCATCAAGAAACATGGCTACTGGAACACAGCTCTATATTTTCAGGCAGTTCCCTCCAGCCTCTCCATCACATCTTGAATAACAAGGTGATATCTACTTAATGTATAAGAATAACCTCCAGGATAACCTCTTGACTCTGTTTGGAATCTCTTAGCCATTGACACTTTGTCTCATTTCACTCTTCCCCCTTTTGGTTGAGAAGGCTTTCTCAATCCCTTGATGCTAGTCTCATCTCATTCTAGGTTTTTTCTTAATCCCTTGATGCTGAGCCTCAGCTCATTTTAGGATTTCTGCCCCATGTTGCCAGGAAGGTCCACACCCCTGGGAGTCATGTCCCATGCAGAGAAGGGGAGGGTGGTGAGACTGCTCGTCATGTTGGCTGGAGAGAGAGGCCACATCTGAGCAACTAAATAGGCTCTCTTGGGGGTGACTCTTAGGCCTAAATTTTAAGTAGACTTGACCTATCCTTTGTGGGGTTAAGTTTCATATGAACAAACCCCAAGACTGGAGGCTCAGCCTATAGCTTTGGTTGTCCACACTGCTTGTGAGGATATCAAGAATTCAACTTGGAGAATTTGAATTTCTCCCTATTCTCACCATTCCCCAAAGGGGACTTTGCAAATACTTTTCCACTCACTGATCAAATCACTCTGGGTTTCATCAGGGTATCACTCTGGACAAACCAACAAAATCTCATGTCCTACCTGAGATTCCAAGTACTTACGGTATTCAATCAAACTATCTACATAAGTTATATTAGGAAATGCACTAGTCAAAATATAAATTTTGCACCACATAAACATTTTTTGCTTTAGTCTTACACATAGGGTGAAATTTTCAAATATTAATTACCATCTATTTTCAGCACCCTGCAGTAATGATATTCCTTTAGAACATGAGTTTTTGATGTTAAACAGGTGTGATTGAATATTCTGCTATAATCTATATTACAACATTTTTCTAAAGATCAATAAATCTGTACATTTATCAGTTATAGTTTTGCTTTGTTTTTTAAGATGTAACTCTTTGTTCTTGTTGTATGAGATTCCAAAAGAAATGTAACTCTTTGCTAGCTAGGCAAGTGGCCCCAGAGCCCACACTGAGAAACCACCTCCCCCAGCCTCAACACACACACATACACACACACACAAATGTATACTCACATGCTCACTATGGCATGGTTACTGGTACAATTCTCATATGTGCACAGTCATACTAACTTCTATACTTCTAGACACATACAGACATGTGTTCATACATACTCACAAACACTCATGTGGGCACACCTCACAGAAATACACTCAGACTCATGTACACTCATATATGCTCAGGTGCACACTCAGTCACACTCATTCATGAAAACTCACTCCCATGCATACTCATGTGCACAGTCATCAGCACTCACTCATGTGCACACTCACTCATGCACACATACTTGCAAATTTTAAAAACATGGTAATGATGTACAGGGAAGTAAAAAAAAACAAAGCTCAGTGTCTTAAAACAATAAGCATATATTTTGTTGCTCTTAAATCTTAAGGAATCAGGTAAGGGGTTTTTCTGGACTTGGCTGGGGTAACATGCATCTGTAACCAGTCTTGTGCCAATTCTGTGGGACTCAACAGGACACTGTCATATGCTTGGTGGCCAGCTGTCAGTAGGCTGATCTAGAATGGTCTCAGCTGGGCACTGTGCCACAGAATTTCTTATCCTCCAGCAAACTGGCCTCAGCTTTTTCCACCAGGTAGAGACAGAGTTAGAGGAGAGAGCAAGTGGAAGCATTTATTCCCTTGAGGCCTAAGCTCAGAAATGACCATTATCACTGCCCCATTCCATTGACCAAAAATTAGTCATAAGAACAGCTCAGATTCAAGTTAATTGAATCTCTTAATGGAAGGACTTGCCAAAATCAGCTTGATGGAAATATGTAAATTTCAGGGTTATAGTGAAATTAAATAAGATACTGATAAAAACATTCTGAGCAAATTCATTGAATATAGTGTGTACTCAATAAATGTTAATTGCATATCACTTATACATCTTTTCCCTCCATATCCTGCCCATACTAAGTCCATGAGAAATACCAAAATAATGAATTATGGAAATATTTCATTTAGAAGATTTTGTGAAAACAGATTTTAAAAACATACTTAGTGTGGTAGTTAGATTCAGTTGTCAACTTGGCCAGGTGAAGGCAACTAGTTCTGTTGCTGTGGACATGAGCCAATGGTACATGAACCTCATCTGTTGCTAATTGCATCTGAAGTCCGCTAGGAGGCGTGTCTGCTGCAATGAGTGACATTTGACTTAATTGGCTTGTGCTTAAATGAGAGAGCACAATGTTGCACAGCTAAGCAGCTCAGCATTCCTCATCTCAGCACTAGCAGCTCAGCCCAGGCCTTTGGAGATGCAGAAAGAAGTCACCCCGGGGAAAGTTGTTGGAACCCAGGGGCCTGGAGAGAAGACCAGCAGAGACCATCCTGTGCCTTCCATGTAAGAAGGAATCTCAGTGGAAAGTTAGCTGCCTTTCCTCTGAAGAACTAACAAAATAAATCCCCTTTCATTAAAAGCCAATCCGTCTCTGGTGTGTTGCATTCCAGCAGCTAGCAAACTAGAACACTTAGTAAGAATGTGCAAATAAATAGATGCATCATTGCTCAGAATTATCTTCAATTCAAATCTGTGAAACATATTACAAAATAAAGACAAATGCTTAAAGCCATGAAAACTTTAACCATTTTTCTTCAAACTTCTTGTTCATTTATACTTTTATGTCATATAAAAGATGGATATTTTAAAAGGTGGTATTTGATCATACTAAATATGTAATTTGTATGGGACCATTATTTTTAGCAATAGATTTTCTTTTATGGGGCAAATGGAGTATATAAATTCAGCATCACATACTGGGAGAAAATCAGTAAGGCTGCATACTTCTCATGCTTCAAGGATTTTTACTGTATTAGAAATTTATAGGAACATAACACTTTTGAACTTAACTACCTCAATATGTCTTAGACATGGTGAAAATGCATTCCACGAGGTGGAGTTGCTGGAGTAAAGCATATATAATATTTAGTTGTCAAACAAATGTGCCAACATTATTTACAATTTAAAACCCACCTTATCTTGTCAAACAGCTTTGAAACAATAATGTGCATAATCCAATATGTCCATTTTAGAAAGGGGAACTTAAAGCAAAATAAATCTATATGTGGTTATATCTGCAGTAAAACTCTGAGTCAAGTAAGAATGGATAAAGTCTCTCATGCAATGAACAAATATAATCCCCTATTTCAACAAAACCTGAATTTTTCCTAGTTAACCATCTATTACCAGTTCATATTTTTTCACAGAATGCTGAAATGTTACTTTAGTATTTGTACATTTGATTTGCAATTTATTTTTTATACATGTCAAAAGCAGTTTTTATACAAATAAAGAAATATACAAGTTGGCATGTGCTGTATTTAGTCTTTCTGAATCAGTGTTTTAAAATTATAAAATTAAAAACTCAGAAAACAAAATAGAATATAATAAACATCATGTTCTCAGCACCTGGCTTTGTCACATCCTCACATTATTCTACATTTGTGTTAGTAATGGTTGGGGTTCTGTCTAAAATCCTCCCAGCTTCCATTACAATCATTCCTTCTCAGGGGTGATCTGCTCTCATTGATTCAATTTGCATTGTTCCTAGTTAGGTTTTCTATTGTTACTACATTTAGATTACCTTTAAACAGTTATATTATGATTTTGCAGACTTTTAAAACTTTATATAAATGGTATCATATTACAGGTTTAGTTTTCAAATTGTTTCATTTTGTTTAACATTGTATTGATGAATTTCATAATAACATGGGTTGTTCTGGTTTACCTTTTTTCTCTACTTTGTAGCATTCTGTTTCATGACTATATGCCACAGTTTATTTATGTTTATCTTTCTGGTGGTAGATACTTTAATTCTTGCCAAGTCTCCCCCTCTTCAAATAATGCTGTGGTAAACAGTATGAACATACTTCCTTTTGTAAACATGGAAGAGTTTCTTTTTTAGAAGAGGAGTTCCTGAGTTGTAGGGAATATGCATCTTCAATTTTACTAGACAACACCAATTTATAATCCTTGTACCAGAGGGACAAAGAACCCAGAAGAATTTCACATCAGCAATTCATTGCTCAGAACTCTCCACATGGCCTCACCCAACCACTAACGGGTCACGAAGTACAATGTTTCCATGTGAATGGAAGTGGGGAGAACAAAAATTATTTGACAGTATTTCTGCCTAATATCTATGACTGTAGATTGAGAACTCATGTGCTTTCCTGGTTCAGAAATAGAAATAAAATGCTCTCAAAACTCAAATATGTATAAACAAAATTCTTTATTTCTGTCATTGAACTTAGAATTTCTGACTCAGACATAGTATCCTCTCCTGAAACAATTTTGTGCTGCTGAATCTAGCCTGTACCCATTTAGCCCAATTCTATTTACAATTGCAGATCACACACCGTATTCAGAACTGTAAGGATGATGGAGTTTCAGTGATACACCAGCATAAGCCAGATTGTGCGAAGGGACAATAGGGCTTTGATGGGAGAATTTTCTTTCAGGATGGAAGGAACTGACAGGAAGAGAAATTGGTCCTAGGATTTCAGTATTAAATTTTTACTTGTGTCCATCCTAACCCAGCTATTATTATGTATAGTTCCAGAGAGAATAAAGGACCCTGGGTCAATTGAAAGATTTGTTTCACTGGACTCAGAAACAGTTTTCGACCCAAATAACTCTGCTGTGGAATGCTTCTACTACAGCCACACTAACATACATCATAAGGTAGAGACATTTGCATCTTGGCAGCCATAATTCTGGCTTATGTTGTCAAAGGACACTGGAAATTATAATGAGACACAATCACCAAACATGTTTGGAGGCCCATAGCTGTGGAAATCCCCATCTGTTTAACAAGTGCAGTGATAGCAAATCTCAAGCGAGGCTGGTGTTCAGTAACTGGTGGTAAAAATAGGCTGAGTTGGAGGCCAGTGAGAGCTGCTGCTGCTGCTTTGGGAAGAGTTGAGTCTGCTTGAAGCAGCATCTCTTTAAAATTGTTGAGGTCAGTGGCTACAGAATTCTGAATTGTAGCAATTTATTTATCAATTAATCAATTAATTCCCTTACAGATCTATCTATCATATATTTCTTGAGTATTTTCTTTGTGAAAGGCATGGTCCTAAGTTTTTATAGGTTCTGAACACACAATAGGGAACAAAATGAAAGAGTTTCTGCTCTTATGGAAATAAGATTTTAGGCAGACAGATAGAAAATAACCAAGTACACTAGTAAATAAGTAATATAATTTCAGTTATTCTCACCCAGCATATGATAAAAAGGAATCAAGGATTTGATGTTGGGAGCAAAATCAAGCATTTGATTCTGGACAAGTAAGTTTTAAGATGTTGATTAGATGTTAGTGGAAATGTTAATTAGGAAGTTGGACATATGAGTCTGGTGCTGGATGGATATATCGGAGCACTGCAGTGATTCTCCACTGCAACTGGCACTGAGTTAGAGGCATGAGTATTGGTAAGATGGCCTGAAGCAATAAATAAAGTCTGGCACCCAGTGGTTGCCTGGACCAGTTCCTAGCTATATATCCCAACTCTTGAGTATTCTAACAAATATTTAAGCATGATTATTTGGAAAAGAGCTAGCACTGTTGCCAGAACAGGTGGGAGCTTAAAGCTAGCAGGCTTTGGATACTAATATGGATGTTCTTTCATTGCTATTGATGGGATATTTAGGTAGTAGATTTATATACAAAATGCTACTTAATTATTTAACAGTGTCCCAATGTAAATATTTATTTTCACTGTATAATTTATTTCACAATTAATATATTTAGTGTCTACAGATTAGTGATGTTATATTTATGGAGACAGCATGGAACACTCGGGAAGGTTTGGAGTCAAAATGTGATGATCTCCTTCAATGAAGAACTTGTTGTCTCAGTGGCTGAGAGTCCTATTGGCAGACAAACTTCAGCTGTCAGTGTCTTGAGGGATTGCTTCATCTGCAAAGAATCATCCTTCCCAAGGTCATGACTTTTTCCAGGGTTGTCCACATCCAGTGACTGATCTGTGTGTGAGAACAAACACTGAGCAATCTAGACCCAACTCGGAGTAAGTCTGTAGGGTCTAGCCTTCTCCTCCTGCTCAATCCTGATAGGTCTACCTCCCCTTCCATAGATGTTGATGCCAAGGACACTCTTTAATAAACATTCTGCATGCTAAATTTTTATCTCAGGGAACCCAGATGGTAAAGCAAAGATGAAAGTCATTTCCCATTTTCATTGTTGACTATGAATGTATTTGTGGTGGTTTTGAAAACAAGTTGGAAAATTTTTTGATTTCTTTCCAAGAAATGGAAACTGTGTCCCCCTACCTTTGAACCCGGCCAGGCCTTTGTGACCACCTTGCTGACCAGAATGTGGTAGAAAGTGTTGCTGTATGACTTCTGAGGTTAAAGGCCATATAGCTTCAGCTGATCCTTGGGCCACTCACTCTACTGCTCTGTAACTACCTTGAGGTCGCCACGTGTAAAGATCATGTGAAAAGTCCACAGATAGAACTATACCTGAGGAGCCCCAACTGCTCTAGCTCCAGGATGTTTGAGTCTGCCCAGCCCAGGCCCCAAGCTCATGCGTTAAAAAGCCTTTGGAGGGATACTAAATCCAGCCATCACCTGATTGCAATTGAATGAGTGACCTCATGCAAGGATTGATCTGCTGAGGCCAGTGTCCCTTTATATTCAAGTACAACATGCATGAGCGCTACTGTATTTTATGTGTTAAAATTTTTTATTTTGAAACATTTTCACACTTACAGAACAGTTGCAAAAATAGTACAATCCCCATACAGAGAACTCAGACATACAATACACCCCACCCAGATATCCTATCCAGATCCACAAATTTTTTAAATGTTTTACCACATCTGTCATATCATTTTGTCTATCTAACCACTTATCTATATTTATATCTATTTATTTTTTAAACATACAAGAGTGGTTCTATGTATTATGCTTCCTGAACACAATACTTCCGTGTACATCCCCTAAGAACAAGGATCGTCACTTATGTAACCACCTCAAGAACAGTTATCAAATTCAAGAAATTTAATATTGGTATAAATTCTAAGGCCTATACTCAAATTATTCATATGTCCCGTTAGTGTCCTTCTGGGCATTTTCTCCTACAGTATTAGATCCAGTCTGGGATCACCTATGGCCTTTAGTTGTTATTGTCTTTTTAATCCCTCTCTTTCTTTTAAATTGTAGAAATAAATACACAACATGAAAATTCCAATTTTGACCACTCCCAAGTATATAATTCAATGAGATTAATCACACTTGCAATTTTGTGCTACCCTCACAGCCATCCATTACCAGAATTTTCCCATCACCCTAAGAAGAATTCCTGTCCCCCATCAAGCATTAATTTCCCTTCATCCTCCTTCCGCACTATTGGTACTGTCTCTATGGATTTGCATATTCCGGCTATTTCATATAAGTGGAGTCAATATCTGTCCCTTATTGTCTTACTTATTTCATTCAACAAGATGTCTTCAAGGTTCAACTATGTAGTAGCATGTAATAGAATTTCATTTCTTTTTAGAGATGAATAATATTCCATTGTATGTAAAGACCATATTTTGTTTATTCATTCTTCTACTAACGGGCCTCTGGGTTGTTTCCACCTTTTGGCTATTGGGAATAATGTTGCCATGAACATCAGTATACAAATATCTTTCTGAGTCCTGTTCTCACTTATTTGGGATAAATATGTAGAAGTGAGATTGCTGGATCATATGGTAGCTCCATGTTTTAACTTTTTAAGGAACCACCAAACTCTTTTCCACAGCAGCTGGGACATTTTATATCCTCACCAACAGTATACCAAGTTTTCCATTTCTCTACATCTTCTCCAGCACTTGTTATCTTTCATTTTTTTTTAAGATAACAGTCATTCTAGTTGGTGTGAAGTGGTATCTCATCATGGTTTTAATTTACATTTTCCCCAATGACTAATGATAGTCAGCATCTTTTCATGTGTTTATTGCACATTTGCATATTTTATTTCAAAAAATGTATATTCAGATCCTTTGTCCATTTTTGCGGTTAATACTTAGAATATCTTCTCATTTCTTTCTGTGTGTACCTTTCAAATAGTTTATTTGTGCTTACCATGAGGTTTGAATTGAACATCCATAATCTATAACGGTGCCATTTGGTTTGGTATCTACTTATCTTCAATAGTATACATACACTACACTATGTTCCTGTATCTCTGTATTACTCCCCCTTTTTCTTCTCATAAATTATAGATTCACACAATATAAGAGCCAAGAATATTGATTTATCATTACTATTATGTGCTTTCATATTAAATCTTATAGGAAATAAACAATGGGGTACAAACCAAACATACAATAGTACTGGAATTTATATTTACTCATGTCACTACCTTACCAGAGATTTTTATTTCTTCACATGACTTTGATCTATTGTCTAGTGTTTTTTCCTTTCAAGCTGAAAAGGATTAGCATTTTTCATAGGGTTGGTCTAGTGAAGAACCTCCTCATCTTTTGTTTATCTGGCAATGTCTTAATCTCTCACTCATTTTAGAAAGACAGACTGCTAAATATAGAATTCTTGGTTGGTATTTTTTTTCAGCAGTTTATGTCATCCCACTGCTTTCTTGGGCCCACTGTTTCCTGTGAGAAATTGGCAGTCTTACTGAAGTTCCTTTGTACATGACATGTTGCTTCTTTCCTGCTACTTTCAGCATTCTCTCTGTATCTTTGGCATTTGACAGTTGGATTATTACATGTTTCATGTGGCTATTTTTGGATTTATCATGCTTGGAGTTTGTTGAGCTTCTTGGATGAATATATTCATGTTTATCATTAAATTTGGAAAGTTTTAGGCCTTTATTTCTTCAAATATTCTTCCTGCCTCTTTCTCTCTTTTTCTTCTCAGAACCCTATTATACGTGGGTACTCTAGATGGTGTCCTACACATCTCAGGCTCTATTCACTTTTGTTCATTCTTTTTCTTCCTGCACCCAAAACTAAATAATTTCAATTGTCTATCTTTAAGTTCACTACTCTTTCTTCTGCCAGCTTCAATTTTTTATTGAACCCATCAAGGGACTTCTCATTTCTGTTACTGTGGTCTTCAGCTCTGTTTCCTTTTCATTATTTCATCTTTTTTGAGATTTTCTTTATGTTCATCTATTTCATTTTGTTCTTTGTCTATGTTTTCCTTTAATTCTTTGAGCATATTTAAAGGCTCTGTCTGATATGTTCAATCTCTACTCTTTCTTGTTGATGTTTTATGATTTTTTATCCTGTTCCTGGGCAAAGCCATCATTTCCTATTTCTTTGTATGTTATGTAATCTTTTATCGCAACTTGGAAAGTTTGATGTCTTAATTGTTATCTCTGAACTTCAGATGTTGAGGTATCTGTTCTGTAAACTTGTATCTACCTAATTTTGTGACAGAGATTTACTTGGATGCCAAGGGCTAACAACAACAAAAAATAAAAGAAAAGTCTTCTTTTAAGTCTTTAAGAGACTTCTTTTAAAAGGTCTTTCTCAGTCTTTTCAGATTGGTCTATGTGAATTCTATTCTTCAGAGCTTATCTAAGGTTAGACAATAGCCCAAGGCACAAAATAGGGTCCTTTCTGCACACGAGGCTTGTCCTGGACATGTGCATGGCCCTAGAAAGTCTCCCTTTTATACACAGCTAAATGTCCCCTTTTCCCTAGGAACTGTACCTCACTGTTCCAGTTTGCTAGCTGCCATAATGCAACACACCAGAGACAGATTGGCTTTAAATGAAAGGGGATTTATTTCATTAGTTCTTCAGAGGAAAGGCAGCTAACTTCCATCTAAGGTTCTTTCTTTAATGAGAAGGCTCAGGGTAATCTCTGCTGGCCTTCTCTCCAGGCCTCTGGGTTCCAATGACTTTCCCTGGGGTGATTCCTTTCTGCATATCCAAAGGCCTGGGCTGAGCTGCGAATGCTGAGATGAGGTAAGCTAAGCTGTTTGGGCTGTGCTATGCTGCGCGCTCTCATTTAAGCACCAGAAAATTAAGTCAAATGTCATTCATTGCAGCAGGCATGCCTCCTAGCTGACCACAGATGTAATTAGCAAAAGATGAAATTCATGTACCACTGGCTCATGTCTGCAGCAACAAAACTAGGTGCCTTCACCTGGCCAAGCTGACAACTGAGTCTAACTACCACACTCATGGTACTGAGCATTGTGTTGAATGTTCCAGTCAGCAAACCTTTGGTCCAACAGCCATAATTTGACTGTTCTCTCACAGTGTCCTGTAGGAGAGCTCTGTGGACTGCCTTCTCCATGTCTATTCTGAGATGGCAAGCATGTGAAATATGTCCCAGTTCAGTCCTTCATGCTGCATCAGACAGATTGGTCAAGTTATACATGCTCCTAATATGTGCATAAGGTTTGCTCTGCCCCCTATAGAACCAAGACCAGGGACCTGAACCCAGCTGGTGAGGGATTTGGGGAGGGGCTGGCCAGGGTTCCATGAGATCCTATCATTTTTAAGTGGCCTTTTGCTTGATGTAGTGCTTGCCCTGTGACTGCAACACTCTGACTTTTTTTCTGGAGCTTTTAGAAAGATGGTGCCAGCTGTTGATTGTTGCTTAAAGTTTCTCTGCTATCCTGATGACCAGAAACTATTCAGTGCAGCTGTTTTAAGCTATTGATTTAGATTGGTTTGCTCACAGCTATATATAACTGCAATAATAATTAAATCACTTTACCTCTCTCATTCTCAACTTTCCATCTATAACATGGGGATAATTTTATTGAGACCTATCTCACCAGCTTGTTATAGGAATAATATGAATTGTATATATAAACTTGCTTCATAAGCTATAAGAATCTATGGAGAAGCAATTTATTATAATTATTATATAATTATTATAATTATCACTCTAATTCATCCATACCTTGGAAGGAATACAAAAAGAGCATGGGTCCTTCTCTCAAGGATCAATGATATTACCTCTTGTTTCATTATTATTTATTCTAACCACATGAAGATGATGGCA
Organism: Tamandua tetradactyla; assembly: GCF_023851605.1. NCBI lineage: Eukaryota > Metazoa > Chordata > Mammalia > Pilosa > Myrmecophagidae > Tamandua > Tamandua tetradactyla. Next base: position 109,262,415 of record NC_135336.1, read on the forward strand.
TCATCAATAGAAAAAATTTTAAATTGTAAACAATAGTGTCTGGAGCAGGAGGAGGAAATCAGAAATCAAGAAGTGAGTTTAAGAGAAATAATACAACATTCTCTTTTTCCTTATTTAGCCCTTTTGAAGAGCTCAGATCAGAAGGGCTTTTCCAAGCCTGTTTTACAAGGCACTGAACCTTTGTTCTCTCCAGCTTCAAGCATGGAAGCTTAGCACTAGACAATTTCCTCTTCTTCACTTACAACACATTGCCTCTGTTCCCTCTTCTCTTTCTTCTCTCCCCCTGTATACTTATAACCTGTCTCTCTAACAAGATGCAAACTTCTTTAAAGAAGGAGTCCAGAGATTCTTCATATTTGTGACACAAGAATAATCATCACAGCACTTTTTAAATAGAAGTTACCAAATGCATGCTTATAAAATAGGCAAAGATAAAATCCAAACAGTGAAAATAAGTTTTGAAACTGTTTAGTAAAGGGTCAGTGATTATTTACTACTGAGCTCCTTTTTTTTAACTGAAAATTGAGAATTAAACTACTAATTTCACCTGATTTTAAAATTCCTATTATTTTTATTTTCTAGGTTACAGGATTTTCCCCTAGTCTTCATTAGTTTCATCCGCCAAATATTTTAGCTCCTGCCCTCTTCCAGGCTCATTTTGGGATTGCACTTCCTGAGTCCCCATGGCACATAGTTGTGGTGAGTTGTGAGTGTGAGTGGCATGTGTCTCTTTGGGTGGATCCTTTTAAGTTCTGATTCTGGAACCTCCCAGACCTCCTGGCAGTCATCTGCAAGGCTCCAAGTAGTGACTGCTCCATTTGCCTGGCTTCCTTGGTGACGATGATGAGTAGAAATACCCTCTCTCCCTACTGACCTGTAATGGATATGTTGCATGAATCACAAAAAAACCTTTGTTTCAGTTAAGCCCTTAAGATGTGTTTTTGCCCTGTTTTCTTCTTGTCATGGTCAGCTTCATGTGTCAACTTGGCCAAGTGGTGGTACCTGTTTGTCTGGTTGGGCAAGTGCGGGCCTATTTGTTGGAACGAGGACATTTCATTGAATTAGATCATGATCACATCAGCTGCATCCACAGCTGATTCTATTTGTAATTAGTCAAGAGGTATGTCTTCTGCAATGAGTGATGCTCAGTCTAATCACTGGAAGCCTTTTAAGGTGGATTCAGAGAGGCAGGTGAGCCTCTCCTGTGAAGTTTGTCCAGACCCTCCTTGGAATGTCTGCTTCACAGCCCGCAGTCACATGAGACACTTATATAAATTTTATATTTATGAGTGTTCCCTGTTGATTCTGTTTCTCTAGAGAACCCTAACTAATACATTTCTTATAGCATAACTTTCTGATATAGCCTACTTGTTACAACCCCTAACTCGTAGTGGCCAGTGTTGATTGATGGGTTTGGCAAAATTGGAAAGCAGAAGAATCACAGCTTAGGTATAATTCCTCTCCTTTCCAAATCTTTGTCAGCAGAATATAAATTACTTTAACAATTTGGCACTTAACTGAGATGCCAAATTGTTACCATAGACACACAGCCTGCAGTTCATCTAGTGACTGAATTATTTGATATTTTTCAGGCTTTCCAAGATCCATGTTTAGCTTTAGGTTAAAATAGTCTATAGTGCTCAACTTATATCTGGAATTGTCTTAAATGGGTTCCCCAGAAAACAGGCTCTGAGACAGGGATTTGCATGAAGAACCTTTACTGGGAGTGCCATCTAGAAGAACACCTGTAGTGGAATGCCAAAAACAAAGCTGGCCAGAGGGAGAAGCTCAACTGTGATGTGGTTACAACAAAGGCCTCAGCTGATAGTGTGGGGAGCTGATTAAATAGCCTTCTAGAGTTGTTGTCCTGGTTGATGCAAAGGAACTGGTTTTTGCATTCCTTTATCAACCAATCTTTGGCAATGGGCAGCCACAGGAGAGAAGCATAACCTTCAGTTGGGCGGTGGAGGGTCACAGCCATGAGCCCCTGCAGCCAACACTCTAGGCAGCTGGAGAAACTTGTGCCTCTGTCCTGAAGGGAGCTTCTGTGTGGTACAACACAGCATCCACCACTACAGGATTATGCAATTTTAATAAAGTTATTGGAAGCCTGCCACCAGGTTGCCCCCTATCTAAACCATTTAGCCTGAGTTTTTGTCCACAATGATCTTTCCACTAGTACAGCTGATTCTCTATCTCCAGTTGTCAAAAGTGTACTGAGACTTAAGGATTCAGCTCAAACAACATCACTTCTAGAAAATTTCTCTTGACAGCTGTTCTAGTTTGCTAGCTGCTGGAATGCAGCTATATCAAGAATGGAATGGCTTTTCAAAAGGGGAATTTAATAAGTGGCTAGTTTACAGTTCTAAGGCTGAGAAAATGTCCCAATTAAAACAAGGCTATAAAAATGTCCAATCAAAGGCATCCAGAGAAAGATACCTTGGTTCAAGAAGACTGATGAAGTTTAGGGTTTCTCTCTCAAGTGAGAAGGCACATGGTGAACAAAGTCACAATTTCTCTCTCAGCCAGAAGGGTACATGGCGAGCAAGGTGTCATCCACTAGCTTTCTCTCCTGGCTTCTTGTTTCATGAAGCTCCCCAGGAGGCTCTTTCCTTCATCTCCAAAGGTCACTGGCTTGTGGGCTCTCTGCTTCTCGTGGCTATGTCATTCATCTCTACTCTCTCTGAATCTCCTTCATTCTCCAAAATACTTCCTCTTTTATAGGACTTCAGAAACTAATCAAGACCCACCCAAATGGGTGGAGACATGCCTCTGCCTAATTGAGCTTAACACTCACTCTTGATTAAATCACATCTCCACGGAGATAATTTGATTACAGTTTCAAACATACAGTATTGAATAGGGATTATTCTACCTTTATGAAATGGGATTTTGATTAAAGCATGGCTTTTCTAGGGGACATGCATCATTTCAAACCAGCACAATGGTGTTCCCAATCATGATCTTCCCTTCTTGTGGACTTTCCTTGCACTTTGCACCAATACTGTGTTGTAAATGTGCCTGTGTGCAAAAGGGCCCTCTAGAGGATGACTGTGGGGTTCTTCCTCAAACCTGGGGCAGAGAGAATCAGTCATGGAAGATGGTGGAGGGACAGGCTAAGGGGTCAATGCAGGGACACTCTAGGGGACACTGGCTTCTCCAGGTGATACTAAGCCTGTGAGTCTCAGAGTGCATGCCATATCTTATATGTCACAGTCTTCTCTCTTTCTGCATCATACTCTCAAATTTCTTCTCATTTTTATTCCTGAAGCTTTAGAAAAGGATTGTTAAAATTCTCCCTATTGGGTTGTCTTACTCCACAGGCTTAATGGGAGAGTGGATCATTTCAATTCCTTCTCAGGTCTTCTGCCCTCATTCACCACCCTAACTTTATTCCCACCATGGCTGGAATCTGCATGTGATTGTGGTATTAATTAGTGGGAGATTTCTCCAAGGGCAATGAGAGTCTGAGCTATGTGGTCCAACTGGCCTTTCCAAGTGGAAATCCTCCCTCCACAGCCAATCTTTGGTTATCTGTTTAATTATTGTTTTGTAGGGGAAGTAATTACTTTATATATGAATCACTATTATTTGTGGCCAAATTATGGTCTTCATTAGACTGTAAATTACTTGAGATAAAGAGTACATTTAGGAAAATCACTAGAAGTCTTAATTTCCCTATTTGCAAACTGAATGGCTTTAATTCTTCAAGGACCTTTCCATCTGCAGACCTTGCTGATTTTAAGAGTCAGCCTAAAATGATAGGATGTCCCAATTCCAGCAAGGTTGAAAATGCCTTATCTCTGGTTTCTGTATTAATTTGCTGGCAGATATGTTGCCTAAGTCTTTTTATTACTGTCAAGTAAAATAACTGCCCTGGAACAGAGAGAGAGCACAGGAAAATAAAACATGGAAATTTCACAACAGCTATCCTCAGGAACTCAGGAGCCATTTGACTTAAAGCAGATTGAAATTTTAGGAGAAAAATAGAATATGTAAACTGCTTTCTCATTTGCTTTATTTCCTCTTTAAACAACCAATCTCTATCTCCCCACAGATTTCTCCTAAAAAGAAACACATGCACAGTTGACCGGTAATTTAAATCACAATTAAGCTTCCAATTAGGAGGTATCTCTGTCATAAATCTGCTGTTAATCCTCTGGTGTTCCATTAAGTTCCCTTATCTTCTTAAACAGCAAGATCCCAGTTTTATTTTTCCTAAACATAAAATGCTGAATTATAGCTTATTTATGAGGTTCATGAATAAGACTAATTTGATTGCCATTTTCAGAGAAATTCTCAACAGGTTATTACACTCCTAGACCCCATGAACTCATAAAAAATACACAAAATGAAAATGACTTCTAATTAGTTTTCCATGCAGAAATGCTGGCAACATTTCTTTATATAAAAGGAAGATGCCACCAACCATAACTACTGAGAACATTTCCTCCTGCTACTCCTGCTCAGCACTTCTACCTACATTAAATCTAATATGTTTTTTATCAACACTTACAAATCTACCTTTCAGCCTTTTCTAGCATTTATCTCTAATGGGGCACTGCTTCTGCACTAAGAATTACTCCCAGTGAGCAATGTCTAAAGTTGGTTCAGATTTTACTTTATTGACCTAAACTTGAGTCCCCGCTGTAAATCCAAACTTGATTGGGAATTCCAGAACCTTTGGTGAAATAGGCCATCTGGGTTCCATTGACTTGAGGTTTCAGGACTCACAGGGAAGGAAGACTTATTCAAGGACTTAAGACTGAAAGCTACCTGTAGGGCAATGTAATATTGCTCCAAAAAGCTATGCTTTATAATCAGTAAAACAAGAACTGTTATCCACTACAGTATTAAACTTCACAGAGGCTAAATTTTTGTTGTGGTGTCCACTGATATTGTAAGCACTCAAATATTCATTGAATGAATAGATGGATTTTAGTACACTCTGATCAAAGCCTAGCTCCCAACCCCAGCTTCTTCATCTATAAAATGGAGATAATAGCAAGAATTGTTGTATTTCATGAAGTAACTTTGGGAAGTGCTTGGCATCACACATGTATATATCTATATTTTAAGCAATACATTACATATTAATAATAATCCTCATAAATAAGATGACAAGCTAAATCTGAAGTAAAAGTTTATTTTAAATCCTTGAAGAGCAGACATGAGAAAAGCTTATTGAAAAGTTGCAAACATAGTTCTTGAGTGTGAAGGACTGAATGGATACTTAAATTTATGCAAAGGTAGAGCAATGATCCTCTGCTGAAAAATAAAGATTCTGGACATTACCACCAAGGGACTGAACTGCTTTCCCAATATTGTAACATACTGACGTTATTGTAGGAAGTAATAGACTGTTTCTTTCCTAAGTACTTTATGTTTCTAGACCATGCAATGCTTATACATTACTGCTTGTACTTACAGACGTAAATGAAGTGTTTTTCAAGAAGTTTTTCAATCACATAGAAGATTGGGAGAGAGGACCTAGAAATGGCAAGAAAGACCTACTCACATGATCTTCATCACACACTGAGGGAGAACCAGGCTTGAATTGCTGACACCCCACCTGAACTCCACAGTGAATGTCCTATAAAATATGGTGTTTTTAAGATAAAATACCCAAGCTCTCAAATGTACTGATGTCATTCCATTACATGTGAGGTCCTTTGGGGACCAAAGGGTGAGGCAATATTCTTATGGATAGGAATAGGGATTGGGGAGATAGGAGTACTGGGAGAGTAGAGACCAAAAGCTAATAAACACAGGCCTATCAATTCCTGTTGACCACCCAACCAAAGCAGAAAAGAGGTGAAGTGGAAGTCAATGTTGCCAAATAGTGCTAGAACGGGAAATGGAGGGGAGATAGTGATTAAGACAATTCCTGTGTGTCTATGCATGTTAATATTTAATGGAGGATGCAACTAATTACCTAGAAATTTAAACAAGGGGTAACTAACAAAAGTAAAACAATCAACTTTCACTTGCAAGTTTTCATTTGGAAAACAGAGAACAGGTGTTTCTCTGGTTTGAAAAGAATGGCCACCATTTCAGCTTTTGTTTGTTAAGTTTCTTATTCACTTAAGAAATATGGGGCACAAATCTGTGTCAGGAACTGGGCTTGGTGCTAGATTTGCAGAGCCTAATAAAGCAAATCTACTGACACCAAGGAGCTCATAGTCTAGTGGAGGAGACAGACAAACAAATACAGTAATGTGAGCAGGAGACTGTATATGTGAGAGTGGGACCCAAAGGAAGGGTAATTAAACCTGGTTAGCCAAAGAGGAAGTAGTGATACTTGAATTATATTGTTTCAATCTGAAGCTGAAGTCATTCCCATAATGTGGCAGAAAGTTGATTGTATTTTATAGGGCAAAAAATGTAGAACCAGGGGGTGAAGCCTATGGTGTTGTGAAAGTCCTTTGGAGCATAAAGCTAGAAAGTGTACTCCAAGGCAGATTTCTCAGCCGTATGTCATGGTGGTCATTGGTGGTGTTACACAGATAGCACATAATCTAATTTCTAGCAGGTACAAAGTCTTGGATGTTAAGTCAATGAGAAATAATCACTACCATTAACTTACTGAACCTTAAAATATTGAATATTTTGTGGAATATATTGTGCACTTCAAATTTAGTATTTTTTCAAGTCTTGTTTCTTCTTTTACTCTATTATTTCTCTTTACCTTGTTCAGAAAGCAGCAAATTAAACCCCTTATGTTCAACCAATCTGTAACTGTTTACTATGTGCTAGGCACTGAAGCATATCACAAAGGCGGAATATAGGTGAGAAGAAATTTTTGGATAAAATTTAAGGTTTTATAGAAAAGGATACAAATAATTCTTCCAGGAATGATCAAATAAATAAATACACGTGTGTGTCTGTGTGTGAAGAGAGAATGAGCATTTCAGGGAAAGTTTTCAGCATGAGCAAAAGCAAAGAGATATGGAAGAGGACATGATGTTTCAGGAATGAAAAAAAGTTCTTTAAGATGGCACATAAAATACCCCATAATCTGGCTTCTTGGATGTCCCATACTAAATTTTGCTATATATTGCTTCCATTTTATGTTTATATTCTATGCCCTTGCTTGTGCAGTCTACTCTATTCAAAATGCCCTTCACTTCATCTCTTGCTCTGGTTTCTGCCTCTATACATGTCTCTGAGTACAGAACCATCTTAGCATCCCAGCACCTTGGCATAATGTAGACATTCTATAAACACTAACATTCATTTATTTATTCATCCATCCATTAACAAAGTTACCGAGTACTTTCTTTTTGTCATTGGTTGGTGCTTGGTTTACAGAAGTGAAACAAAAAGGTATGGTAACATTTAAAGAACAAACAGCAGTAGATGAGTCTGAGAAAGTAGGTTGAGAAGACATTATGGAAGGACAGACATGCTGCCTTAAAGAGATTAGAATTAATTCTGTAGGCAATTTTCACCAAAGGTTTGGATAGAAGGAATAGATATCATCATATTTAGATTTAGAAACATATATATCATGTAGAATTTTAGAGAGGGCAAAGACCAGTGGCTAATAAGGCCTACTGAAGTAGGAATTCAAGTCGGAAGTGGAAGAGGAAACACTTGTGACTGTAGATGCCTGTGACACAATTTAATAGCTAGAGCTCTTCTCTCTAAGAACACAGAGCCCAAGTCTATTTGCACGTAGTTAGAACTGAGTTTGGTGGTAGGAAGGGAACCAAATGGACAAGGAACAGGCAGATTTCTATGGATTTGAAGTAAAAAGTAATAAGGCTTTTGGAATTGATGCAAATGTTCTAAGAAATGATCATGATGATGAATATATAATTCTGTGATAAAAAGAATGTTCATATTGTATGTTGATTGGTTTTATTAATAAAATTTTTTTAAAAGTAATAAGGGACCAACGTGAATGGAAAACAGTGAAATGAGAATAACACCTGAGGAAGAGGAGCCAATAACTGTCCCCTTGAAGGAAGGGGGGTGGCAAAGCACAGAGAGGCAAGAGGCAACTCTGATTATAAACCAACATGGAAGGGATAAAAGTAAAAAATAGCTAGGAAAACTGAAAAGACAAACACGAAAGTACAAATAAGCTGGACTTCTATAGAGGAGGAATCACTATTATTCAGGAAAAGCTATATTGAATATGGAATGTGAGAGTCTGAAAGGTTCTGGTAGGAACAAAACAAAGATGACTGATGTTCCTCATGAAAATTAAAAGAGAAGACCTCCTCCAACAGGTTCTACTGAGCTTCATTTTATAAACTTAAAGAAATAGTGGATAAAACATAACAAACCAATACTATAAACCATATACAAGCTCAGAAACAAAACAAAAGAAAGGGAAATTCCCAGTGCCAGAAACAAACTGAAAAGTAGAAGAGCAGAGCAGCCCTCCAGCATTTCACACTTGGTTACAGGCCTCAGGGGCCAGTGGCTGAGGGTTTAGTGCTGGAGAATAAGGCTGTGAGGAGCTGGAAGTAGGCCCTCAGGTAAAACCTGACCCTGAAAGAACTGTCAGCCACTGGAAATAGAAAACTTCTACCTGGGGCTTTGGGGATAGACCAAATGTACCAGTGAGAAATAAAAACTCCAGGCCTGCAATGGATCTAAATTTAAAATATCTGCATAAATCAGGAACCCACGAGCTGAGAAACTGTCATCTCAAAATACTCCAGGATCATTAAGAGCCCAAACCCTGGCAGAAGCAAATGTATAACTGCTCTGAAGAGACTCTCTTACAACTCAGGGCATAAGAGACCCCTATAAACAAAAGCACCTACCAAAGCAGAAAACCATATGAAGAAATAAATCACCCTTTGTGAGAGTCAGCTAATGTAAGCAGAAGAATTAGGAACTCAAAAACTGGACAAAATATAATTATCTGAAAGAGAAGATAAAATAAAGACATTTAACGAGGTTAAAGAGATAAAATAATAGAAATCATAATGAAAGAATAGGCATATTTCACAAACACTCAGTCAGAATATCTAATATTGAAAACAACATCATCACTGAAATGAAAAGGAATGGGTACAATTAGATCCTGTAGGTGAATAAATACAGTTACCTTTTTCTAAGTTTGTCAGACAGATTGTACTTGGCATATAACAGTTCAAAATAATTGTGCTAAAAATAAAACATCAAAAATATGCTGCTACTCTGCCAGACACCCAGGTTCGATTCCTGAAGCCTGCCCATGCCTCCCCCCACCCACACACAAAAAAAAGGCGACTCAATACAATTTTTTACAAACCTCCTTCATTATCAATTCATCCCCTCAAACCCCAAATTAATCTCTCAAAAAAAGTGAATCATTCTTTCCTTATTTCTGCAGTAAAATCCTTTGGTTTTTTTTCCCCCTCCTATCCTAGGTTCCAAGGAGGGAAGATACATCCAGTAAGAACTATTTCACACGCTAAAATTTAAAAAAGTATGGTCAGGGTAAGAGAGGGTTCCTGCTAGTACTCTACAAGAGTAGAAGACCTGACTTCCGGAGAAGATGGCGGCTTAGTAAGACGCGCGGGTCTTAGTTCCTCCTCCAGAAAAGCAACTAAAGAAACAGAAACAATACGAAACAGCTCCCGGAGTCACGACAGAGACCAAAAAGACAGCGTACCCCATTCTGGAACAGCTGAACGGGCAGGGAGAATCTGCTGCGGTGAGCTACCCGAGGGGCGCGCGTTTTCCCGGCCGGGGCGGCTGGCGACTGGGGTCCCCTCCACGCACCTGGCTCCCCGGTCTGACTGGGAACGTTGGATAGCGGGGCCCTCCCGTCACGCTTGGCGTTTCGGGCCAGCTGGGCAATTAGGACCGGCACTCTCCCAAGCCGCGGCGGCCAGTGACCCCCACCTCCACGCGCGGTTTCCCGGCCGACTGCCCTGCAGACAGACGAGCGCCACGAGCGCCACCTACTGGGCAGGAAAAGAAAAACAGAGCCCAGAGATTTCACAGAAAAAGCTTTCAACCAGCTGTGTAACACACCCAGGGAAATCTGATCAAATGCCCAGACACCAGCAGAAAATAATGGATGACGCTCGGAAAATTGAAGATATGGCCCAGTCAAAGGAACAAACCAATAGTTCAAATGAGATACAGGAGCTGAGACAACTAATGCTGAATATACGAACAGAAATGGAAATATTCTTCAAAAACCAAATCAATAAATTGAGGGAGGACATGAAGAAGACATGGGCTGAACAAAAAGAAGAAATAGAAAATCTGAAAAAACAAATCACAGAACTTATGGGAGTGAAGGACAAAGAAGAAAAAATGGAAAAAACAATGGATACCTACAATGGTAGATCTAAAGAGGCAGAAGCTACAATTAGTGAACTGGAGGATGGAACATCTGAATTCCAAAAAGAAACAGAACTATAGGGAAAAGAATGGAAAAACTTGAGCAGGGGATCAGGGAACTGAATGACAATATAAAGCGCACAAATATACGTGTTGTGGGTGTCCCAGAAGGAGAAGAGAAGGGAAAAGGAGGAGAAAACCTAATGGAAGAAATTATCACTGAAAATTTCCCAACTCTTATGAAAGACCTAAATTTACAGATCCAAGAAGTGCAGCGCACCCCAAAGAAAATAGACCCAAATAGGCGTTCTCCAAGACACTTACTAGTTAGAATGTCAGAGGTCAAAGAGAAAGAGAGGATCTTGAAAGCAGCAAGAGAAAAACAATCCATCACATACAAGGGAAACCCAATAAGACTATGTGTAGATTTCTCAGCAGAAACCATGGAAGCTAGAAGACAGTGGGATGATATATTTAAATTACTAAAAGAGAAAAACTGCCAACCAAGACTCCTATATCCAGCAAAATTGTCCTTCAAAAATGAAGGAGAAATTAAAACATTTATAGACAAAAAGTCACTGAGAGAATTTGTGACCAAGAGACCAGCTCTGCAAGAAATACTAAAGGGAGCACTAGAGTCAGATACGAAAAGACAGAAGAGAGAGGTATGGAGTAAAGTGTAGAAAGAAGGAAAATCAGATATGATATATATAATACAAAAGCCAAAATGGTAGAGGAAAATATTATCCAAACAGTAATAATACTAAAAGTTAATGAACTGTATTTCCCAATCAAAAGACATAGAATGGCAGAATGGATTACGACCCAGCAATACCACTGCTAAGTATCTACTCAAGGGACTTAAGGGCAAAGACACAGACGGACATTTGCACACCAGTGTTTATAGCAGCATTATCTACAATTGCAAAGAGATGGAAACAGCCAAAATGTTCATCAACAGACGAGTGGCTAAACAAACTGTGGCGTATACCTACGATGGAATATTATGCAGCTTTAAGACAGACTAAACTTATGAAGCATGTAATAACATGGATGGACCTAGAGAACATTATGCTGAGTGAGTCTAGCCCAAAACTAAAGGACAAATACTGTAAGGTCCCACTGATGTGAACCGACATTTGAGAATCAGCTTGGAATATATCATTGGTAACAGAGACCAGCAGGAGTTAGAAACAGGGTAAGATAATGGGTAATTGGAGCTGAAGGGATACAGACTGTGCAACAGGACTAGATACAAAAACTCAAAAATGGACAGCACAATAATACCTAAGTGTAATGTAACTATGTTGGAACACTGAATGAAGCTGCACCTGAAATATGGTTTTTTGTTTGTTTGTTTGTGTGTTTGTATCTTTTGTTTTTGTTTTTTTCTTTTTCCTTTATATATATATATATATATTATTAGTATTATTATTTTAATTCTCTTCTCTATATTAACATTCTATATTTTTTTCTGCTGTTTTGCTAGTTCTTTTCCTAAATCGATGCAAATGTACTAAGAAATGATGATCATACATCTATGTGATGATACTAAGAATTACTGAGTGCATTTGTAGAATGGAATGATTTCTAAATGTTGTGTTAATTTCTTTTCTTTTTTTTGATTAATAAAAAAATTAAAAAAAAAAAAAAGAGTAGAAGACCTAATCTGTCTCTTAGGTCTCAGTTTGTGACTTTGTGTCCCCTTGCTGCTGCTGTTGCCTTCTATGTAAGGGCTAAGGTTCCACTAATCTGCCGGATTTCTGCTTGCTGTAGCTACTGCCTGCCAATATCAATACTTTCAAAGGTTTTTGATCCATGGTGACAAAACAAAAAAAGTGCTATATTTATATGACATCTACCCTACAGTTATCTTTATTTCCAGGCCTCAGTCCCCCATATTGGAGTTGTAAAGTGGCTTTGTGCCTTGGTCTTTCCTCTTCCTTATAGGAGAGATATATTCTTCTATATTATATATTCTCTATATTATAGAGAATACATCTCTCCTATAAGTTTCAGTTGGAAAAGAAACACCCAAAGGCATTTTGGAGAGAGATAAAACCAAGTGAAGGAAGGTAGAGAGGGGAAGGAAGGTAATCTCAGGAGGGAGACTTGTAAGTCAGCCATTAGTACGGTTCAACTGTACTATATTTAAAATTCATATGATGCTTAATATGTGGAATATATCTAAACTATAATGGAAATTCCTTAGTGTTTCTGGCATGCACTAAGATTTTTAAGAGAAGTAGTTAGATGTGTGTATTTTTATAACCACCCAGAAGACCCTATCCATTGAAAGTGCATTTGCATGTACACTTTCATCCATTTGACCTAAGTATATCAGTGGATTGTTTATCTGTCAAAGTATTTGCAAAGGCCACTGCTTGTCTGTCTTACAGTTACCAGCTGAACTGTATCTCCCAAACAGGTATGTCCTAATCTGCAATTCTGTGAATGTGATCCTATTTAGAAATAAGATCTTAGAAGATGCAGTTAGTTAAAACAAGGTCGAACTAGATTATCGTGGACTCTAATCTGATATGACTGTGTCCTTATGCAAAGAGGAGATTTGGACACACAGAGACATATAGGAAAGTAGGTCATCTGAAGAAAGAGGCAGATATTTCCACAAGTCAAGGAATGCCAAAGACATTTCTGGCAGATGCCAGAAACTAAAAGAGGCTAAGATGTATTCTCTCCTATAAGTTTCAGATGGAGCATGGCCCTGTGGGCATCTTGATTTTTGACTTCTAACCTCCAGAATTGTAAGACAATTTCCTGTTGTTTGAAGTCACCCAGTTTATGGTACTTTGTTATGACAGTCTTAAGAAACAAAGATTCTCCCCAAGGAATAATGTAATTTCATAACGATAAAATCCACGTTAGAGGTTGTTGGCTAAAGTTCCTTTTCATTTCCATTTCATTACAAAATGATGAAAAGGACATAGTTGCAAGTAAATGTATAAGATAGGTGAGGCAGGAACCAAGGGTGACAAAGATAACTGTCGGAACAAATTGATATTAGGCCACTACCAATATGAGAGTAAAAAAAGTAATTCTTATATAAAGATTCACAAACTTATTTTAGTCTCTTAAGTAGAGAAACTATTTAAAACAGAACCTATTCTTGGTAGTTTAAGACTAGTGTGGATAACAGCAGAGCAATTGGGAGACTGTGCTAGTTTAAAATTGTTATGCACCCCAGAAAAGCTATGTTCTTTAATTGCTCTTGTGGATACAGACCTATTGTGGGCAGGATCTTCTGACTAGTTTGTTTCCGTGGAGAAGTGACCCATGCAACTCAAGGTGGGTCTTATTCCTCCTTACTTAACATTGAAATGATAAAATGATAGTAAAAACAGAGACAGCTGATGTTTAGAGAGAAAAGGAACACCCAAAGGCATTTTTGAGAAAGAGAAAGCCAAGAGAAGGAAGGGAGAAAAAGTAAAAACACCCTGGAACTGCAAGGAACACTCACCTGTAGGACATAGAATCTCAGAGAGAAAGTTAGTGGAATCAGAAGCTAAAAGCAAGGCAAGTTGCAAAGCACCAGCAGATGCCAGCCACATGCCTTCTGATGTGACAGAGGAAAGGCCTTTGGCCTTTCTTCAGAGTCAAGGTATCTTTCTCTTGCTGCCTGAATTTGGACATTTTCAGGAACTTAGACCTATAAATTTATAACCTAAATAAACACCAACCCATTTCTGGGATATTGCATTTGAGCAGCTTTAGCAAACTGAAACAGACCGAGAAAGCAACTTTCAATACATGCCCTAAAACAGCCTATTGGTTGCACCCTCTTTTTATACCTCATCTAGAACTACATCAAACTCATTCCAGAACTAAGCCCTTCCTAACTCATTAGTATCAATGTGCTCAATGGTGAACAAACCAGAAATTTTATTTCTTTAAGGAACAACAAACAGGATTGGCTATTAGTGGGACTTTCTATACATAAACTGAGTAGTATACAATATTTTGGTTTATGCTAGGAAGCCAGTCTGCCTGGGAATAAATCCAGCCTTCTTCACTTGCTACTTGGACAGGATGTTGACCCCTTCTGTGGCTCAGTTTTCCCATGTGTAAAATGAAAAAACTAAAAAAAAAAAACGATGGATTTCATAAGCTCGCGTCAGAACTTTAAAGAGCCATTGAAATACAGACTGTCATTCAAAGCTCAATAAATACTAGGTAGAATAACGGGTTTCCAGAATAGTTCCCTGAAATGCTTAGTTCTGCTATTAATTATCATTACAAGTGCTTTTCAATGCAAGAAGGTGAGCACCTCTTTGTCTAGCATCTCCTATCTGCCCCCACAGTTTCCTCTCCGCATCTCAGGACAGGGGTCGGCAGCGAGGACTGTTTATCTTTCGGATGCTGAGGCCGGGTGGAAAGGCCAGCCCCGGTCAGCTGTTGTCGGCAGGTAGCGGATCTTGTACACCGTCCTACCAAAGAGCAGCTTCCCTTTTTGAGGGCCCTGAAGCCAAGCCGGGTGATAGTGACTCATCAAGTCGAAGGAGGACCTGCGCGCCGGAGAGGCTACCCGACTCTCCGCACAGGCGCTGGGCGGAGACCGCAGCTCTAGGCGCCGGCACACCCTCCAGGCCCGGGAGGACCCGGAGCTTCTGGGACGTGGCCTGCGAGGGGGCGGAGCCTGAAGCGGGTTCATCGGCGGCGGGGCGGGGCCAACGCGGCAGGAGGCCCCGAGGACCGGGAGCTTCTGGGGCGTGGCCTGCGAGGGGGCGGAGCCTGAAGCGGGTTCATCGGCGGCGGGGCGGGGCCAACGCGGCAGGAGGCCCCGAGGACCGGGAGCTTCTGGGGCGTGGCCTGCGAGGGGGGCGGAGCCTGAAGCGGGTTCATCGGCGGCGGGGCGGGGCCTGCGAGGGGGCGGAGCCTGAAGCGGGTTCATCGGCGGCGGGGCGGGGCAAGCGCGGCAGGAGGCCCCGAGGCGAGGCTTGGACTGCCGTGCTGGGCCGGCACCGAGATGAAAGGATGCCGCCTGCTTTTTCAGTCCTCGAGGCCGTGCTGTCAGTCACATGGAGCCACCATTACTGAGACCCTCTTTCCTATCTTCTGGTCATTTTTATCGTCCTATTGGAGAGAAAAAGTGGAACCGCCAAGTACGGCAGCAAAAGAAATGGGCTGTGGAGGTGGGGTCTCTTACTCACTCCGACATTCAAAGGAATCAACTGGTGCGGCGCCCACCGTATGGACATGACCGATGTGGTAGCCATCGCGATGGCAGGGTTTCCCCATAACCGCAGAAGCCTGGCAGGTTTGACCCACATACTCCACCCTTGTGACCCGGCGGGAGGAGGTTTCATGGCACCTCTCTGCCCACGTGCCTGAGGAGGCGGGAGGTGAGTGTGACCTTAATCCAGTTGGGCTTGACTTCTGGTCAGGAGGCGAGTGGGACAGGGGCCTTGGGCTGGAATTAAGTGTAAAGAGTTCCTGACAAAAGTGACTAATTCCTGTGCGTCCTTGGAGTGGAGGAGAGAAGATGTTGTTAGATAGGCCTGAAGAGGTGAGGGAACAGCCTGAGTCAAAGCAAGATGCTGTAGGATAAATGGAATTCATAAATATCTACTGATGGCTTCTGAGTCGTTCCTTGGGGACATAGTGGTGAATGTAGGTAAAGCTCTTATAGAGGTTGGTTAAATAAATGAATACTGCTTTTTATCAGCTTTAGTGCTGTGAAGGACAAAGAAAGCAGAGGGGGTAGATAGAGATACCTTTTATAATGCAAAGTCAGGAAAGTGACTTTTGACCAAAAGACGTGGGTGCAGTAAAGAAGAGTGAGCCACTCCAGTACCCGGGAGAAGCACTTTGTGTGTAAAGGGAGTGGGATGTGAAATAATCAGTAGTCAGGCGAAGTAGAGTGTGATAAGGTAGAAGACAAGCATGGAAAAACAGAGGAAATGCTGAGAGGTTTGATTTTTAGGTTGAAAAATTTAGTTACCTTTCAGGTAGTGAACATCTCTTGCTTGTTTTTAAGTAGGGGAAAGATACTGTCTAGCTTGGTGAGTCACTGTTTTATTTCTGTTGGATTATCGTTCCTATGTTTTAGTCTCTCACATTTCACTATGATTCCAGATTTGCATTCCACTTACGTTGTGTTGTTTTTGCTTGGAACAGAATTGATCTGTGGCCTGTTTGACAGCCAGCAGTTTACCAGCCCAACTTCATAGTGAAAATGCATATTAAGCCCATCATTCTTGAGGGATTCGAGTCCTCTGCCCAGAGAACCCAAGTCAGTGGTTTTGATCACCTCTTTCATGCTATCACTGGTTTAAATGCAGTAGGAAGTCCAGCATATTGGACTCCATTTGGTTTTTGGTAGGCATCTCTAACCTGTCTCAGGTAGAATGTAAACTCTCTTCTTTATGTGAATTTATTTAAAAGGAATTCTCTTTGAACTTAAGAGATTTGTAAGTGTTCTCATTTGTGTTTTTGCAGGTTTTTTTGTTTTTACTTTTACCTTGGTACTGTGTTTTGTACTTTATGTGGAATTATCTTATGTATCACTGCAACCCTTTAAGATAAGTACTATTATCGCTCCATTTTTAGGTAAGAGAATAGAGATTTAGAGGGATTGCAGATGGTTTGTTTTGTTTTGCCATAGCTGCTGGAATGCAATACAACAAAAATGGTTTGGGATTTATTAACGTAAAATTTACAGTTCTAAGGCCATGAAAATGTCCCAGTTAAGACATCAACAGAACAAGCCTTGGACTCTGAAGACAGGCTGCTGGTATCTGGAGCTGGTGTCTGCTGGTCCTTCATTCCCAGATCTTGTTGCTTTCAGCTTTTGGTTTCAGTGGCCTCCTCTCTGAGCTTCTGTGGGTCCTCTTTTACCAACTCCGGGGCTTTCCTCTCCAGGCTGTCTCTGTGTTTTTCCCAGTTGCTACTTTTTCCTTGTCCTTTAAATTCTCATAAAGGATTCCAGTAAAGGATTAAGCCCACTTTGAATTAGTGGGTCACATCTCCATTGAAACAACCTAATCAAAAGGCCCCACCCACACAGGCCTGTATCCACAAGAAAGGATTAAAAGAACATGGCCTTTTCTGGGTTACATAACTTTAAATCAGTTCCCAAGTTCAGGAACAGCTCTCAAACTCAGGTATGGTGATTTAAGGCAATCTCGTTCCTTTTTTATCTCCTGTGCATTGTAATACTTTCTTAGGACTTACAAATGGGATCAGATGAGAATTTCTTAGGCACTGTCTTCCCTTAAATCTTTCAGTGTACTCATTGGTAAGTAAGTAGAAAATTCAGAGTTGATGTGTTCCTGTTGAGAAAGGCACCCATTGCAAGTTGTTTCCTCTCTTCTTTGTTAGTAGATATGGTGCCTTGCCCTTGACTGCTTAATAGATATTATATTCATGGGTTTTCCAAAAGCAAGGAATTCATTTTCCATGTTAGTTTGTGCAATATGGTTTTGTTATTGATAAACCTTCTTTTTTATTTTAGATCTGAGCTTCTAATTTACAATATTTAGTTTATAAAAATGGGCACACTGGTATTACTAAAGCCTCAGTGTCAATCATCTTTGATAATTCTGACAAAAAGCAAAGTCCTTTAGGAGTTGAGGTTCATAATGAAATCACAGTAACAAGGCAGGTGAGTTGCTACTAAACATTTGAATACCTAGGGACTTGCATGTCTGATGGGTTTTTAGCAATATGGCTTGCAAAAAGTGCTGGAGAGAAATTCATGAGCAAAATTTATGCAGTTTTTTAAAAAAACTATCTTCCTGTGTCAAAATTTTGATCATGCAGATTCCACTATAAACTAAAAGAGCTGAAATAGAGTTGTAAAGTTACCCATCTGGTATAAGTTCTCAACCATACTTGAATCTGGAATGAGTACTTGTATTTACTGTGCTGGAAAACCTCTGCTACCCAGAATCTTGATTTTTTTCTAAGGTAACCCATTCCATGTTTTGTCAGGTCTAATTAGAAAGGTAGTCCTATAACTTGAGGCAAAATCTGTAGTCTCAAAGTTTTACATGTTAATCCTTGTTCTCTTAAAAGTACCAAATCTCATTATTCTGTGTTCCAATATTATAAAGTACAATTATAAAGTACCAATATAATGAAGTGATCCATTATATTTTCTAGGCTAAATATCACCAGTTCTCTCACTTGATATTTAGTGGGTTCCAGTTCCTTTACTTGTCTGACCACTATAAATATGTTCCAGTTTTTTACATCTTTTTTGCCCCTAATGTATGTGCATTAGTCAGGGTTCTTTAGAGCACCAGTTTTTCTTTAGAGAACCAGTTATTTACAGTGTCTGTCTGTAAATATTTTAAACTCATCTTCATTTTTTTCCTTATTCTATCATCTGGTAACTTTTATTCTAGATATTAATTCCATGAGTTTGCTCATATTTAATTCACATTAACGAGATCATGCCATAATTTTCCTTATGTGTCTGGCTTATTTCACTTGACATAATATTTTCAAGTTTCATCCATGTTGTGGCATGCATCAGGACTGCATTCCTTCTTATAGATGAATAACATTCCATCATACATACATACATATATATATATACATACCACATTTTGTTTATGCATTATCATTAGTTGACGGACACTTGGGTTGTTTCTATATTTTGGTAATTGTGAATAATGTCTCTATAAACATCGATGTGCAAATGTATGTTCCCATCTCGGCTTTCAGTTCTTCTGAATATATACCTAGTAGTGGGATGACTGGATCATATGGCAGTTCTGTACTTAGCTTCCTGAGGAACCAAACTGTCCCCCACAGTGCTGTACTAGTTTACATTCCCAGCAGTGGTGAATAAGTGTTCCCATGTCTCCACATCCTCTCCAACACTTGTAGATTTCTGTTTAATAGTGGGTATTCTAGTAGGTGTGAAGTGAAATCTCATTGTGGTTTTGATATTTATTTCCTAATAGCTAGTAAAGTTGAGCATCTTTTCATGTGCTTTTTAGTCATTTGTATATCCTCACATGTCAGTTCATGTCTTTTGCCCATTTTTTAATTGGGTTGTTTGTTCCAGAAAGAAATATGATTTTCACATTGCTGGATTTGATGTGTGGATATTTTATTTGTGCATCTATATTTTTAAGAGATATTGGTATATAGTTTCCTTTTCTTATTATGCCTTTGCTTGGGTTTATTAATCAGGTTATATTGGCCTCATAGAATGGGTTGAAAATAGTTACCTCCATTTCATTTCTTGAAAGAGCTTGTGAAAATGTGGTATTAATTCTAATTTAAATGTTTTCTAGAATTTACTCATGAAGCCATCTGAGCCGTAACTGTTCTTATGAGGAGTATGTTTTGACTAATTTAATTACTTTATTTGCTATAGTTATACTCAGATTTTCTAATTCTTTTTTATACATTTTGGTAGTTTGCTTCTTTTCAGGAATTTGACCATTTCATCTAAGTGATCAATTTGTTGTCATTTATTTGATCATAGTAATCCCATCAAATTCCTTTTATTTCTGTAAGTTCAGCATTAGTGTCACCGCTCACAAATGTGTTCCCATAATGCATCTTGTAACAGCTCACTTCACAGTAACACAAACCAGGTATCCAAGCCGAGGAACCTGAAGCATAACCATCAGCCAGCACCAGAACTTTCTACAAAGTTAGAGAGGAAGCAGTGCTTGGTGATGCTCCCATTTTGGATATCTGGCCTCAAACCTGTGAGTCAATTTATTACAATTGTTTACTCCAATGTCAAATATGTCATAGTTTCCTGCTAAACTTAAACACATGTAAATGTGAATTACTCAATTCTCCCTCTGCTGTTGATTTCTTTTTCATTCCATTGTAGTCAGATAATCATTCTTTGTGTGATTTCCATCCATTTAATTTACTATAGTTTGATTTATAGCTTAAATTATGTAAGGCCTGGAGAATGTCCCAAGTGTAATTGAGAAGATTACATATATTGCTGGTTTTGATGAGCTTTCTAAAGATCTAAATTTTTAATTGCTTTCTTAAAAGTTGGTCTAGAAATTATATGACCCATATATCTTAACTTATCAAAATCTACATTAGATTTATAATAGCTTAATTCCTCTGAAGTAAAAAAAATCTCTAAGTAGTGTCATTCCATCCACCATTTTTGGTCCTTTTATTGTAGTACATATTGTATCTATTTATGTTATCTGTTTATGTTATATTTCACAACACATTGCTGTAATCATTATCTTACATATGATTTTATCCCTAAAAGGGCTAAAATTAGAATGGAGAGCAAGTATATATTTATAAAGTTTGCTACACTGATCTCCCTATTAAACATTTATGATTTTCATTACTTTTTCCTATAGATTTCAGTTACTGGCTGGTGTAGTTTCCTTTTGCCAATACAGCTCTTCTTCAACATATTTCCTTTAAATTTTATTGTCAAATATATTACATTTTTATATGTTATAAGCCACATAATGAATTACATACATCTAATTTTAATTCCCTTTAAATCAGTTAAGGGAATTAAAAGGAAAAACAAATCAATTATGCCAGTTTTTATATTTTCAAACATGATTTTCTTTAATTGATTGTTTTCATTTCTTTGTGTTAATTCAGACTATATATGGTGTCACTTGTTTCCAAGCTAAATATAAATTATTTTTATAACTTTATGCAAGGCAGATCATATAAGCAAATATAGATGTCAGTATTTCACTCTCTTTTTTGAAAAGAGCATTTTTTATTTTTTATTTTTAAATATAAATTTCTTGTTGACAGGGATTTACTTTGATCATGTCTATTGTGGCTTACTGGACTCCAAGTTCTTGATGAGAAGTCAGTTATTAATCTCACTGGTTACATGTTTTGTGCATAAAGTGTCTTGCCTTCAACATTTTATTTAACATTGTATTTCAGCAGTTTAACAGTAATGTCTCTGGCCATGTATCTTTTTGAGGTTACATATTTGGAGTTTGCTAAACTTCTTTGGTGTGGAGATTAATGTTTTCAATTTCTCAGTCATTGTTTCTTAGCATATTACTTTGGTCCCATTTTATCTTTTTTCTTCCATTACTCCACTATGTGCATGATGGTGTGCTTAATAACCTTGTCTCATATTTCTCCAAGACTCTGTTATTTTTTCTTCACTGTCTTCTCACTGTTCTTCAGAATACAGTCCCTAATGATCTATTGTCATGTTTGCTTATATTTCATTCTGCCAGCTCAATACTTCCTTAGAGCCCCTTTAGTAATTTTTTTCAGCTATTTTATTTTCAACTCCTTTATTTCTATTTGTTTCTTTTACACAATTTCCATTCTTTCACAATGTTGTCATCAGACTATCCTTTAAGTTCTTAAATTTTATTCTTTAAAAACAAATTCTTTCTTTACTTCTTTAGTTTTTGAACATGTGCATATTACCTATACTGATGTATTTGTCAGCGATGGGCTACATTTGGGCCCCTTCAAAGTAGTTCCTACTGCCTGCTTTTTTTTCTTTCTATGGTCACACTATGTGTCATATCTGTTACTTTGAATGTCTTATTTTTTATTTAAAACTGGATATTGATAAAATCTATTGCATAAATTCTGGATCCTTATTTTCCTACCCCTAGTATATTGAGTCATACATTGATATGGCCATTCTTTTTTTTATTATTTTATTTTTGTATACTGAATGGTGGGGTCACATTTCATTCTTTTTCCATGTGAGTATCCCATTATTGCAGCACCATTTGCTAAATTTTCATTGGGTTGGTTTATTTTTTGGTTTGCTTCTTTGTTTCTTTGGGAAAGTACATGGGCTGGAAATTGAACCTGCGTCTTCCACATGGCAGGAAAGAATTCTACCACTGAACTACCATTGCACCCCCCATTCATTTATTTTTAAGGCTTAGCTGAACTCTCTCTGTGAAGGCTCTTTCACCTGCAGTGTGCAGACACTGAAGATTATATTCATATTTTTACATGTTTCATGTAGCCCAAGCACTAAGGGCAAACTGTGAGTCAGCATAAGTCAGTTATTATTCAGAGTTTCTGCTTAAGCCTATTTCTCCTTCTTAGACAGTTAGAATTTTAAATTTTACCGTTGTGTGCATGTACAGCTTGGAGGTTGCTCCCAAGTTCATTGACGTTTCATTGTTTCACATTCGGTAAGGGACGAGTAGCTTGGATATTCCCTCTCTGATTTCTCTTAAAAGGGTGCAGATTTGGGTAACCACACAGTATTTCTTACTTTCAGTCATGCATGCCATATTACTCTTTTTTCTTTTCTTTTGTTTCTGGTTTATTTTGTCTCACCAAATGTCCCACATATTCATTCACATCTTTGCATGCCTCATGACTTTGTTCCTTTGCATAGCAGCACAACATTCATTAATAAGTATACACCCCTGTTCATCAATCTACTTCTCCATCAGTGCATCCTTCAGCCACCTGCATTCATTGGGCATCATGTATAGAGGCCAAAGTCCATGGTCCATCACCATTCTCAATTTTTAGATAATTCCATTGCTCTCAATAGAAAGAAAACCAATAAACACACTCTCGCCAAATAGAAAATTTAAACCTCTTAACTCTTGTCACTCCCCTAATTATTAACCTCTGCTGTTGTTGTGGTAGTGCTAATGGTTTCCCTTTTGAACACAGAAAATGGTATGCAATAGCAGTTTTTCCCCAGAACCCTGGACTTAAACCGCTTTGTGCAAGAATCATATCTTTGAAGTAATTCTTGCAAGAACTAATTAATATTTCTAGCATTAATCAGTGGGACACATATGTCTATGCAACCCCTTTCAATCTTGTTCATCTTCAATATGGTAATATTACTTATAGAGCCACTAGAGAAACACCTTCATTTCTATCTATTCCCTTACATTGAAGTTCAACCTCATTAGCTAATGGTTCACCTGTCTCTAGCTTCTATGTTTCTCCAAGTCCCAGATATTCTGTGATATAAGCCTCTGATTATACCTCTATGCTGTTCATAAAAGTGGAGTCATAGATTATTCTTTTGTGTCTGGCTTATTTCACTCAGCATTATGTCCTCAAGTCTCATCCATCTTGTCATGTGCTACTACATTGCTAAAAGAAATTAAAGGAGACCTAAATAGGTGGAAAAACATTCCCTGCTCATAGGTAGGATGGCTAAATATAGTTAAGACATCAATTATCTCCAAATTGATCTACAGATTCAACACAGCACCAATCAAAATTCCAATAATTTACTTTTTTTTTTATTAATTAACGGAAAAAAAGAAATTAACCCAACATTTAGAAATCATACCATTCTACACCAATAATTTACTTTTGAAGATTTGGAAAAGCAAATTACCAAATTCATCTGGAAGGGAAAAAGACCTCAAGTACTTAAAAGCATCTTAAGAAAAGAAGAACAATGCGTAAGGATTAACACTCCCTGATTTTAAAGCCTATTATAAAGTCACAGTGGTCAAAAAAGCATGGTACTGACACAAAGATAGAAGCCCACCAAATCTATGGTGAACTGATTTTTGATAAGGCCCCCAAATCCTCTGAAATGGGAAAAAATAGTCTATTCAATAATTGGGCATGAAAGAACTGGAAATCAATAGCCAGAAGAATGAAAGAGGACCCCCATCTTACATCCTACACAAAAATGAACTCAAAATATAAGAACTAGCACCATAAAGCTTTTAGAAGAAAATGTCGGGAGACATCTTCAAGACCTAGTAATTGGAGGTAGCTTCCTAAACTTTGCATCCAAAGTACAAGCAAAGTACAAGAAAAAATAGATAAATGGGAACTCCTCAAAATTGAATTCTTCTGCACCTCAAAAGACTTGATCAAAAAGGTGAAAAGGCAGCCAACTCAATGGGAGAAAACTTTGGAAATCGCATATCAGACAAAGGTTTGATTTCCTGTATAGACAAGGAAATCATACAACTCAACAACAAAAGAACAAATAACTCAGTCACAAAAGGGGCTAAAATATATGAATAGGCATTTTTGTGAAGAGCAAATACAGATGGCTCAAAAGCACATGAAGAGATACTCATTTTCATTGGCTAACAGGGAAATGCAGGTAAAGATTACAATGTAACCCACCTCACACCTGTAAGAATGGCTGCTATTAAATAAACAGGAAACTATAAATGTTAAAAGGGATGTGGAGAAATTGAGACACTTATGAACTGTTGATGGGGTTGTAAAATGGTGCAGCCACTATAGAAGACTGGTGTTTCCTTAGGAAACCAAATATCGAGTTGCCCTGTGACCCAGCAATAGCACTATTTGGTTTATATATAACCAGAAAAGCTGAAAGCAATGATAAAAACAGACATTTACACACCGATGTTCACAGCAACATTATTTACAGTCACTGAAACATGGAAACAAACCAAATGCCCATCAACAGACAAGTGGATCAATAAAATTTGGCATACATATATGATGGAATATTATGCAGCATTAAGACAAAGAGACATCCTGAAGCACATGACAAGATGGATGACGCTTGAGGACACAATGCTGAGTGAAATAAGCCAGGCAGAAAAGGATATTATATGATTCCACTTTTATGAACAGCATAGAGGTATAATCAGAGGCTTATATTACAAAATATATTGGTCTTAGAGAAACATAGAAGCTAGAGATAGGTGAACTGTTAGCTAATGAGGTTGAACTTCAATGTAAGGGAGTAGATAGAAGTGAAAGTGGTTCTCTAGTGGGTCTATAAGTAATATTACCATATTGAAGATGAACAAGATTGAAAGGGGTTGCAGAGACATATGTGTCCCACTGATTAACGCTAGAAATATTAATTAGTTCTTGCAAGAATTACTTAAAAGATATGATTCTTGCACAAAGAGGTTTAAATTCAGGGTAATGGGGAAAAACTGCTATTGCATATCATTTGCTGTGTTCAAAAGGAAACCATTAGCACTACCACAATGTAGTTTTCTGTGTACAAGCCTTTTATATCCCTAGTTAAGTTCATTCCTAATTATTTAATTCTTTTAGTTGCTATTTTGAATGGAATTTTATCCTTAACTGACACCTCAGCTAGCTCATTGCTTGTGTATAGAAATGTTACTGATTTTTGCACATTAATTTTCTAACCCACCACCTTACTGAATTTGTTTATTTGCTCAAATAACTTTGCTTTAATTTTCTCAGAATCTTCCAAGTATAGTATCATATCATCTGCAAATAATGAGAGTTTTACTTCTTCCCTTCCAATTTGGATGCCTTTATTTCTTTGTCTTGCCTGATTGCTCTGGTTAGAACTTCTAGCATAATGCTGAATAATAGGGATGACAGTGGGCATCCTTGTCTTGTTCCTGATGTTAGGGGGAAAGCTTTCAGTTTTTCTCTATTGAGTACAATGCTGGCTGTCAGTTTTTCATATATTCCCTTTCTCCATCTTGAGGTAGTTACCTTTAATTCCTATCTTTTGGAGTGTTTTTGTCAGAAAAGGGTGCTGAATTTTGTCAAATGCTTTTTCAGTGTCAATCCAGATGATCATGTGATTTTCCCTTTTGATTTGTTAATGTGATATATTAATGTGCTGTATTAATTTATTTTCTTGGGTTGAAGCATACTTGCATTCCTCGTATAAATTGCACTTGGTCATGGTATATAATTCTTTTAATGTGTTGTTGGATTCAATTTGCTAATATGTTATTGAGAATTTTTTGCATCTGTGTTCATTAAGGACATTGGCCTGCAGTTTTCTTTCTTACAGCATCTTTACCCAGTTTTTTTTATTTTTTTAATTTTTAAATTTTTTATTTATTTATTTTTTATTAATTAAAGAAAAAAAAGAAATTAACACAACATTTAGAAATCATTCCATTCTACATATGCAATCAGTAATTCTTAACATCATCACATAGATGCATGATCATCATTTCTTAGTACATTTGCATCGATTTAAAAAAAGAACTAGCAAAACAACAGAAAAAGATATAGAATGTTAATATAGAGAAAAAAATAAAAATAATAATAATAGTAAAAAAAAGACACAAACAAACAAACAAACAGACAAACAAAAAAAACCTATAGCTCAGATGCAGCTTCATTCAGTGTTTTAACATGATTACTTTACAATTAGGTATTATTGTGCTGTCCATTTTTGAGTTTTTGTATCTAGTCCTGTTGCACAGTCTGTATCCCTTCAGCTCCAATTACCCATTGTCTTACCCTGTTTCTAAGTCCTATTGGTCTCTGTTACCAATGACATATTCCAAGTTTATTCTCAAATGTCGGTTCACATCAGTGGGACCATATAGTGTTTGTCCTTTAGTTTTTGGCTAGACTCACTCAGCATAATGTTCTCTAGGTCCATCCGTGTTATTACATGCTTCATAAGTTTATCCTGCCTTAAAGCTGCATAATATTCCATCGTATGTATATACCACAGTTTGTTTAGCCACTCGTCTGTTGATGGACATTTCGGCTGTTTCCATCTCTTTACAATTGTAAATAACGCTGCTATAAACATTGGTGTGCAAATGTCCATTTGCGTCTTTGCCCTTAAGTCCTTTGAGTAGATACCCAGCAATGGTATTGCTGGGTCGTATGGCAATTCTATATTCAGCTTTTTGAGGAACCGCCAAACTGCCTTCCACAGTGGTTGCACCATTTGACATTCCCACCAACAGTGGATAAGTGTGCCTCTTTCTCCGCATCCTCTCCAGCACTTGTCATTTTCTGTTTTGTTGATAATGGCCATTCTGGTGGGTGTGAGATGATATCTCATTGTGGTTTTTTTTTTTTTTTAATTTTTTTTTATTAATTAAAAAAAGAATTAACAAAACAAATTAGAAATCATTCCAATCTACATGTACAATCAGTAATTCTTAATAACATCACATAGTTGCATATTCATCATTTCTTAGTACATTTGCATCGATTTAGAAAAAGAAATAAAAAGACAACAGAATAAGAATTAAAACAATAATAGAAAGAAAAAAAAAAAACAAAAACAAAAAACTTATACCTCACATGCAGCTTCATTCAGTGTTTTAACATAATTGCATTACAATTGGGTAGTATTGTGCTGTCCATTTCTGAGTTTTTGTATCCAGTCCCGTTGTACAGTCTGTATCCCTTCAGCTCCAATTATCCCTTCTCTTTTTTTTTTTTTAATTAACGGAAAAAAAGAAATTAACCCAACATTTAGAGATCATACCATTCTACATATGCAATCATTAATTCTTAACATCATCACATAGATGCATGATCATCATTTCTTAGTACATATGCATTGGTTTAGAAGAACTAGCAACATAACCGAAAAAGATATAGAATGTTAATATAGAGAAAAAAATAAAAGTAATAATAGTAAAATCAAAACAAAACAAAACAAAAACCTATAGCTCAGATGCAGCTTCATTCAGTGTTTTAACATGATTACTTTACAATTAGGTATTATTGTGCTGTCCATTTTTGAGTTTATGTATCTAGTCCTGTTACACTGTCTGTATCCCTTCAACTCCAATTGGCCATTATCTTACCCTGTTTCTACCTCCTGCTGGACTCTGTTATCAAGGACATATTCCAAATTTATTCTCGAATGTCTGTTCACATCAGTGGGACCATACAGTATTTGTCCTTTAGTTTTTGGCTAGACTCACTCAGCATAACGTTCTCTAGGTCCATCCATGTTATTACATGCTTCATAAGTTTATCCTGTCTTAAAGCTGCATAGTATTCCATCGTATGTATATACCACAGTTTGTTTAGCCACTCTTCTGTTGATGGAGATTTTGGCTGTTTCCATCTCTTTGCAATTGTAAATAACGCTGCTATAAACATTGGTGTGCAAATGTCTGTTTGTGTCTTTGCCCATAAGTCCTTTGAGTAGATTCCCAGCAATGGTATTGCTGGGTCGTATGGCAATTCTATATTCAGCTTTTTGAGGAACCGCCAAACTGCCTTCCACAGTGGTTGCACCATTTGACATTCCCACCAACAGTGGATAAGTGTGCCTCTTTCTCCGCATCTTCTCCAGCACTTGTCATTTTCTGTTTTGTTGATAGTGGCCATTCTGGTGGGTGTGAGATGATATCTCATTGTGGTTTTGATTTGCATTTCTCTAATGGCCAGGGACATTGAGCATCTCTTCATGTGCCTTTTGGCCATTTGTATTTCCTCTTCTGATAGGTGTCTGTTCAAGTCTTTTTCCCATTTTGTAATTGGGTTGGCTGTCTTTTTGTTGTTGAGTTGGACAATCTCTTTATAAATTCTGAATACTAGACCTTTATCTGATATGCCATTTCCAAATATTGTCTCCCATTGTGTAGGCTGTCTTTCTACTTTCTTGATGAAGTTCTTTGATGCACAAAAGTGTTTAATTTTGAGGAGCTCCCATTTATTTATTTCCTTCTTCAGTGCTCTTGCTTTAGGTTTAAGGTCCATAAAACCGCCTCCAATTGTAAGTTTCCTAAGATATCTCCCTACATTTTCCTCTAACTGTTTTATGGTCTTAGACCTAATGTTTAGATCTTTGATCCATTTTGAGTTAACTTTTGTATAGGGTGTGAGATATGGGTCTTCTTTCATTCTTTTGCGTATGGATATCCAGTTCTCTAGGCACCATTTATTGAAGAGACTGTTCTGTCCCAGGTGAGTTGGCTTGATTGCCTTATCAAAGATCAAATATCCATAGATGAGAGGGTCTATATCTGAGCACTCTGTTCAATTCCATTGGTCAATATATCTATCTTTATGCCAATACCATGCTGTTTTGACCACTGTGGCTTCATAATATGCCTTAAAGTCAGGCAGCACGAGACCTCCAGCTTCATTTTTTTCCCTCAAGATGTTTTTAGCAATTCGGGGCACCCTGCCCTTCCAGATAAATTTGGTTATTGGTTTTTCTATTTCTGAAAAATAAGTTGTTGGGATTTTGATTGGTATTGCATTGAATCTGTAAATCAATTTAGGTAGGATTGACATCTTAACTATATTTAGTCTTCCAATCCATGAACACGGTATGCCCTTCCATCTATTTAGGTCTTCTGTGATTTCTTTTAGCAGTTTTTTGTAGTTTTCTTTATATAGGTTTTTTGTCTCTTTAGTTAAATTTATTCCTAGGTATTTTATTCTTTTAGTTGCAATTGTAAATGGGATTCGTTTCTTGATTTCCCCCTCAGCTTGTTCATTATTAGTGTATAGAAATGCTACAGATTTTTGAATGTTGATCTTGTAATCTGCTACATTGCTGTACTCATTTATTAGCTCTAATAGTTTTGTTGTGGATTTTTCCGGGTTTTCGACGTATAGTATCATATCGTCTACAAACAGTGAAAGTTTTACTTCTTCCTTTCCAATTTTGATGCCTTGTATTTATTTTTCTTGTCTAATTGCTCTGGCTAGAACCTCCAACACAGTGTTGAATAATAGTGGTGATAATGTACATCCTTGTCTTGTTCCTGATCTTAGGGGGAAAGTTTTCAATTTTTCCCCATTGAGGATGATATTAGCTGTGGGTTTTTCATATATTCCCTCTATCATTTTAAGGAAGTTCCCTTGTATTCCTATCTTTTGAAGTGTTTTCAACAGGAAAGGATGTTGAATCTTGTCAAATGCCTTCTCTGCATCAATTGAGATGATCATGTGATTTTTCTGCTTTGATTTGTTGATATGGTGTATTACATTAATTGATTTTCTTATGTTGAACCATCCTTGCATACCTGGGATGAATCCTACTTGGTCATGATGTATAATTCTTTTAATGTGTTGTTGGATTCGATTTGCTAGAATTTTTTTGAGGATTTTTGCATCTATATTCATTAGAGAGATTGGCCTGTAGTTTTCTTTTTGTGTAATATCTTTGCCTGGTTTTGGTATGAGGGTGATGTTGGCTTCATAGAATGAATTAGGTAGCTTTCCCTCTGCTTCGATTTTTTTGAAGAGTTTGAGGAGAGTTGGTACTAATTCTTTCTGGAATGTTTGATAGAATTCACATGTGAAGCCGTCTGGTCCTGGACTTTTCTTTTTAGGAAGCTTTTGAATGACTGATTCAATTTCTTTACTTGTGATTGGTTTGTTGAGGTCATCTATTTCTTCTTGAGTCAAAGTTGGTTGTTCATATCTTTCCAGGAACCTGTCCATTTCATCTAAATTGTTGTATTTATTAGTGTAAAGTTGTTCATAGTATCCTGTTATTACCTCCTTTATTTCTGTGAGGTCAGTGGTTATGTCTCCTCTTCCATTTCTGATCTTATTTATTTGCATCCTCTCTTTTCTTCTTTTCATCAATCTTGCTAAGGGCCCATCAATCTTATTGATTTTCTCATAGAACCAACTTCTGATCTTATTGATTTTCTTTATTGTTTTCATGTTTTCAGTTTCATTTATTTCTGCTCTAATCTTTGTTATTTCTTCCCTTTTGCTTGCTTTGGGGTTAGTTTGCTGTTCTTTCTCCAGTTTACTTCCAAATGGACAGTTAATTCCTGAATTTTTGCCTTTTCTTCTTTTCTGATATAGGCATTTAGGGCAATAAATTTCCCTCTTAGCACTGCCTTTGCTGCATCCCATAGGTTTTGATATGTTGTGTTTTCGTTTTCATTCGCTTCGAGATATTTACTAATTTCTCTTGCAATTTCTTCTTTGACCCACTCGTTGTTTAAGAGTGTGTTGTTGAGCCTCCACGTATTTGTGAATTTTCTGGCACTCCACCTATTATTGATTTCCAACTTCATTCCTTTATGATGCAAGAAAGTGTTGTGTATGATTTCAATCTTTTTAAATTTGTTAAGACTTGCTTTGTCACCGAGCATATGGTCTATCTGTGAGAATGATCCATGAGCGCTTGAGAAAAAGGTGTATCCTGCTGTTGTGGGATGTAATGTCCTATAAATGTCTGTTAAGTCAAGCTCATTTATAGTAATATTCAGATTCTCTATTTCTTTATTGATCCTCTGTCTAGATGTTCTGTCCATTGATGAGAGTGGTGAATTGAAGTCTCCAACTATTATGGTATATGTGTCTATTTCCCTTTTCAGTGTTTGCAGTGTATTCCTCACGTATTTTGGGGCATTCTGGTTCAGTGCGTAAATATTTATGATTGTTATGTCTTCTTGTTTAATTGTTCCTTTTGTTAGTAGATAGTGTCCTTCTTTGTCTCTTTTAACTGTTTTACATTTGAAGTCTAATTTGTTGGATATTAGTATAGCTACACCTGCTCTTTTCTGGTTGTTATCTGCATGCAATATCTTTTCCCAACCTTTCACTTTCAACCTGTGTTTATCTTTGGATCTAAGATGTGTTTCCTGTAGACAGCATATAGAAGGATCCTGTTTTTTAATCCATTCTGCCAGTCTATGTCTTTTGATTGGGGAATTCAGTCCATTAACATTTAGTGTTATTACTGTTTGGATAATATTTTCCTCTACCATTTTGCCTTTTGTATTATATATATCATATCTGACTTTCCTTCTTTCTACACTCTTCTCCATACCTCTCTCTTCTGTCTTTTCGTATCTGACTCTAGTGCTCCCTTTAGTATTTCTTGCAGAGCTGGCCTCTTGGTCACAAATTCTCTCAGTGACTTTTTGTCTGAGAATGTTTTAATTTCTCCCTCATTTTTGAAGGACAATTTTGCTGGATATAGGAGTCTTGGTTGGCAGTTTTTCTCTTTTAGTAATTTAAATATATCATCCCACTGTCTTCTAGCTTCCATGGTTTCTGTTGAGAAATCTACACGTAGTCTTATTGGGTTTCCCTTGTATGTGATGGATTGTTTTTCTCTTGCTGCTTCAAGATCCTCTCTTTCTCTTTGACCTCTGACATTCTAACTAGTAAGTGTCTTGGAGAACGCCTATTTGGGTCTATTCTCTTTGGGGTGCGCTGCACTTCTTGGATCTGTAATTTTAGGTCTTTCATAAGAGTTGGGAAATTTTCAGTGATAATTTCTTCCATTAGTTTTTCTCTTCCTTTTCCCTTCTCTTCTTCTTTTGGGACACCCACAACATGTATATTTGTGCGGTTCATATTGTCCTTGAGTTCCCTGATCCCCTGTTCAAATTTTTCCATTCTTTTTCCTATAGTTTCTGTTTCTTTTTGGAATTCAGATGTTCCATACTCCAGTTCACTAATTCTAGCTTCTGTCTCTTTAAATCTACCATTGTAGGTATCCATTGTTTTTTCTAGCTTTTCTACTTTGTCCTTCATCCCATAAGTTCTGTGATTTGTTTTCTCAGTTTTTCTATTTCTTCTTTTTGTTCAGCCCATGTCTTCTTCATGTCCTCCCTCAATTTATCGATTTGGTTTTTGAAGAGGTTTTCCATTTCTGTTCATATATTCAGCATTAGTTGTCTCAACTCCTGTATCTCATTTGAACTCTTGGGTTGTTCCTTTGACTGGGCCATATTTTCAATTTTCTGAGCGTGATCTGTTATCTTCTGCTGGCATCTGGGCATTTAATCAGATTTCCCTGGGTATAAGACCCCGTAGGTTGAAAGATTTTTCTGTGAAATCTCTGGGCTCTGTTTTTCTTATCCTGCCCAGTAGGTGGCACTCGTGGTGCTCATCTGTCTGCGGGTCCCACCAGTAAACGATGCTGTGGGTCCTTTAACTTTGGAAAACTCTCGCTGTAGGGGGGGGCATCGCCAGCCAAAGCAGCTTGGGGGATTGCCAATCCAAATCTCCCAGCCGGCCTGGGGATCCGCGCGCGGGGAGGGTCGCCGGCCTCTGCGGCTTGGGGGAATGCCTGTCCAAATTTCCCAGCCGGCCCGGGGTGCCAAGCGTGGTGGGGGGGCACTAGCCACCGCGTCTTGGGGAAGTGTCTATCCACCGTTCCCAGCCGGACCGGGAAGCCACGTGTTTGGAAGGGATCCCGGTCGCCGTTCTCCGCGGCTTGGGGATCTCCGGTCCAATTCT
This sequence comes from Tamandua tetradactyla, assembly GCF_023851605.1. NCBI lineage: Eukaryota > Metazoa > Chordata > Mammalia > Pilosa > Myrmecophagidae > Tamandua > Tamandua tetradactyla. Next base: position 109,295,541 of record NC_135336.1, read on the forward strand.
CCCAGCTGGTCTGGGGGGCCGCGCGTGGCAGGGGGGCGCCAGCCGCCACGGCTTGAGGGGACCGCCTGTCCAATTCTCCCAGCTGGCCCGGGAAGGAGGGAGGGAGGGACTCCGGCTACCTGCCGCCCCGGCCCGGGGAAGCCCGCGCCCCTCGGCGATCTCACCGGAGCGGGTTCTCCCAGCCAGTCAGCCATTCCAGAATGGGGTACGCTGTCCTCTTCGTCTCTGTTGTGGCTCCGGGAGCTGTTCTGAATCGTTTCTACTTCTCTAGTAGCTGTTCTGGAGGAGGAACTAAGACCCGCGCGTCCTACTAAGCCGCCATGTTCTCCGGAAGTCCTTCACCCAGTTTTGATATTAAAATGATATTAGCTCCACACATGACAAGATGGATGAGCCTTGAGGACACAATTCTGGGTGAAGTTAGCCAGACAAAAAAGGATAGATACTGAATGATTTCACTTTTATGAGCAGCATACAGGTGCTGAAGTATGCACTGATGGAGAAGTAGATTGGTGAACGACAGGGTATACTTATGAATGAAGGTCATGAGCTACAAAAAGGAACAAAATTGTGAGGCATGCTATGATATGAATGAACACATGGCATGTTTGGTGAGACAAAATAAGCCAGAAACAAAAGAACAACAGTGGTATGGTCGCCTTTCAAAAATGCTTATAAGAAAACAGAAACCTAAAAGATTGTAAGCTTTTACAGCAGACACATTAAGTCCAGATTAGTGATTATTATTTCTGGATTTTGAGAGGCTGTTTTATATATATAACCTGATATTTACAGATAAGAACAAAGCTGAACAGTTTGGGGTTAAAGTAATTCAGAACATACGGGTAAGGAAGACAGTGTCTGTATTTTAGAATGGAAGAAAGAGACCAATGGAAGCAAGGTTTGTTTGGTCTGGAACTGAAATTTTCTGTAGTACATAATCTAATTCAACCTATCTGTATAGCTCATTTGAACAATTGAGACACAGAAAGCACAGAAAAAGAAAGATCACATTTAATCATGTATAGATTATTGTAATGTCTGGATACATCCTAGAGTATATTAAGCAAATAATCAAAAAGTATTGGCATAATCCCCTGATGAATGGGAGAAAAATATGAAACTATTAAACCTTACCATCAGAGCATCCCCTGATACTGTGTCAAACTTTAGTGCATCCAAATCAATAGGCCATGCCCTTGATCAGGAGGCTGACTCTTGTGAAGCTTATGTAGGTAGCAGAAAAGCTTAGACAACCTATAGGCATGCCAAAGAGTTACTTCTGGAGGGCCTCTTTTGCTGTTCAGTTGTGGTCTCTGTCTCTAAGCCCATCTCTGCAAGTGAAATCATTGCCCTCTCCCCTATGTGGGACATGACCTGCAGGGGAACGTCTTCCTGGTGACATGGGAGATGACTCCCAGGGATGAATTCAGACCTGGCACCATGCGATCAACAATTCCATCCTGACCGAAAGAGGGTAAGAAGTGTAATTTAAAAAGTATCAGAGGCAGTGAGAATTCACATAGAGTTGAGAGGCTACTCTGGTGGTTGCTGTTATGCAAGCTTCAGTTAGACCTTGCTGCTTATCAACCTGCCAATCCCAAACCATTACCATTCCAGCCAAACCTAAACACGCTTAGGACAATATTCAATATTCCTCAAGGGTTCATACACTATAGTAACTTTCCAGAAATCTACAGCCTCCAGATGGGTCCCTGGTCCAGATAAGTCCTGAAACCTAGCCCAGCCTCTCCAGAACATCAGATAGTTCCATCTCCCTACCCCATAATAGTGACAGACCCTTACAATATGAAAAATTTAGAATCACTATAGCCCAAACACCCCTAAAGAGAAGGATGCAAAGATCAAAGTTGATGGTGGAGTTGTACAAAGAAGACAGGTTTTAACAAATGAATATGAATGCTGAATAATTAGATTGATATCTCTTTTAGTCTTGAGTATTTTAGAGCAGCTAGAAGTAAAAACCTAAAATTGCGAAATTGTAACCCATGTCAAACTCTGAAATAAGTTCTACAACTAATTGTGATGCTGTGCTATGAAATTTATAGCTTTTTGGTATATATGTTATATGTGTTCATAGTCAGTTATCCTGTCCTCTATATTACTTATTCTTTCTTCTGTCTCTTCAAATCTGATGTTATGTGCCTCTAGTATGTTTTTAAATTGGTCAACAGAATCTTTAATCTTTTTGATATCTTATATTTTTCTATTTATTCTTTCTAACTCATCTTTATTTTCTTTTACTGTGTTCCTGATCTCCTTTATGTCATTAGCCAGCCCACTTATTTTATTAATTACAATTATATGAACATCTTTGATTAGTTGTTCCAACATCTGTGTCTCTTCTGTTTTAATTTGGTCATTAGGCTGGACTGTATCTGTCTTCATTGTGATATGCTTAGTGATCTTCTGTTTTCATCACATGTAAATATCTTGATTGATTTACTCTGTAGGTTAATTTCCTTCAGTAGTCTAAAGCATTGCATTTGTGAGATGGGTGCATAGCAGAATGCAGGGCATGGTGTGGGGCACAACAATGTGGTGATGCATTACAACACAGTTATAGGCACAAGTTGCTGATGCTACCCTGGTACTTGTGAATGTGAGCACCCAGTGGCCAGGTACGATATAGCTACATGTGTATATGTGTCTGGGAGTATAACCCAGTTGTGTGCTGGTCTAGGCCATTTGTGTGCATGTGCAAAGCTATGGCATTGGATCAGCATTATGCCTGCATAGGCTGGGGGTAGATGTCAGCTGGCTGTGCAAAACATCACTTTCCCACAGCAGGGGGATGTGACTGGGGTCCAGCACATGCGTGGGTCTAGGAGTGCCTACACTAATGTACCCTTGTGCAGAGCTTAAGGGGCAGGGTGGGGCTGTGTGCCTATATGGACTGGGGGTGGGGTGGCCTGGGTATGGAAGTAAGTACCAGCAGACTTTATGCACTGGTGACAGCCTACAGTGATCAAGGAATGAAAGGTAATGCTCAGGTATGGTATAGGAGAGGTGGGCTGGGCTGCACTTGGGTTGGGTCATGTACATAGGTACACGTGCTGGGGCTTGGTGGGGTGGGGGCGCTTGGAGCATGGGGAATGGCGGTGGGTGACAGGATTCAAGTGCATGGGGTGTGGAGTGAGCCATGGGTCATGCGGCTGCACTGGTGAGGGTAGTGAGTTCAAGGAGCACAGTGTGGCTTATTTCCTACTCCCCATCTCCCCATCCTTGCACTCCTGTGGCCTCTGGGCTTCCATGTCAGGCTCCAGTGCTCTGCTTCTCAATTCCTCAGCTTTTGCAACCCGGGCCACCCTATGTGTTGCAGCAGACTCTCTCAGGTCAGTTGCACTTTAGAATCACATTCTCAGGTGCCCTCCTGTCCTTTCTCTAACTTCCTTGGAGCAGGGCAGAAATCGATCTACCCTATTCTACCATCTTCTCAAAATGTCTTATCCTATGTCTTAATTACTTCAATATGAAGTTAATACAACTTGTGTCATATGATAAGGGTATAATAAAGGGGAAAAACAAAGATATTTGATTTGTGTAGAGACAAACATACTCATAACAAAACAAGAAAGAAATATTCATAAGCATTGTACTCCTCACTTCTGTAAATGGTTACATGGACATAGCTCATACTTGTAATTACCTTCCTACACAATCCTTTCCAAATTCCCTTTACCCCAGCAATCACTTCCACTAGCTGTGTTTCTTTGCTTGGTGGGATGACCCAAACCTTCATTCCTGAAGTTTCTAGGGCATTGGTAGTCCTGCCTGGATTGGGTTGTTGCAGGTTTCCATTAATGTTAAGACACAGTGTGGTAGTACTAAGAGACACTCCAGGAGACATCCTATATTCTAGGCTACTCTTCTCTACCTCTGTCATGGTTATGTTCATGTGTCACATTGACCAAGTGGTGGTACCTGTTTGTCTGGTTGGGCAAGTGCTGGCCTGTCTGTTGCAATGAGAATTAAATCATGATCATCTCAGCTGCATCCACAGATGATTCCATATGTGACCAGTCAAGGGGATTGTCTTCTGCAATAAGTGATGCTCAATTTAATCACTGGAAGCCTTTTAAGGAAGATTCAGCAGAGAAAAGCTCTCATCCTGCTTCAGATGGTGAGCCTCTCCTGTGGAGTTTGTCCAGACCCTCCATCAGAATCATAGGCCTCACAGCCTGCCCTGTGGGTTTTGGACTCTGCATTCCCACGGTCATGTGAAACATTTTTATTAATTTTATATTGGTGAGTGTTCCCTGTTGATTATGTTTCCCTAGAGAATACTAACTAATATATCTTGGTACCAGGAGTGGTTCTTAAGAAACAGAATCTTAAAAATTGGTTTTTATGAAAGATTTTCTACACTGACTGAATTCAAAGGCACTAAGGACTCTGATTCCCATAATCAGAATGACACTCCCAATCCATGGAGTGAGTTGGCAAAAGGAATAGTCAAAATATCAACATTTGATTCTCCTAATGCTTTGCTTGCATGAAGCCAGGCTCTGGGGAATAATGTTTTTGACACTTTAACAGAGTTTTGTGGAAATCAGAGATATAGAGATGTTGGCTGGTTGTTGTTAGATACACTTGCTACATTAAGGAGTGAAAGGGATGGGCTTAAGACTTCAAAAGAGAAGCTTAAATGCAATCTGACAGATGTAGAAGTTTCTGTGAGTATCCTGAAGGCAAATCTTATTCCCTGTAGCCGTAGACTTGAGATCTCTGAAAATCAAACTCAGAATCTTATTGTTAGAGTAGCAACTTTACAACTAAACTGAAATCTCAATGTTGCATGGTGTCTGCTGTAAAAGTGAGGGCATTGATTGGAAAGGAGAGGGACCCTGAGAAATTGGATGGTGACATATGGATTGGTAATGATGTCAGGGGTGAGGTTGAAACCCTAGGTCATGCTGAATCTTCTCTAGATAACCCTGTAATAGTCTGCCCTGAGGACATAGCTGCCCCACCTCCAGTCTGCCTTGAGGAGTTGGCCACCCAACCTCCTCCTAAAGGGATTAACCCTAGAGTGATTAATCCTGTTTCACCAGAAGATACCGCAAATGAATGCCCTGAAGCAAATGGCTTGGAAGATATTTCTAATTCTTTTCATGACCTACCCCCACCACCCTTCATTTCTTCCAGACCTATAACTAGACTAAAGTCCCAACAGGCCCCTAAAGGTGAGGTACAAAGTATCACACATGAGGAGATAGCTTATACTCCAAAAGAACTGTTGAGTTTTCCAATTTATAAAGACAAAAATCAGGGGAATATGTGTGGCAATGGATTTTCAGGGTGTGGGAAAATGGTAGGAGGAATATAAGACTGGGTCAGGCTGAATTTATTGATATGGGCCCACTAAGCAGACATTCTGCATTCAATGTTATAGCTCAAGGGTTTAGAAAAAGTATTAACAGTTTGTTTGGATGATTGGTTGAAACATGGATTAAAAAGTGGCTGACATTACCTGAGATTGGAATGCCAGAACAGCCCTGAGGTAATGTAGATGAAGAGATCCAGATGCTTAGAGAGATTGGAATGTTAGAGTGGATTTATCATGCAAACCTGCTCTTACACCCCAGGAATATCTGGAAGATGCAGCTTTTACCAGAAGAGTGAGAAATAAATTTGTGAGACTAGCACTATCATCCCTGAAGAGCTCTGTGGTTGCACTTCTCTGTAGGTCAGATATTACTGTAGGAACTTCTGTCATTGAGCTGGAATCCTTAAACACAACGGGAATGATAGGATTCTGAGTTGGCAGAAGCCATGTGGCAGCACTTAATCACCAAAGACAGGGTAGATATGACTATTGTAATAGACAGGAAACTCAAAGCAGGAGTCAAAATTATATGACTCATGGAGATTTGTGGTGTTGGCTAGTAAATCATGGGGTACCTGGAAATACAATAGAAGGGCAGCCTACTAAATTCTTGTTTGAGCTGTATAAACATAAGAGTTCTAGGTCAAGTGAACAGAAGTCTAACCTGAAATACAAAAACACAGAGTCACGGCCCCTTACTCAATTTCCAGACTTGAGGCAGTTTGCAGACCCAGAGCCCCTTGAATGAAGGGGAGGCCAGATCCCTTTGGGGGAGAACCCTGTTACACTGCCACAAATTTATACTGTTAATCTTTCTCCAAGCCTTCCCCAAAGAGACCAATGGCATTTTACCAGGGTAACTGTGCACTGGGGACAAAGAAGTGATCAGATATTTGGGGATTATTAGACACTGGTTCAGAAGAGACATTAATTCCAGGGGACCCAAAACATCAGTCTGGTCTGCCAGTCAGAGTGGGGGTTTATGGAGGCCAGATGATCAATGGAATTTTAGCTCAGATCCATCTCACAGTGGGCCCAGTGTGCACCCAGACCCATTCTGTAGTTATTTCCCCAATTGCAGAATATATAATTGATATAGACATACTAAGCAACTGGCAGAATCCCCACATTGGCTCTCTAACTCATATAGTGAGGGCTATTATGGTTGAAAGGCCAAGTAGAAACCACTAGAAATGCCCCTAGCTAGCAGAATAGTAAATCAGAAGCAATACCAGATTCCTGGAGGGATTGCAGAGATTACTGCCACTCTTAAGGACTTGAAGGATTAAAGCCTGGGGTAATGTTCTCCAGGAAGCTGTATATGCTCTGAATCAGCATCTGCAGTATGGTGCTGTTTCTCCCATAGCCAGTATCTATGGGTCCAGGAACCAAGGGGTGGAAAGGGGAGTGGCACCACTCACTATTACCCCTAGTGATCCACTAGGAAAATTTTTGCTTCCTTTCCCTGTGACCCTGAGCTCTGCTGGTCTACAGGTTTTAGTTCCAAAAGGGGGAGTGCTTCCACCAGGAGAAACACCAATGATTCCATTGAACAGGAATCTAAGACTACTACCTAGTCACTTTGGGCTACTCATGCTCCTGGATCAACAGGCCAAGGAGGGGATTGCATTATTGTCTGGGGTGATTGACCTTGACTATCAGGGGGAAATAGGACTGCAGCTAAACAATGGAGGTAAAGAAGAGTTTTCTTGGAATATGGGAGATCCCCTAGGGCATCTTTTAGTACTAGCATGCCCTGTGATTAAAATCAATGGAAATCTGCAACAGCCCAATCCAGGCAGGACTACCAATGGCTCTGAAACTTCAGGAATGAAGGTTTGGTCACCCCACCAGGCAAAACCCTGGCCAGCTGAAGTGCTTGCTGAGGGTAAAGGTAACATGGAATGGGTAGTTGAAGAAGGTAGTGATAAATATGAACTACAACCATGTGATCAGTTACCGAAATGAGGACTGTGATGCTGTTTTGTTCCTGTTATACTATTTAAGTTGTAAGATATCAAGTTTAAGAATGAATATTACTCAAGGACTTGCACCCTATTCTGGAGAGAGTTAATGTGTTTCCAGTTATATGCAGGACAGTTGAGTATTATTAGGTGAAATAAAATATGTGTGTTTTAATGTTTTTTATGTAGAAATTAGGTATGGTTTAAGGTGATATATATATAGCTGCCCAGTTGACAAGGGGTTGACTGTCATGGTCAGATTCATGTGTCACCTTGGCCAAGTGGTGGTACCTATTTGTCAGTTGGGCAAGTCCTGGCCTGTCTACTGCAATGAGGACATTTCATAGAATTAAATCATGATCATGTCAGCTGTATCCACAGCTGATTCCATTTGTAATCAGCCAAGGAGTGTGTCTTCTGCAGTGAGTGATGCTCATCTAATCACTGGAAGCCTTTTAAGGTGGATTCAGAAAAGATAGGCTCTCTTCCTGCTTAGGTTGGCAAGACTCTCCTGTGGCATTTGTCCAGACCCTCCATCAGAATCATCAGCTTCACAGCCTGCCCTGCAGATTTTGTACTCTGTGTTCCTGCAGTCACGTGAGATACTTTTATACATTTTGTATATGCGAGTGTTTCCTGTTGATTCTGTTTCTCTAGAGAACCCTAACTAGTACAACCTCCATTGTGTAGTTGCCGTCATTTCCGCTTGATCATCAGGATCAACCACCCCAGTCAACACAGGAATCCCCTCTTTACCTGTTGATTCACAGGCATGAAGAACCCAAAGCTTTTCCGTTGGGTAGCAGTCTTAACTTACAGTTCCATTGTAATCATTATTTTATTTTTTGGTACAAGCATTTGTCCTTTTGGAAGACACAGTCTGATCTTCATCCTTGTTGTTTTCTTTATTTCATCCTCTTCATTTGAGTGGGCCATAACTTCCTGTTTCTTTTTGTGGTTTAAAATTTTGTTGTATTTGTACATTTTACTATCTTAAAGTATTAAATCTAGGATTTAGTCTCTGAGTTGTCTCTCTCATGACTTAGAATCCAGCTCTTGTTTTTACCTTGAATGCCAGAGGCTAACAAAAGAAAAAACAATGTGAAAATACCTTTCCCATTTTATCACTGCAAGTCAAATTTATTTTTGCCAGTGTCACCCTTCAGAATCCAGTCATCATATCAAGAATATCAGCCTCAGGTGAATGTACAGTGCAGTCGTTGCTCCCTTTTGTGGGCTGTTTCTTCTGAGCTTTTGTTGTCTAGTGGCCTTAATAGTCCGCCCTTTAAAAAAAACTGAATCCCCCTTTATTTTCTATGGAATAGACACTCCTTCTCCTAGGGGCCCTATTATAGGTCTTTACACAGATAAACCTTCACCCCAGGCTGTTTGACTTGTGTCTTACACTGGTTTGTTTAGCTGTCCAGAGCTGCCTTTGCCTGGGTGCCAAATTTGTGGGTGTGGGTGAACCCAAGAGGAAGTCAGTCTTCCAAGCCAGACAGAGCCAGTATGAAGCCAGGCTCTAGGGGATATTTTTGACACCTTTACAGAATTTTGTAGAAATAAGAGGTATAGAGATGTTGGCTGGTTGTGGTTAGATACACTGTCTACATTAACAGGTGAAAGGGATGGGCTTAAGGCTTCAAACAAGAAGCATAAGTGCTGTCTGAAAGATGTAGACATTTCTACGAGTATCCTGAAGGAAAATCTTATTTCCTGTAGTTGTAGACTTGAGATCTCTGAAAATCAGACTCAGAATCTTACTGTTAGAATAGCAACTTTACAACATAAACTGAAACCTAAACCTTGCATGGTGTCTGCCGTTAAAGTGAGGGCATTGATTGGAAAGCAGTGTGTGGTAGTTAGATTCAGTTGTCAACTTGGCTAGGTGAAGGCACCTAGTTCTGCTGCTGTGGACTTGAGCCAATGGTGTGTGAACCTCATCTGTTGCTAATTACATCTGCATTCGGCTAGGAGGTGTGCCTACTGCAATGAATGATGTTTGACTTAATTGGCTGGTGCTTAAATGAGAGAGCACAACATAGCACGGCCTAAGCAGTCGGCATTCCTCATCTCAGCATTTGCATCATCCCAGGCCTTTGGAGGTGCAGAAAGGAACCACCCAGGGGAAAGTTGTCAGAACCGAGAGGCCTGGAGAGAAGGCCAGCAGAGACCATCCTGTGCCTTCCCATGTAAGAAAGAACCTCAGTAGAAAGTTAGCTGCCTTTCCTCTGGAGAACTAACAAAATAAATCCCCTTTTATTAAAAGCCAATCTGTCTGTGGTGTGTTGCATTCCAGCAGCTAGCAAACTAGAATGGAGTGGGACCCTGAAAAATGGGATGGTGACATATGGATGGATAATGATATTGGGGGTGAGGTTGAAACCCTAGATCATGCTGAGTCTTCTCTAGATAACTCTGTAATAGTTTGCCCTAAGGACATAACCACCCTACCTCCAGCCTGCCTTGAGGAGTTGGCAACCCAACCTCCTCCTGAAGGGATTAGCCCTAGAGTGATTAATCCTGTTTCACCAGATGAAACTGCAAACTAAGGCCCCAAAGCAAATGGCTTGGAAGATACTTCTAATTCTTTTCATGACCCACCCCCACCACCCCTCATTTCCTCCAGACCTATAACTAGGCCCAACAGGCCCCTAAAGGTGAGGTACAAAGTATCACACATGTGGAGGTACGTTATACTCCAAAAGAACTGTGAGAGTTTCCCAATTTATATAGACAGAAATCAGGGGAATATGTGTGGCAATGGATTTTAAGAGTGTAGGATAATGGTGGGAGGAATATAAGGCTGGATCAGGCTGAATTTATTGATATGGGCCCACTAAGCAGACATTCTGTATTCAATGTTATAGCTCAAGCGGTTAGAAAAGGTGTTAACAGTTTGTTTGGATGGTTGGTTGAAACATGGGTCAAACAGATAGCTGACATTACCTGAGGTTAAAATGCCAGAACTGCCCTGGTATAATGTAGATGAGGGGGTCCAGATGCTTACAGAGATTGGAATGTTAGAGTGGATTTATCATGCAAAGCCTGCTCTTACACCCCAGGAATGTCAGGAGGATGCACCTTTTACCAGAACAGTGAGAAATAAATTTGTGAGACTAGGACCATCATCCCTGAAGAGCTCTGTGGTTGCACTTCTCTTTAGGTCATATATTACTGTAGGAACTGCTGTCACTGAGCTAGAATCCTTAAACTAAATGGGGATGACAGAAATCCATGTTGGCAGAAGCCAGGTGGCAGCACTTAATTGCCAAAGACAGGGTAGACATGCCTATTATAATAGCAAACTCAAAGCAGGCGACAAAATTATATGACGTGCAGAGATTTGTGGCATTGGCTAGTAAATCATGGCATACCTAGAAATACAATAGAAGGGCAGTCTACCGAATTCTTGTTTGAGCTGTATAACCAAAAGCATTCTAGGTCAAGTGAATGGAAGTCTAACCTGAATTACAAAAACACAGTCACGGCCCCTTAATCAATTTCTGGACTTGAAACAGAAATTATAACCAGAGCCCCTTGAATGAAGGAGAGGCCAGGTACTTTTAGGGGAGAACCCTGTTACACTGCCACAAATGTATACTGTTAATCTTCCTCCAAGCCTTCCCCAAGGAGACTGACAGCCTTTTACCAGGGTAACTGTGTGTTGAGGAAAAGGAAATGATCCCATATGTTGGGGATTATTAGACACTGGTTCAGAAGTGACATTAATTCCAGGGGACCCAAAACATCACTCTGGACCACCAGTCAGAGTGGGGGCTTATGGAGGCCAGGTGATCAATGGAGTTTTAGTTCAGGTCTGTCTCACAGTGGGTCCAGTGGGCCCCTGAACCCATTCTGTAGTTATTTCCCCAGTTCCAGAATGTATAATTGGTATAGACATACTGAGCAACTGGCAGAATCCCCACATTGGCTCTCTGACTCATGCAATGAGGGCTATTATGATAGGAAAAACCAAATGGAAGCCACTAGAACTAATGCCTACTGAGCAAAATAGTAAATCAGAAGCAATACCAGATTCCTGGAGGAATTGCAGAGATTACTGCCCCTCTTAAGGACTTGAAGGATGCAGGGGTGGTGATTCCCACCACATTCCTATTCAACTCTCCTATTTGGCCTGTGCAAAAAACAAATGGGTCTTGGAGGGTGACAGTGGATTATCATAAGCTCAACCAGATGGTAACTCCAATTGCGGGTGCTGTTCCAAATGCGGTATCATTGCTTGAGCAAATCAGTACATCCTCTGGTACCTGGTATGCAGCTATTGATCTGGCAAATGCTTTTTTCTCAATAGCAGTTAGTAAGGACCACCAGAAATGGGTTGCTTTCAGCCAGCAAGGTCAGCAATATCCTTTCACTGTCCTACCTCAGGGGTATATCCAACTCTCCATCCCTATGTCATAATCTTGTCTGCAGGGACCTTGATCATTTCTCCCTCCCATGAGACATCACACTGGTCCATTATATTGATGATATCATGTTGATTGGACCTAGTGAGCAAGAAGTAGCAACTACTCTAGATTTACTAGTAAGACATTTGCATGTCAAAGGATGGGAGATAAATCCAACAAAAATACAGGGGCCTTCCACCTCAGTGAAATTTCTAGGTGTCCAGTGGTGTGGGGCATGTTGAGATGTCCTTTCTAAGGTGAAGGATAAGTTGCTGCATCTGGCCCCTCTTATGACAAAAAAGAGGCACAATGCCTAGTTGGTCTCTTTGGATTTTGGTGACAATATATTCGTCATTTGTGTGTGCTACTCTGACCCATTTATTAAGTGACCAGAAAAGCTGCTAATTTTGAATGGAGACCTGAACAACAGGAGGCTCTGCGACAGGTCCAGGCTGCTATATAAGCTGCTCGGCCACTTGGGCTGTATGATCCAGCAGATCCAATGGTGCTGGAAGTGTCAGTGGCAAATAGAGATGCTGTCTGGAGCCTTTGACAGGCCTCTATAGGAGAATCACAACACAGACCCTTAGGATTTTGGAGCTAAGCCTTACCATTTGCTGCCGATAACTACTCTCCTTTTGAGAAACAGCTTTTGGCCTGCTACTGGGCCTTAGTAGAGACTGAATGATTAACCATGGGCTGCCAAGTTACCATGAGATCTGAGTAGCCTATCGTGAGCTGGGTGTTGTCTGACCCACCAAGCCATAAAGTTGGGTGTGTGCAGCAGCACTCTATTGTAAAATGGAAATGGTATATATGAGATAGAGCCAGAGTAGGTCCTGAAGGCACAAGTAAATTACATGAGGTAGTGGCCCAAATGCCCATGGCTTCCCCTCCTGCCACATTACCTTCTCTTTCCAAGATCAGAGCTATGGCCTGTTAGGGAGTTCCTTACAGTGAATTGACTGAGGAAGAGAAAACTCAGGCCTGGTTTACAGATGGTTCAGCATGATATGCAGGTACCACTCAAAAGTGAATAGCTGTAGCATTACAATCCCTTTCTGGGGTGTCCTTGAAGGACAGTGGTGAGGGGTATCCTCCCAGTGGGCAGAACTTTGAGCAGTGCACCTGGTTTTTCATTTTGCTTGGAAGGAAAACTGGCCAGAGGTGTGTTTGTATACTGACTCATGGCTATTGCTAATGGTTTGGCTGGATGGTCAGGAACTTGGAAAGACCATAATTGGAAAATTGGTGACAAAGAGGTCTGGGGAAGAAGTATGTGGATAGACCTTTCTGAGTGGGCTAAAAACGTGAAGATATTTGTGTCCCAGGTGAATGCACACCAGAGGGTGACTTCAGCAGAGGAAGATTTTAATAATCAAGTGAATAAGATGGCGCATTCTGTGGATACCAGTCAGACTCTTTCCCCAGCAACTCCTGTCATTGCCCAATGGGCTCATGAACAAAGTGGTCATGGTGGTAGAGATGGAGGTTATGCATGGGTTCAGCAACATGGACTTCCACTTACCAAGACTGACCTGGCTACAGCCACTACTGAGTGCCCAATCTGCCAGCAGCAGAGACCCACACTTAGCCTCTGATATGGCACCATTCCCCGAGGTCACCAGGCAGCTACATGGTGGCAGGTTGATTACATTGGACCACTGCCTTCATGAAAGGTGCAGTGATTTGTTCTAAGTGGAATAGACACATACTCTGGATATGGGTTTGCTTTCCCTGCATGCAATGCTTCTGCCAAAACTACCATCCGTGGGCTTACAGAATGCCTTATCCATTGTCATGGTATTCCACATAGCATTGCTTCTGATCAAGGGACACACTTCACAGCAAATGAAGTGTGGGAATGGGCACATGTTCATGGAATTCTCTGGTATTACAATCATCCAGAAGCAGCTGGATTGATAGAATGGTGGAATGGCCTTTTGAAAACTCAATTATGGTGCCGACTAGGTGGCGATACTGTGAAAGGCTGGGGTATGTTCTCCAGAAAGCTGTATATGCTCTGAATCAGCATCAGCTGTATGGTGATATTTCTCCCATAGCCAGGATCTATAGGTCCAGGAAATAGGAGTGGTACCACTCACTACTATCCCTAATGATGCACTAGGAAAATTTTTACTTCCTGTCCCTGTGACCCTGAGCTCTACTGGTCTACAGGTTTTAGTTCCAAAACAAGAAGTGCTTCCTCCAGGAGAAACAACAATGATTTCACTGAGTTGGAAGTTAAGACTGCCATCTGGTCACTTTGGGCTACTTATGCCACTGGATCAACAAGCCAAGAAGGGGATTACATTATTGTCTAGGGTAATTGACCCTGAGTATCAGGAGGAAGTAGGACTGCAACTACATAATGGAGGTAAAGAAGAGTTTTCTTGGAATATAGGAGATTTCCTAGGGTGCCTTTTAATACTACCATGCCCTGTGATTAAAATCAATGGAAAACTGCAACAGTCCAATCCAGGCAGGACTACCAATGGCTCTGAAACTTCAGGAATGAAGGTTTAGGTCACCCCACCAGGCAAAGAACCACGGCCAGCTGAAGTGCTTGCTGAGGGTAAAAGGAACATGGAATGGGTAGTGGAAGAAGGTAGTGATAAATATGAACTTCGACCACATGATCAGTTACAGAAACGAGAAATGTAATGCTGTTTTGTTCATGTTATACTATTGAAGTTGTAAGATGTCAAGTTTAAGAATGAATATTACCCAAGGATTTGCACCCTATTCTGGAGAGATTTAATGTGTTTCCAGTTATATGAAGGACAGTTGAGTATTGTTAGGTGAAAGAAAAGAAATGTGTGTTTTGTTGTTTTTTATTTAGAAATTAGGTATGGTTTAAGATAGTATGAATAGTTGCTAAGTTGACAAGGGGTTGACTGTCATGGTCAGGTTCATGTGTCAACTTGGCCAAGTGGTGGTTGGGCAAGTGCTGGCTTGTCTGTTGTGATGAGAACATTTCATAGAATTAAATCATGATCATGTTAGCTGCATCCACAGCTGATTCCATTTGTCATTAGCCAAAGGGGCATGTCTTCTGCAATGAGTGATGCTTAATCTAATCACTCAGATAATGAAATCCTTATACGGAGGATTCAGAAAAGACAGGCTCTTCCTGTTTTGGTTGGTGAGCCTCTCCTGTGGAGTTCATCCAGACCCTCTATCAGAATCATCGGCTTCACAGCCTACTCTGTGGGTTTTGGACTTTGTGTTCCCATGGTTATGTGAGACACTTTTATAAATTTTATATTTGAGAGTGTTTCCTGCTGATTCTGTTTCTCTAGAGAACCCTAACTAATACATAGCAGATGTACATAAGATAGTACTATTAGTAACTTGTAGACCTTTTTATCACCCAAAGATGAAAGATTTATTATTAATACTATGAGAATGGTGGTGTTCTTATTACAAACATGTATGAAAAGCTTTTCAAAACCATTGAACATGCTATTTCCAAGTCATCACATGACACCAACTAATGTGCTAGAGTCATTTTCTCTAATAACAATTTCAGAAATTCTTACTTGTCATGAGATACAATACATATGTTTGTAGATGCACACCAGTTCTATAAAATGTAATAAGCTTTATATAGTATATAATTCATAGAAAATATATTATTATATAACGTATCTTATTGTAGGTTTTTGTATATATGTGTTATTCAAGTAGCTATATACAATACAGTGAATTGTATATGTATTGTCCTGATACACCATATTTGGATAAGTGTGCTTGTTTTATGATATTTTAAATATTTTCTTATTATCTGAATGTATTCTGAAATATCATATTGAAGCATATGAATTAAATTAATTAAACATATAAAATCATAGGGTTTATGAAGGGGCTTTTGACTCCTGAAGTCAAGGGGAATACACAGAATGATACAGTTTGGAGTTTAAGTTATCTGGATAAAAGAGATGATGGAGAAGGTATTGATTGAAAGCAGACAGAGAAAGTATCTGTCAGTTCTGGTAAATTCTCACCCTAAAGAACTATCTGACAAAATAAAGACAAAATTAAATTTCAAACACAAAATTTCAATAATGACATGTAGAGAAACTCTTGATATAGTTCAAAAGGATTATCCAGGCACACCAAAGTTGACAAAAGAGGAGACTCCAGGTAAATCAAGTTTACCCAAAATTCTTGGGAGAAATTCAGTTTAGACAACTGTGGAACTAGTGAATCAGCATAGAGGCATCATATATTTCTGTATTAAGTAAAATTGAAATTTACACTGAAATTGATGTGTATGAAGTAAATAAAGGATAAATGTGGAAATCAGTGATAATATGGAAATAATAGAGCATGGATGAGGGGTATTATTTGGGGCAAAGGAGAGGTGAAGTGGGGGAATGAGTCATGGATGAACCTTCTTCTGGGCATCCCCTCCCCCAGTAACTGGATTGCTGTAACTGTTCTAAGCCCCGTGATGTGAGACTGGAATGCTGTGTTGGAGTGGGCTTTCTCAATGCCTCGTTACCTGACGCAGCACTTCACTGTGGATGTTGAAAATTTTTATATATAAATTGAGCAGCCACAGTGACCCATGGTATTGGGGCCTGGCTTCTGTCTATCTCTGCTTGTCTGTAATGGGATTTACATTCTTTTAATCCACTACAGGCAGGGTAATTTACTATTACAATAAATCAAGCAACATCTGGACTTCAGTGAGGTAAGGTATCCTAGGATCAGTCCACAGTAGAGATTCACAGTTTGGCCCTGTCCCACTTCATACTTTTCTAAATCCATTAGGTTGGCAAAGCAGGACAGCTATGTACAAAGCACTCAAAAAGACAAGTCTAAAATCTATGGAACAGGTAAGGGAAGGGTACTGATGTGGAGGACATTGTTACAATCCAAACCTCACCGCCATCCATGTAGGTTTCCAAGCACAATTGTTGTGGCTATACATTTTAATATTTAGGAAATTCATATCTATAGAGAGTTACCCAACCCCATTCTCTATCCCTTTTCCACTCCTGATATCTCATGGCTAAGCCTGTTCCTTGTATTAGGCTGATATGGAGCACAAATCTGAGCCTCTATAAGGCTCTGATGAGATGCTCTTCCACGAGCTCTGATGACCTGTTGCAGCATTTTGTTTTAGGAGCATATGTGCTCCTGTAAGATTGACATTCTTGGCCCTGTTCAAAAGAGCACCCCTAACCAAGAAAAGCATTCTTAAAAAAATTAAATCATCCAGAGGAAAACAACCTTTGTGTTATTCAAAGACGGAACAATACTAGAAAACAATTAATTCACTTACACGTGCTTAACAGCCAAGATTAAAGAATACATTATTCAGATATGATGCTCTGATACTCAGAAAATATTTAGATTACATCCATGACCCACCTATTTCTTGGTTTTTCAGCATCAGTGCAGAGGCTAGAAAATAGAGAAAAGAGTGAATTGAGAGGTAGGCAGTGCTTTGCAAAAACACCAGCACCAGTGTCACCGTCACTAATAGCCTATGACAACAACTTAGTCTGAGGATGTCAGGTGTTAAAATCCCTTTTGGAGAGCAAAGCCTTCAGAGGGTAGGGTCACAGTGAAAGTACCCATGATTGTATCATTAATTTAAAGCAGGAAATTTTGCCCGTGTAATTAAGTTACTCACCAATTGACGTGCTACTCCGAAGGGATTTGGTGGCAAAGGGAATCTATTTTGAAGACCATTTAAAAGAAGATAATTTAGTCCAAGTGGTGGAAGAAGAGGAAGTCAGAGAGATTATAAGTATGATGATACAACATGCCACTGTTGTTTTGAGGATACATGGGTGTCTGTTTGAAGAAGAATGCAGGAAATCCCTGAGAGCTAGGAAATGGGACCACCTAGGGAGGCATGCAACTGGAATCTGCTGTGTGAACAAGTTTGGAGGTAGAATGAAAATCTTGCAAAGATAATCAGCACACCTTTAGTCATTATCTCATAGCCCTAATGTTAGAGATTCTCTGAAGATGAACTCTTTGAATCATAAGCAGTGCTCTTTACCATTCCCCAGTATATTTAATCAAATAGTCCCATGCTGCCTTCTGCCCTGCTTGGTGGTATATTTATAGGATATCCCAGGACTTTGGGATTAGGTGATAGCAGTGTATTTCCTTCATTCTTACTGAGTGCCTGCTATGAGTTCTCAAGGAAACAAGAGAATGGAAGGAAGGGGTTGGTAGCATGGATCGCCCACCCATTTCTGGGCTTCTGCATCAGACCTGCTCAGGGATCTAATGAGGTGGCTTTATTCATGACCTATATTTAGAAGAAATGTTGTAAAAATACTTTAAGACATTCAGAAACTTTTCATACTAAGAAAGTGTCAGTATAAACCAAATACTATTCTGTTCCTTTTCATCATTGAACATTGTATATATCTCTGAAAGGCAAACAGGCAGAAGTGGGATTATTGGAATACAGAAGAAAAATTATCCACTCAGCTTTCAGAATGAGTAAGATTCAAGTAGCTATATATTTTGCAAAATTTTGAAGAGGAATTTGTGGGTGATAGGACCCTACATTCATAGTCACTGATAAAACTGATTCTGTTATTGAGTAATAGTTGCCAATTTCCCAAAAACCTGTTCCAACCCTGAGGGAGGCTGGGAGATCCGCACTGCTTCACAGATAGCAGCTAGGCTCAGTGGAATTCCATAGAGACCTAGGAGGATCCTCTCTTCCATCTCACACACTTAATAAAAGTAGGTAACTGAAAACTTCCAGCCCTGTAGTGTGTTGGCTACTTCACACATCTGACTCAACATAAATATATCTCTTGCTTAGTGATCTGTGTTATGTTCCTGAACTTTTTCTCCTTTTCCACCAACAGAGAGGGTCAGATAATTTGGTGTGAATGATACAGGTATATGACTAGGTATAGTTAGTTTGTTTATCTGACTATTGATCACCAATAAACCTGGGTTTGAGATGTGCATGCAGTGGGGGACTGTTGTGTAAATCAGTATTCCTTACTCCTTTTCCTCTACTAACAAGGAGAGTCCAAAGAGAAGGGATAGAAGAAAAAAGATATAAGGAAAACTGAAAAGGGAAGGAGCACATGATATTTTACCTTTAAAAAAGTTATCCCAACCTATCTACAAGTATTCAGTTTACTTTCCAGACCCTAATTTGGAACTTACTTTTAATCTAGGTACATAATAGCAGATCTCTGGATGGGGCCACATCTCCCAAACTACCCCTTCTTAGAAGGGGGTCAGGGAAAGGAAGAAGTATCCAGTGCCACCTGGACAGATATTTTGTGTATCTCCATTGCACTCTCTGTATCAAAATCTATCTATAAATATATAATGGGAACTGACTCATACAACCGTGGGGATTAACAAGTCCAAATTCTATATAGCAGGCTACAAGCTGGAAATGCCCATGAAGGGGAAGTTGAATAGTGCAGGAGAAGTGGCTGAGTAAAGTAGAGAAAGAAATTCTTTCTGAGTTCTGAAGTCCCCAGTTCTGGCTTTTCAGGCTTCCTGGAGAGCTGTCTCCTTTGTTGATTGCAGATGCAGTCATCTGCAGATGCAATCAACCAATTTACATACATTTCTGTCTATGAAATATACTCAGTAGTAATCATCCAGTGCATGCTTCACCAAACAACTGGACATCACCACATAGCCAAGGCGATACATGACCTTAACTATTATACAATGTAATTCTATGTCCAATGTTCTAAGGAATCAATAAACTGTTTTACACGTTTGCTTCACCATTTTACGTTCTACCAACTATGTACAAGTCCCAATTTCTCCAAATCCTCACCCACACTTGTTATTTTCTGTTTTATTATTTTTTTTAAATAGCCCAACAAACTCTTAGGCACCATGTTTCAGGGCGCCAGTAATTGTAGTTACTATAAATAACCTGGGCATTGGAAAGAGTCTGCTAAAACTACCAAAAAACAGCCCTTTAAAAAAGTAAGGTGACATTATTTATCCTGTAAAAAAGTAAGATGACTGTGCCAGTTTGAAGCTTTTATGTACCCCAGAAAAGCCATGTCTTTCAATCTTCATTCAGCATTGCTGTGTGGAATCTTTTTTGATTGTTTCCATGGAGATATGACCCACCCAGTTGTGGTTGGCAATTTTTGATGAAATGGTTTCCATAGAGATTTATCTCCACCCATTTATGGTGGGGTTGCTTACTAAAGCATTTTAAGATGGAATTACTTTGGTAAAACCTTTAAGCAACCAGAATTAATAGAGTCTACCAGGAAGTGACCTTTGAAGATGAAGAAGGAAAATGCCCCAGAGGAGCTTCATCAAACCAAAAGCTGGGAGAGAAAGCTAGTGGATATTAACAGGTGCCCTTGAAGCTGAGAGAGAAACCCCAAACTTCACAGCCTTTCTTGAATGAAGATAACCTTTTGTTGGTGCCTTAATTTGGACAGTTTCATGGCCTTAGAACTGTAAAGTTGCAACTTATTAAATTCCCCTTTTAAAAATCTGTTCCAGTTCTGGTAAACTGCATTCTGCAACTTACATACCAGAACAGTGACTTTCAGTGCAACTACTAGGGCTGCCCTGGGTATATGAGAGAGGCTTTCCATTTATCCACATCTTTGGGTGAAATAGATCCGATAATTGGAAATGATGGGTTCTAATAGATACAGGGACCACCTGCTAATTCTTAAATCGCACCACCCTCATTAACCTTCCTTCTTGGAGAACAGAAATATTCAAATGGTGGGGATCTCCAACAAACCATGGCCATCTCTAACTCCACCACATCCCCTTCAATTAGGACTTTTACAAGGCATGAATCAATTTTTAGTAGTCATGACTACCTCAATTCACTTTCTGCAAAGAGATTTCATCATATTATTCCAAGCACACAAATCTTTCTCTGAAAAGGTGGAAATTAATTTGGAACTTTTGGAAGAAGATTCAACAAATTAGGATAAGGAATTAAGTTCTATGCATATTCCAGCCCTTTCAGTCAAAAAATTAAAATTTAAATGTCACCCTTTTTTTTTTTTTTTTTTAAAGGGAGGAAAGGAAGGAAAGACAGACAGAGAAGGAAGGAAGGATGGAAGGAAGGAAGGGAGGAAGAAAGGGAAACATCTTTATTTTTATTATATTTTGTTTGTTTGTTTGTTTCTTACATGGGCTGGGGCCGGGAATCGAACCGGGGTCCTCCGGCATGGCAGGCAAGCACTCTTGCCCGCTGAGCCACCGCGGCCCGCCCTGTCACCCTTTTTTAGCTATCATTCCAATCTATTTATGGTCCATGTCTTCAAATTATATGGGCCCCACTCTTTATTCCCTACCTACCTCTGCCCCCAGGATCTCATCCAAGAACTTAACCAAATCCAAAGTATTCTAACTTTCCCTCCTCCCAAGACCAAGCATCATTTAAGAGGATTTTTAGGACTTACAGGTATGTTATGAAAATTGAATTCCTGATTTTTCTTTGATGGCTCAACCTCTATATGATTTCTCTAACACTAAACTAATTGAGACCCATAAATAGGATTAAACTAGACAAAATTCATTCAAGTTAATAAAGCATCATTGGTCAACACTCCTGCTTTGGGACAATCTAATTTGATTTTTCTCCTTGTCTATGAACAGGAATGAGTGGGTTAGGTTTCCTTACACATATGTGTAGAGATGAGCATGGATATTTTGTATATTATAACCAGGAATTGGGTGCTATAGTCAAGGGACAGCCCTCTTATGTGAGGTCCCTTGCTGTGGTGGCAGAACTTAAGTATCAATTTAAGAATTAATTATAGGATCACTCTTGACTATTTATGCCCCTCATTTTGTAGAAAACTTCTCTACCAACGGGTTATCTTCCTATGAAATTCTCTTATTTTTCCATCCTGTTGTCTCCTTTGTTCATTGTCACAACCTTAATCCTGCTACTTTCCTTTCTACTATCTGTGATGAAACTCCTCATGACTACATAGTTTGAACTGACCAATTATTAACCCCCCTGAATAAATCTGCAAGAAATTCCAATTGCTAATGCATATGCTTTTTGGTTTATATGTGATTCCTACCTTAAAGAAAACTCAAGAATTTACCATTTTAGATATGCTTATGCTTCTAACCATGAATTAATAGGGTCAAATTCCTTACTTAATATTATATCATCCCAAGAAACTTATATACTTGCAGAAGGAAAAACAGTAAATACATACACTGAAAGCCAGAATGCCTTCAGTTTTGTCTGAATAGGTCTCCCCAAATTTATTTGGCACTTTAGACCAAAAACAAAAAAAACCATAAAACAAAATAATTCCATTTTTACTCCATATAACACTTTATTAAGGAACTTACGGAGTGGGAAGCTATTCCCTGGTGGCTGCAGGATATTCAGAGTAGCACTCCACACCATCCAGTGGGTTACAGTGAGTTATATAGGACAAGAGGAAAGAAGCACATAGCCAAATCAGGGTTTTCAAGATCATAAATATGTCTCTTTGAAGACATGGTACATGTCAGGTATAGTATTAGCACCACTAACTATCATGTTAAGGAACATGCACATTTATTTTTTGATGCAATTGCTGAAGGCTTTCTTCTTATCTAGGAATTTATGTCTTTTTTTGGCCCATTGCCTCACATTCCATCCTCAAAAAACCCACCCTTACATTCTACCTGCTCTTCTTTCCATGAATATCCCTGAGGTGATTGAGGGGCACATCTTGAGGCAAAAACTATAAAAGATGCATCTATCAGTGCCCATGTGTGTTAATCTCAAGAGGACAATCAGTAAAGCAAATCATCAAACTCTACTCTGTTAGGTTAAATTGTAACACTGTCCAGGGAATATTTCTGGGAGAAGATGGTAACTGTTCACACACCCAGAATTCAGTCTGGTGATGGGTTGTAGTCACTTCAGTTTCCCATTTCAGGAATTCACCTTCTTCTGTTGTAAAGATTAGAAGCATTATACTAGGGACAAAAGTACAAGATGTTTAGTAAGAACCAACATGGGGATGTCATGACCATTCCATAATAATGCAAGTTACAGGCCTATCTCCTGACAAGATATTTCCCAACATTGCTTTCTTCCTGGGGCAATGTACCAAACTTTTCCCCTGTGGTGGTTTGAAGCTCTATGGACCCCAGGAAAGTATGTTGCTAATCCATTTCTATGGGTGTAAACCCATTTTTAAGATTTTTTGGTAATTAGTATCTTAAGCTAAGATGTGTCCCACCTCATTCAGAGTGTGTCTTAATCCTCTTACCAGACTCCTTTATAAGAAAATGAAATTCAGAAAAAGATAGAGAAAGCTATGGAAGCAAGAAGCTTGAAGCAACACTGAAGAGAAAGGAGAGGCCAGCAGATTCTGCCATATGATAGAGGAGTCTAGGATCACAAGTAACTAAGCTTTTGGAAAAAAATATTGCCTTGTTTTGGACATTTATCTAAGTCTCAGAACTGTAAGCTTGTAAAATAACAAATTCCCATGATAAAGCCAACACATTTCATGATATCTTCTTGAGCAGATTTAACAAACTAGGACAGACCCCCAAGTGTTCTATTGCACCAGATGAGACAATATATAATGGGACCTATGCATTAAGCCATAATAGGAGCATGACTTCTGCCTGCTCAGATACTATAGAAATTTTCCATAAACTAGAGCAATGGGTACATACTACATATAAAAGTCAGAGTTATTGCTAATTCCCTTCTTTGTCCCCAAGGAATATGAACACTTATCAATCTGGGTGGCTTGCTGCAGTGTAAGCTCCACAAAATTTGGTGGGTGTCTTTGGGTATGGCCTGCAATAATCTCAATACATGACCCTGTTCTGTTACAACTGGAGTAATGTTTTGATCTGGTGTCACTTCTGTGCTTATTGCTGATGGAGTGAACATTGGAGTACTAAAGGCTTCATACCTGAAGTTTGTCCAGTTAACAGTACACTATTAACCTAATTGCTTATAGGTGACTTGCTCACAATGCAATGAGGGGTTTGTAGATAACTGTTGTAGCTGTTCTTTTAAAATACCATCATTCTTCTGTATCAGGCCAGTGGCCTAAGGTTATCAGGGCAGATGAAAATGCCATGTAATCTCTTCTTCTTGCACTTGGCCCTGGACTTGGTGACCTGTAAAATGGGTACCTTGGTTGCTTACAATATGTGGCTATGCTTAAATACAGGAAAGTTTTTTCTAGTCCTCATGTTGTTGAAGCTTGATTTGCTTATCAATATCCAAAAGCCTACAGAATTCCAGATGCAGTATCTACAAAGGTTAGTGTGTACATTTATCCATCTGACAGAGAAGGGGTCCTGTACACTATAATTGTGAGTGTGGGCTGACCTGCATCCATATTATGGGTGTCCCCATTGAGTGCATATTGGACAGAACTCGCAGGCCAAACGTACATCGCTATATTTTTATTTCAAAGGGAGATGTCTCTTTACATAATTTCCACAAAGTCTTAGGACCCTTGTGTCTCAATTTATGGTGTAACCAATCTACTTGGTCATGGTTTTCATCAACTCATCCAATTTTAGCTAAGGTTTCAGCTTCCAGGTTTCTCAAAGGTATGAGTGGAGTATGGCCTGCAATGTGCCAGAGCATTTTTTTAGCATCAAGATTTTGTGCCCAAACTCAGATATCTTCCCATAAGGCTTTACTCCATATTTTCTCACTGGACATCATCCGCTTCTCCTGTGCCACTGTCATATCAAAAGAATAAGACCATAATTCATGGCCTAGCTGTTGGTGTGTTTGGAGATTGGCATAGGCTCATGGACTAATCATCCAGATGTCTCATAGCTCAGCCCATTGACTCCTTTGATTTTATCTTTCACCTATCCATATGATGTCCATAGTTATTTTAACTGCTCTCATGTGCCATCAGTGGTATTGTCCTCTGCAGGAACACTCAATATACCAGGCATTTTCCTACACCCTTTATTATTGATGAAAATTTCTCTATTGCTGTCATGAATGGTGGAGGGGAGTTCAGATTCTCTACATTTGTAACTGGACCCAATAATTTATGTAACCACTCAGATAGCAGGCTAGTATGGAGAGTCCTCAATTGTTGCTAATAAGTACACTATTATTATAGCATGCTAGCTTGTGCACAAGCACTTTTAGAATGAATACACGTGTCTTTGACCCATCCATTTATTGGCAGTGACATTTGCACAATTATTGGCAAAGACACTGGAATAGGATAGTTTGCTTAAGAGTAAGATATACTGCTAGCAGTGGTTTTTCAATAGGGTTATACCCTTGTTCTGTTCCTTTTCATAGCTGGGACCAGAACCTGACAGGTACTTGTTTCCCATTTTGTTTTTGGCACAGGTACCATCTGAACCTCTCTGGGTAGATGGCAATATCCAATTCACAAGTTTGCACTGCCACTAAAGTCCCTAAAGATTGAATTTGTTTTACAGCTGTTTTTTATTATTAGAAGGCTTTCTTGGCCTCAGTATCTCAATACCACTGAGCTCCCTTTTTAATCTATATAATGATCTGTATAATGATCAAAGTATTTGAGCTAGGTGAGGTATGAAGAGACTCCAGAAATTTAATACACTTATAAGGGCCTGTGTTTCCTTTACAGTGTAGGGAGTTGGTCACATCTCTGCATTATCTATGATCATGTAAGATGTAAGAATGTCCTTTGTCTTATCCAGCCAAACAACTCTTAGGAAATTTATAAATTATTTGGGCCCCTGGGTCTTGGCATCATTTGTGACCCATCCTTGGCTTATTAAAATGTACTGTAATGGTGGGGCCACAATTTCTAAAGATTTCATACCATTTATTTTATATATATCTTTTATATATTCCCTTGAAACATGATAAGTGCAAATAAGGAACTGAATTTTTAGTTTAATTTAATCAAAATTGACATTGAAATAGCTAAAATATAAAATAGTGGCTAGTGCCTTTAACAATATATATCTAATGTGTCTTGTATTTCAGCTTTTTTCTAATGTTAAGAAAATCATATGTTAAAAAATATATTTCAAAAAAATTTATATAAAATTTGAAAAATATGTAAAAAGGAAACATAATGAAACTAAGAGATAAAGAAAGGGAATGCATGAGGAGGGAAGAATCAACAAAGGTTTGTCAAACAACATTATAAGAAAATCAGGCATCAGAACTAAATTTTCATCTATCATGAAAATTAAGTACCAAATTACTAAAATTAATGACATCACTCTCTCTCCAAATAGGTGACAAATGTAGGGAACATGGGACTCAGGCAGGAGAAGGCTGGACAACAGATATACATGAAATGAATGATGCAGCACCCAGAAAAAGAAGCACCAGACTATGAAAGTGGTTTCCTGTGGGAGAAGAAAATTGAGAGGTACAGAGGTGCATTTATCTTAATAGAGAATTATAGAACATTTTAGCCCTTTAGACTATGTCAATATATGATATGATCTAAAAGTAAACAATAAAAAACAAAATAGGCTCTTTCTGGCCCCACTGTAATGCTTGAGCCCCTTGAGTACTCAGATCACTGACTCATGCTCCTTGGTTGGGAGAGTCAGCACAATCCAGGCTACCTGCTCCTTTCTAGTAAATGGCTCCAAGATCTTGCTTGGAATGACCCTTCCTTGCTCCTTGTTCTGTCCCTTCACTCTGCCACCTGTGGCCACATGAATATCTGGACTTCCTCAGTGTGGCTCCTCCCTTAGACCTCAAATCCTATGTGTCCCACTTGTTGTCTCCTGTTTTGGATATTTCCTGCCTCTCACAGTAGAGCTGGACTTCAAAACCACCCTTCCCTGGATCTGGCTGCCATTTTGGGATTCATTTCTTATGGCTTTTCATTCCATTTGTACATCTGTTATGCATTATTGATCATCATATTAACTGGGGTGAAGGAGTTGTGGGCAAGCCAGCATTCAACTGGTTTTCCATTACTAAAGATACCTCAGACTGTAAATTGTGGGCAGGGCTTTAGAAGATGCAGGTCAGGGTCATGTGTGAAGGAGAGGAGTCTCCCACCATGCACAGGGATTCCAGGCATACCTTTTGCTTGGCTTCAGACTCAGGTTCATTCCTGAGCCCTGGGCCTCTATGATGCCACAACCATTCCTTTGCTCTCATGCCAAAGGCAGTGCAGGCTTGGTTTGTAAGTTTCCTCTGTTTCAATTTGATTGTGGTCATGGGTAAATCATATCTCTGATTAACTTGACAAATTTCTCGGTGAAATATGGGACATCTCCTGACTGTATAGAGGAAAGAGAATGGACAGAATGGAGGAAGATGGAGGCAGGATCTGGAAGGAGGCAGGGCATGGTAAGAGTGGCTTTAGAGCGGGCTGTAGGAAAGTATGTTTCTAGGGTGACCTCAATGTGGGTGAATACAAGCATGACTTCACAGATGCACCTGGATACCAATTGGAAATTGTGTGGCCAAGTTCCTTATATGGAAAGAAGGGCATTGGTGTTCAGAAGAAGTTCCCCAACTCCTGCTTCTCCTACTAGTTCCTTTCTCTTCAATGTTGATCCAGGCTCAGTCTCCTGGTCTTAGGTACAGGCTCTGTTCCTGGGGTTCCAATACATTCTGGTCTTCTCCATCCATCTCAGTCCATGGTTGGTGGTGTTGCACTTCTGCTCTTCTAACTGTGCTGCTATTGGCTTTATGTCCATGTCCACTTGAGGAAGCCTTCACAACACTGACATTCAGGTAACCTGGGTGTGAATGTCTGCCTTGTAGATATGAGCAGCTAAAAGTATCAATGGTGCATCACATCAATATCTCAATGACATGACACATGTCAGGTACAAACACCTTTGCATGGAAGAAATTGTCGCTATGGCCTCCCCTCAACTTTGGGAAGAAATTTTGCAAGATTCATTGAACACCAGGAAACAATTTCCAAATGAATAGAACTAGAAACAGGGAATGAAATAAGCAGGGTCCTCACCCTGCAGAGGACAAATTAAACTTCCAAAACTGAAGTAGTTCCAATCTGCAAGTTTTGCTAGCTTCTGAAAGACAGGCCTGTGCCTTTATATGGGGATGGGCCTCCACTTGGTCTGAGGGGCTCATCCAAAATGTCCTGTAAAATATCCCCTTCACAAGTGGCCCTGAAATAATATACTTGTGTTGGAAGAAGCCCATTCTCTCTCAGAATGAGGTAGCGTTGTTAAACACACTGGTGCTTCACACAGAGCTTTTCCCATAGCACTCAGCATGAGTTAAGCAGCCAAATTTTCTACTCCCACCTCACCCTTGAGTTTATCAAACCACACCCCTTATGTTGGTGTTCTTGACTGGCCATATTCCTTCACTTTAAATGAAGGCAACTTTTTCCAACTCTAAACTTTTTGTGCTTGAAGATATCCTCACAAATATACCTCTGAAAGGTGTGGTTAAAAAGAAAAATTAAGTTCACTATAAATGAAAGTTACCTCAAGTCTTTAGAGTGGTCTGCAATTTTGTCTGTTTTCTGCTGTTCATGAAAATAGTTTCCAGTAAAAATGTCTTCATAACAGCAATAATTAAAAATAAATGCTCTTGTATTAATTTTAAGATAGAAAGATGCAAACAATTCATATTATTGTTGTAATACCATAGTTCCAAATCCATCAGAGAGCTATGGGCACAAAGAAACCTAAATTAACTAAATTCTAGGAAGAGAGGAGCCCTCCCTAGGAGAGAAGACTCTCACAACTCCTAAAATCCCCTTGTGCTTCCCCTACTGATGCCTCCCTTCCTCTCTAGGAACCACTCTGAGTTACTTATCTTTTATAATCTCTAAAAAAACATGCTTTTCCAGAATGTCATGTTGTTGGACTCATTCTTTGTGATTCTTTTACAGACTAGCTCTTTTACTTAACAATATGCATTTAAGGTTCATTTATGTTTTTCATGGCATGTGAGCTTCTTCATTGTTTGCCTCTGTCTATGCATCAGTGTACCGCCATGTAGTTATCCCATTCACCTAAACTAGGGCATCTTGGTTCTACCAAGTTTGGGCCGTTATGGGTAAAGCTTCTATAAGAATTTGTGTGCTGATTTGGTTCATGTCTGAGTGTGTATGTGTGGTCACAAATTTTCATCACTTGATTGACAACAACTAGGAGTGTCATTGCTGTATTATATGATAAGAGTATGTTTAGCTTTGTAAGAAATTCGAAACTGTCTGCAAATCTAGCAGTACCTTCATATATTTCCATTGGCATTGAATGATAATTCCTGTTTTTCTCCATCTTCTCATCAGCAACAATTCGTATTGCTTGATTTTATTTCTGTATTTTAGCTATTTTAACTATCAGGTAGTGGATTCTCATTTTAATTTGCTTTTGCGTGAGGTAAGTGATGTTGGGAATTTTTGTAGCTTTTTGTCATTTGTATATCTTTTTTGTTGATATGGTTTTTAAATGTATTTACCCATTTTTTACAATGGTTGTTTTCTTCTCTTTTGGTGTTTGAAATATTTTGGATATGTGTCCTGTTTCTGATGTATGTATTCAAATATTTTATGTCACTTTGTAGCTTATTTTTTCATTTTCTTAGCAGTATCTTTTGCAGAATTGAAACTTTTAATATTAATAAAGTATATCTTATTATTTAGCATTTTCTCACAGAACATGCTTTTGATTATAAGCAAATGTTTTCTTATGCTTTCTTCTGGATTTTTTAAAAAATTTTACAATGTTCATTTAAGTATATGAATTACTTTGAGATAATTTTTGAGTAAGCTGTAATTTGTGCCTGTGTTCATTTTTTTCCATGTAGTCATCCAATTGTTCCATTGCTATTTTCTAAAAAAAAAAAAAAAATCTTTCTCAATTGAAATTGCCATTCCACATTAAACAAAGACCAATTCCACGTTAAACAAAGATCCTATGTACTTGCATAGGATCATTTTTTGGTCTCTCTTCTGTCCCATTTTTCAGTGTGCATGTCAATGTTATGATGATGTACTTAGTATTTCTACAACAATTTCAGGGGCTGGGAAATTTGATTTCTCTAACTTTGTTTCTCTTTAGTATTGTGTAGAATATTTTAGGTTAAAAAAGAAAAAAAGCTTTTCCATATCTATAAAATCGTTCTTTGGATTTTCTTTTTACTATTGTGATCAATCAAGTTGGCAAAAATTAGCCATCTTAGTTATGTTAGGTTTTCTGATCATGAACAAAGAATATCTTACCTTTTATTTAGATTTTCTTTGAACATTTTCAGTAGTATTTCATAGATTTCTGCAAAGTTATTTTCACATTTTTATTAGATTTTTCACTTGAAAGTTTCATCATCTCGGTGCTATTGAAAATAATATAGGATTGTTTTCTAATTTTCATTGCTGTGTAAAAAAAAGTAATTGACTTTGGATACTGGCTTTGTACTTTGCTTGCTTGTTATCTCTATTAATTTCAGTCGAGATTATAAAAATGGGTTTAGAGGACTCCATTTCTGTCTGAACTTTAATAATTGAAAAACCTGAAGGTGGAATCTCATTATTAAGTCTTATGATCACCGGGCAGGGGTTGCCAGAGCAAGAGCACCCATGTCCTCTAGGGGGAGCTCAATCCTGCCTTCCTGATCCTCCGCCGTTTCCTAACACTTGGGAAGCGCGTCACTATCCTGCCCAGCAGGACCAAGGCGCCGCCTTCTCGCGAGGACCAGAGCTTCATCCCCGCAGGACCCACCCGGACAACTAGGGAGCTATTTTGTAGTGAGTAAAAAGCCCTTTCTAGGGACATTTGCCACAGCTTCTACCGGGACATTTTTCTTAGATTGCGAATGCAGAATCTTGAATTTTTCAGGTTTATTCCAATGCAGTTGTTTTTGTTTTTGTTTTTCGAGGGCAGGTTCCGGGAATCAGACCGGGTCTCCAGCATATGGTAGGTAAGAATTCTGCCCCTGAGCCACCATCGCGCTTTTGTATGCCTATGCGTTTCATTCTTTATTTTTCATGTAATGTTTTAACAAGATTTATTTTACAGAAGAGTTAATTTATTGAGAAGTGTGAAGACTCAAAATAAAAGTGTGATTTACGTGTTCAAGATTTGTGCTGGGAAGAAATTCCGGGTGCACATTCAGAGACATCAGAAATGCATATACAGCGATAGAAGACATTGGGGCCATTGGGTGGAGTGAGTTGGGTGAGGCCAGTGCCAGTACAGTGGTGATAGAGAGGAAAATCTTGGCAGCTATCTACGAGCTTGCATTCATTTCTAATGGTTCATTTTTCCTACAGCGATAAAGTAGCTGAAATAAAATAAACCATAGCTGTTTATTATTATATTATGGTATTTTAAGTTGTAGTAGTTTATTTTGAAAGTCAGAATTTAACTTCATAGATTTAGAGGAAGCTAATTTATCTATGTTTAACTTCTTTTCAGATGAAATATTGGCATTTTTAGCAGTTTCTCATGTACCTGTGAAGATCTTAAGCAATTTGCCATTTATTTCAGCCTATTGAAATTTCTTTAAAAGGACCTTGATTGTGATTAACATTGTTAAAATAAATAAATCCAGGATGTTTCTATATTTTTAATAAAATACTTCTAAGCAGAACTATTAAACCAGTTTTATAATATCAAAACACAATAGTAACTTTTAAAAAGCAGGCATGCTGCTGAAAGCCATTTAAAAGGAAATATCTATAGGACATAAATAGTCAGAATATTGGAGACAAAGCAGTGGCTTCCTTTCGTAAATCACTGAAAATAAATTTTCTTCTACTAAAAATGCAGAATCTGATGGCACCAAGCTTTATGTTTATCTCCATTTCAAACAGGATTAAGATGTCTATAATTTTTATATGTACCTTTTCAAATAATTTGTTATTCATTGATTAAGCATTCCCCATTTCATCACTTTTATTTATTTTCAAATTCATTAGTATATTGCATATTTTGTTAACATCTTACAATCCTCTAACATACTACCAGCATTACTTTTTTCATTATTTGCAAATCAGGGGATGGGCCTTCTAACAACATGCTGCTTTATATATCGTTGGGGCATTTCACTGAAAAGCTTTATTCATGTTTTACACTTAGTTCATAATATCATCCCACCATGAGTTGTATAAAAATTTTCCATGTATTTACAACCAGATGCCTTTGATTTCAAGGGGGTGCATTTCCTCACCTAGTTTTCTTTTCCTTCCTTCCTTCTTCCTTCCTTCTCTCTCTCTCTCTCTCTGTCTCTCCCTCTCTCCTTCCCTCCCTTCCACCAATCCATCCACGTATCTATCTATCATTAATAGTTGACTATTGATTTCCGTAGGGCTGGGTCTGACTGCCTTTGAGCCTGATGCTCATTGGGTGGTCTTATGTCTGTTGAAGCTCGGTTTTATAACAGATGTGAGCATATCCCATCTGTCTTAGGTTAGATAAAAGCTGTTGTATACATCAATTTCTCAGTAGTTGAAAAGGTAATTTTTAATTCATAGATACAGAGGTTTTTAATATTAAATTTAATGTTATGAGATAAGCAAGGCACATGTTTGGCATAATCGCATACTTTGGTGGAATAATGGCTTCTACCCATCTGTACTCTTGACATAGTTGCCCTCATGTCATGTGTGGCCATAAGTATTATTTAATATCATCTTTACCACTTTCCTAAAAATACCTAAGCTACTTCATACCCACTTTTTTCTTTCCTGTAAATAGAGTCAATAAATCTAGTTTCTATTGTATGCTATTCCTGGGTTACTTACTATTCTTCTTATTACTTACTATTACTATTATTTACTTACTATTCTTTTTTAAGGCATTAAGATTAATTGACAGAAGAAATTAGTAGTGATTAATAGTAGGAATAATTGACATATTTTAGGCAAAATATTTTAGGCAAAAATTCTTGCCTACCATATGCTGGAGACCTGGTCCAATTCCCGGAGCCTGCCCCCGAGAAAAAACAAAAAAACAAAAAAAGACCACATTGGAATAAACCTGAGAATTCAATAGTTCAATGCACTTTGAGGGAGAAAGATCACAGAGAGAAGGTGCCTGTTCTAGTTTGCTAGCTGCCAGAGTGCAATATACCAGAAACAGAATGGCTTTTAAAAAGGGGAATTTAATAAGTTGCTAGTTTACAGTTCTAAGATTGAGAAAATGTCCCAGTTAAAACAAGTCTATAGAAATGTCCAATCAAAGGCATCCATCCAAGGAAAGATACCTTGTTTCAAGAAGGCCTATGAAGTTCAGGGTTTTTCCCTCAAGTGAGAAGGCACATGGCAAACACAGTCAGGGCTTCTCTTTCATCTGGAAGAGCAAATGGTGAACACGGTCAGGGTTCCTCTCTCATCTGGAAGGGTATGTGGTGAACAAGGCGTCATCTGCTAGCTTCTTCTCCTGACTTCCTGTTTCATGAAGCTCCCCAGGAGGCATTTTCCTTCTTCATCTCCAAAGGTCGCTGGCTGGTGGACTCTGCTTCTCGTGGCTATATCATTCTGCTCTGCTCTCTCTGAATCTCTTTCTTTCTTCAAAATGTTTCCTCTTTTATAGGACTCCAGAAACTAATCAAGACTTACCCAAATGGGTGGAGACATGCCTCCAGCTAATCCAGTTTAACAATCACTCTTGATTAAATCATGTCTCCAGGGAGGTGATCTAATTACAGTTTCAAGCATACAATACTGAATAGGAATTAGAAGAAATGGCTGCCTTTACAAAATGGAATTAGGATTAAAACATGGCTTTTCTGGGGTACATACATCATTTCAAACCGGCACAGTGCCATTCATATCACTTCCAATCAAGGCATATCCTCTGAAGATGATTTTGTCTCTATTGATGTTAACTTTGATCACCTAGATGAGATAGTCTTTGTCAGGTTTCTCTATTGCAAAGTTGCTCTTTTTCGCTGTCCATACTGTGTGCAGTTTTCAGATGGATGTCTTTATTCACAGCCCATGCGTGCTTCAATAGCAGGAAGTTATGGTCCACATCCTTGATGACTGTCTACATCAGTTACTTGGAATTCTGCCTGAGAGATTGCAGCTTTCTCCCCATTTATTTATTTGAGTATTTGTTTGTACCAGTATGGACTCATGGATATTTATTTTGTTCTTTGGGTTATATGTAATGCTAATTTACTTTTTGCTTAAATTGATTCACTTCTGGATGTTGGAAGCACTCTCAGTTGCCTCCTATTTTTCTTTGATAACCTCATCTGTGCATAACTGTGTGTGTGTGTGTGTATGTGTGTAGTACTTGATTTAACAATTATTTATGTTTGAACACTACAAGATTCTTCAGTTTTATTTTGTATATTTTTGACCCCAGTCCTAGAATCAGTAGTTTCTCCTGGAACACAGTTTCTTTTTGGAAAATTTTCATTGAAAACACAGATCTGGGAACTAAATGTCTTCTTTGCTAAGGATATCTTTTCTTTTCAGTTTATCAGCTGATAGTGTATGAAAATTAATGTGTGCATACTTATCTGTGCATTTAAATCTATATACTGTGTGTATAATATAATATAACTATTTCTAAATAGAAATATCCTTTTTATGTTAAGATAAGCATGAGTTCAAACAGATGCTTCCAAATCTATTATATTGCCACATGGGATAATATAGTCTTCTCCACTGAGCTAGTGTAACCTCCCACTCCAATTATGAGAAACCTGTCTCCTGCCTTCACAAATGTATTTAATTATTTGCCCAATTCCAATATATGTGTATTAGGGTTTCACATTTGTTAACCAGTACCCAAGTGAAAAAGTGTTTGTCAACTAAAATCCACTGCTTATTCATAGCTCCATTTGCCTTTGGACTTACAGTGTACTTAGTTCCAAAGCTATTTAGGTGAGTGCTTTCCCCACCACTTGCTTTGTGATTGATTCATACAATTGGAATATGTTTAGATTTGTTGATCCCATTTAATTCATCTTAATACCCACTAACCTTCTCATTGATTTTTAAAGTGTATATACATTAAAATATACTCTTTATGTTAAAAAATGTGTTTTCTCAAATGATTAGTGGTGAGTATTCATCACTAAATTGTCATATAGAATTCATCACCTGTTCCAACTTCATCACCCACATGAACCCCTGGCAACCACTGCTCTATTTACTATCTGAAATTTTGCCCTTCCCAGAATGTCATATGACTGCTATCATACAGTGTTCTAGTTTGTTAGCTGCTTGGATGCAATATACCAGAAACAGAATGGCTTTTAAAAAAGGGAATTTAATGAGTTGCTAGTCTACAGTTCTAAGGCTGAGAAAATGTCCAATCAAAACAAGTCTATAGAAATGTTCAATCAAAGGCATCCAGGGAAAGATACCTTGGTTCAAGAAATTCAGGGTTTTTCTCTCAAGTGAGAAGGCACGTGGTGAACATAGTCATGATTTCTCTCTAGGCAGGAAGGGTACATGGTGAGCACAGCATCATCTGCTAGCTTTCCTGGCTTCCAGTTTCATGAAGCTCCCCAGAAGGCATTTTCCTACTTCATCTCCAAAGGTCACTGGCTCGTGGACTCTCTGCTTCATGGTGCCACAGCATTCTCTACTCTCTCCAAATCTCTTTCTTCTTTTATAGAACTCCAGAAACTAATCAAGACCCACCCAAATGGGTTGAGACAAGCCTCCAGCTAATGCTGTTTAACAACCACTCTTGATTAAATTTCATCTCCAGGGAGATGATCTAATTACAATTTCAAACATATAGTGCTGAATAGGGATTAGAAGAAGAACTACTTTTACAAAGTGGGATTAGGATTAAAACATGGCTTTTCTAGGGTACATACATCATTTCAAACCAGTACATACAGTATATAGCCTTTGTAAACTGGCTTCTTTCAGTAAGTAGTAAGAATTTGAGATTAATCCATATGTTTGCATGGCTTGATAATCCTTTCCTTTTTGTCAATGAATAGTCTTCCATGGCATGTACTAAAGTTTGGTTATCCATTCACTTCTTTTATGACATCTTGGTTCATTCCAGTTTCTGACCATTATAAATTATTGTACAGTATATAATTGCATGTTGGTTTTTATGTTCACATTAGTTTTCAAAACCCTTGGGTGCCCAAGGAGTATCATTGTTAGATTGTATGGTGAGATTATGATTAGCTTTATAAGAAACTGATAAACTGTATTCTACAGTGACTGTACTACTGTGCATTCCCAACAGCAATGAATGAAAGTTCTTGTTGTTCCACATCCTCACCAACAATTGAAATATCTGTGTTTTGGATTTTACTCATTTTAATCAGTATGTAATGGCCTCTTGTTTTAAGTTATACTTCCCTAAAACAAGTGATTTTGAGGAAGTTTTTGTATTTATTTTTGCCATCTATATGCTTTCTTTGGTTTGTTTCTATTCCGTAAATTATCTGTTTTTCCGTTGGGGTGTTTGTTTTCTTATTGTTGAGTCTTTAGGGGACTCGCGTATATTTTGATTCAGGTTCTTTTTTAGATAAGTGGTTTGCAAATATTTCTCTGACTGTGATTGTCTTTTTTTCTTTTAATAGTGTCTTTTCACAGAGGAGAAAATTTTTAATTTCAACCAAGCCCATCTTTCCATTTTTTTCTTTCCTGGCTCATATTTTCACTGAGGTCATCATGAAATTCAAGTCTCATAGATTTTCTCCTTGCTTTCTTCTAGAATTTTTATAGTTTTGCATTTAATATTTAATTCTGTGAAATATTTTGAGTGAATTTTTGTGTAAGGTATAAGTTTGTGTCTTCTTACATTTTTTTCCCTATAGTCATCCAGGTGTTCTACCACCATTTGTGGAAAAGACTATCCTTTCTCTATTAAATTGTCTTTGCTCCTTTGACAAATATCATTTGATTAAATAGTCAATCAGTTTGAATATTTGTGAACTCTTCCATTTATCTATGAGCTGGTTTTTACCCCCTCATCATATCTATTAATTATTGTAACTTTATTTTAATACTTAGAATAGTAAAGTGTGATTTCTTCTTTAGCACAATGTAGGGTAATATAGGATTGGACAGTTTGTCAGTATTTACAGAATGTCATGGTGGAATTTTGATTGGAATTGTATTGCCTTGATAGTTAAAGGTTGAAAAAATTGACATCTTAACAATTTTGAGTCTCCTGACCATGAAAAGGGAACATATCTTCATTTATATAGATTTCCTTTTACTTGCTTTTCCACCATGCTTTCTCAGTACAAGCCTGCACGTGCTTTGTTAGATTTACACCAAGGCATTTCATTTGTTTGGTGTTATCAAAATGTTTATTGTTGTTATTATTTTTAAAATTCCAATTGGTCACTACTTATGCTTCTCGCTGTTTACCTCCATTTTCACCAAGGCATGGGTTTCTGACCTCCTTTCTGTTTGAACTTATAAAGTTGTGGTATTGAATAATCTGCACAATGAATTTTAGTGACACCTCAAGAAGCAGAGTTCTTGACCTGCACTCTGGCTGCAGATCCTGCCATTTTTGTCAAACAGATGCTTCAGATGTGTGAAATACCTCAGTGTTCAGGCCCGCTGATGGTGTTACCACCTCCACTATGAGGACAAGAGCTTTCTTATTACAGAGCCAAACCTTAGGGAAATAATGCCTCCGCTTTAGGACTTAGGTCTTTGACAAAAGTGAGTGTTTCCTTCTTGTACTTCTGCTGCTGAGGAAGGAGCTTTGGGTTTCTGGTATTTTTCTTAAATAGCAAGCCCAGGAGCCTTGTTTTCTGAACTTCTTCTACTTATGTTGCATTCATTACTTTCTCATATAATATTTTAGTGAGACTTATTTCTTAAATTACCCATTTATTGAGGTATTTGATGTGTCAGAGTCATAGATTGCTATAGTAAATGTACATCTACAATTTTGCATTTGAGGATGAATCCTAACAGGGATTCAAAATCTGGGGAAACACATATGTACTTAAGAAATGAAAATGCAAAATATTTGGAATTTAAATATTGGATAGGGAATATTGTAAAAATTTAGAATGCATATAATGGAGTGCATTGGACACAGTCCAGTTCCTGGATAAGTCAAGCATGACTCCATTAGGTGCCTTAGTCAAAGGGAAATTGGGTACCCATATTTACATGCTTTTATTATAATTTGGGGCGAAGTCCAGGAAACTATTACAATTTCTAGTGGTTAACTTTTACTACAAATTTGAACTAGTTGACAAATATTGGAAAATTGACAAGTAGATGTAATAAAATTCACATTGTTTTAAGGGTCAATGTTTTGTTTATATCAAAAACAGAAATGTTTCCAATTTCTGTACTTTATTTTCAAATTATGAAAGTATATTCCTATATATTAAGTTGTTGTCCTTCTTTACCTTGGTGTTAAAATATTAATATTCCAGAAGTCTCAAAATGTTTGGTTCCTTAGAATATTTCATATTAACTACTGAAGTGCACAGCCAAGAAAATGTTGGTAACTTAAAACTGCTTGAAAATAACCACTGATCCTTTTGCTGCAGATTCTTTGCAGTGCTTTCCAGCAAAAGCCAAAATCCACAAAGCAGGGACATGTGTTGGAAAAGGCATGAAGTTTGCTTTAGGAGGCTTTTAGAACACTGATGAGTTAAGGTGATCACCGTGTTTCTCATTAATGCATAAATAAATAACCTAATTAGATAGGAAATCTTCTATTAAAGAAGGCATTTGTTGATTGGATTTTCTTATTTAACAGCCAAGATAAATGGGGTTTATCCTTTTTATCATTAGATTAATGAAGTTTTCAAGTATATGAAAAAAAGTTCACGGAAAAATCTGTACCTGTTTTCTGGAGAGAGAAAAACTCTGAGATCAGGAGTGTGGTGACAGCATACTCAAGAATAGGTTTCCCATGAGGATCTAACCTTTAATTTGCAAATGGAATTTTAACCTGAAGGTGATTATTTAATTAGAGTGCAGGTATTTGGTAGCAGTCCCTCTGGGCAGGTTAGGTGATTGTTCATGGGATTTGCATTGATTTGAAATCCAGAAGTAATAATTAAAGGGAAACTTTCCTCCTGATTTTATAGTTGGCTTTACTGCCATTAGTTCAGTGAGGAATATAGGCAATATAGAAAGTAACAAACAAATAAATAAGCATTTAATTATAAATTTAGATGAGTGGCTTGAAGGAAATGCAGAGTTCTGTTCAAGACAAAGGGGAAGTAGATGGAACAATTAGTAATGTAAAGAAGAGCTTTATAAAAAGTTGATGTTTAAATGAGGCTGAGGTATTGTTAGTATTGGGTGGGAGTTGGTGTGGGAATATCAGGGTGGAAATAAATGATGATAATAGTCCTTAATGTAGAAATAAGAGAAATCCTTTTTTTCTGTATTTTGTAGTGGTGAGAGATGTGTGCAAAAGATTAATTGCTGAATATCTAGTGAAGCGACTAAATAAGATTTGGAGACCAGGAAAAATTATGAGGCCGAGAAATTAGTAGCTTTAGTGTGAGATATATTTCATGTTGAATGCATGTAATACATGCAAGTAGAAATTATACCCCAGAAATGGAATCAAAACATGGGTTTTTAGACTTTGTTATCATAATGATAGCAATGTAATAAGTCAAAGTGCCTGAAAAGATATATGATTTTACATGACAAAATATAGTAAGAGGAGAGAAATGGGACTAGAGTTGAGCCTTGAAACATTCTAATGCAGTTTTTTGAGAAGAACTTTGCAAAAGATACCAGTGATATGTAAATACTTTGAATACAGGCAAGAGACAGAGATATAAAAAAAAAGACTGAGGAAAAGAAAGTTCCTAAAAGGAAGTCATGGCCATTTCTGCCTGGTTTCAAGTTAAAGACTGGTACATACTCATTGGGTCAAATTATAGGGAAATAACTGTGCTATAACAAAGTTTATTAATATGGTAATCAATAGTGACATGGTGAAAGGGGTGTGAGGATATTGTAACTAAATATGTACTGTTCTTTTGGGTGTGTTTTTAAGAAAAAGAATGACAATGTCAAGGAACTAGAGGTTAATTGATGCCAAGGAATTTTTTGTTTCATGAGTAAAGAACTCTCAGCCAAACATTTCACTAAGATATTTGAAGGATTCAGATAAATTGCCTCCAAAACTTAGTTTAAGTTTCTTCATTCTATATTTTATGAACCTGTGTGCTTTGGGTATTGTGGGACACAAGAGTAACATTATGACATTTATATACCTCCATCTTTTCTGTGCAATCAGTTTTAGTGTTACATTTACATTGTGACAATCACTGAACCCTCCAAAAAGTACTTTAATTGTTCCACTCCGCAATTAAATAGATCCTGAAATTTACTGACCATATGCCCAAGGCCATGGGGGTTAGAGGGAGGGTTCAGGAACTGATATTGCCTAAATTCTACAATCGGAGCCAATATGAATGAGGACGAGTGATCCAGAGGGTTTGTGTGGGAGGGTGGTGAGAGTACAATAGGGAGGGTCTAAGGCTCTAAAAGGCAGAAATGAGTGAACAAATGCTAATGCACCTAACCAAGAGCTATTAAGTCAGAAATTCAATACTGATCTCCTTGGTTGTGGATCCAAGAAACCCCATGTGACATGAGCCATGTCTCTTAGGATTTGGTGTCAGGAAGTGAATTCATTAACACATCTGAACACCAGATTATATTAATCAGAGCACCAAATTAATATAATTTTATTAAATTATAAAACCTTATAGTTTTCATTTTGTTATGTCTAAAATGGAGAAAATAATTTCCTAATGAGCAGCTATAGCCAAAGGCTTCTTATATCTGACCCTGGGAAGGGCTAAGGCTCCTACTGTTTCTCTTACAGCACTCTGCAGATGAATGTCTGTACGGTTGGTGGGAGTCACTCTCAGGTAAATATTTGGGGATTCCTGGCTCACCTACCTCGGACTGCTGAAGAAGAAAGGATTCTATCTCTTTCCACAGCTTTGCTTATGTTTCCGACTGTCCCATGGTTAGAATACAAAGAAAGACTCATGGCAGCTGAGTTCTTGATGATGAAACCACAGGTGAATAGGGACTTGCTCTTAAACTGAATTGATAGCTCTTTTGCCACCATAAACAGGTTTCTTCTCTTGACCTGGGTCTTCTAGTGTACTCTGGAAAAGTCAGTGCCAGTTTAATTTTCCTAGACTCTCAGATGCTTATGGCTGGTAAGGAATTGATCAAGAAACAATCTCCTTAAAACATTTACACTAATTTATATCATTGTGCATTAAGGGTATCCTTCCATAGAAGAGATATCAGAGATTTTCTTTTTCTCATCCTGCCCATGGCCTTGGTGGGTAAATAACTCACTCAATTATCTTGTTAATGTCTACAATGGGCTTAGGCATGTGGTGAACATAGGAGATAGAGATGAATAAGAACAAAAATTTAAAGACCCAGAGGGACCCAGAAGCTTCATCATGCAAACACAAGCTGATGTTACATGTGCTGGAGTGAAAGGCTGTGTGGCATTTAGATGGAAGAAGAAGAGAGGATTGGTAGGAGAGAGTAAGGAATAATTAATTTATGTTACCCATTTTAAACTTATTAAAACTTTTATAGAATTTACTTGGATATTTTGACAACGTCAGAAAAACAAATAATGTTCCACTTACCACCTATTTTCAAACAAATCTGGTTTCCTTTGCAATTAACCTTTGTTCAAATTTGAAAATTCAGTATAATGTATGGGAAGTGCATTTTACAAAACTTTGGCTATGTATTGAAGAGAAAGAATCTAGTTTATAGAATAAACTTTAAGGCCATCTGTCATTTTTTGTAGAACTGGAGTTAGATTCCATTTATTATCTTCTATTACCCTTTAGCTTAAAAATAGGATGAAGATACAAGAAAGACAATGATATAATGCTTGGCAGTAACAGAAAAAAAACTGAGAATGAGAACCCACCAAGGAAGGGTCACACTATGAGCACCCTTCTGTACAATTGTTCAAGATCTCTTGGCTTGCTATTTTAAACCATCTGTCCTGACATCTTCTAATAAATATGGAGATGTTTAGGGTTGAGAAAACTTCACCTGGTGGCCCATGTTCTTCATAATTCCTGATAATTCCTGCAAAATGCTTGACACTGCTTG
The DNA here is from genome assembly GCF_023851605.1 of Tamandua tetradactyla. Lineage (NCBI taxonomy): Eukaryota > Metazoa > Chordata > Mammalia > Pilosa > Myrmecophagidae > Tamandua > Tamandua tetradactyla. Next base: position 109,337,233 of record NC_135336.1, read on the forward strand.
ATCATTCTCTGTCATTTAAATAATAAGCTTATCACTTGTGTGTTTAATATATAGAAAGCAAGAGAATAAAATAAAAAAACAAAAAAATAATATACAGCAAGTGGTTTATGCATTATCTCACTGGATCTCTTAATACTCCTAACAGTTGTTAAATATTTAACAGAGGAGGAATGTAAAAATTTGGGGGAATAGTTTACCCCTAGTCACATTTTTAACATCATACACCATGGATATTCCTTGCTATAAGTCTGTCAAGATCCAATGGACATCATGAAGGAAGAGTTTAATCATGTATTATCAAGTACAGAAATTAAAATTACCAGTACAGAAGTGAGAATTGCTACTTTTCTGAAAAATGATTGTGTTATTTCACAGTACATCTTATGAGCTATTCCTTTGTAATTACGTCATGATGTGTGTATATAAGTCTGTGAATATGTGTAGAGGACGCATTCTAGGTCAGCTCAGGGAAACCTTTGTCTAGAATATCAGAGTTTGAGCTTTCAATACATACGGTCTTCATTTCCTAGAATTATCATGTTGTTCATGCTTCCCACAGACCTCAGTAAGAATGACATTTGTTGAACCAGAATCTCCATGATACTGACCTTCAGGGATGTAGCTGTAGACATCAGCCTGGATGAATGGTCTCTATTGGGTATATCCCAGAGAAAGGCATACAGAGGTGTGATGCTGGAGCACATCATTCATCTGATGTCTGTATATGAGTCTGTCAGCATTCATTAATTTATTCAACAGATATCCACTTTTCCCACTTCCTTCTTAGCCTTCATTCATAATCTTTCATAGTTTTTACAAATAGCTGAAAGGAATTTATCTATTTATGCATTTACTTACATGGAATGTTTCACCTCAATATACTATGGTCTTTCTAACCATGTGTGCTGGTTTGAAAGGATGTATGTACCCTAGAAAAGCCATGTTTTAATCAAAATCCCATTTCATGAATGTAGAATAATACTTATTCAATACTGTGTGTTTGAAAGTGTAATCAGATCATCTCCCTGGAGATATGATTTAACCAAGGGTGGTTGTTAAACTGGATTAGGTGACTACATGTCTCCACCCATGTGTGAGGGTCTTGAGAAGTTTCTGGAGTCCTATAAAAGAGGAAACATTGGAGATTGAAGAGATTTGGAGAGAGCAGAGAATGCTGCAGCACCGCAAAGCAGAAAGTCCACAGCCAGAGACCTTTGGAGATGAAGAAGGAAAATGCCTCCCAGGGAGCTTTATGAAACAGGAAGCCAGGAGAGAAAGCTAGCAGATGATGCCATATTTGCCATGTGCCCTTCCAGCCTAGAGAGAAACCATGACGGTGTTTGCCATGTGCCTTCTCACTTAAGAGAGAGACCCTGAACTTCATCAGCCTTCTTGAACCAAGGTATCTTTCTCTGGATGCCTTTGATTGGACATTTCTATAGAGTTGCTGTAATTGGGATGTTGTCTCAGCCTTAGAACTGTAAACTAGCAACTGATTAAATTCCCTTTTTAAAAGTCATTCTGTTTCTGGTATATTGCATTCTGACAGCTAGCAAACTAGAGCACCATGGTTTCATGTCTTTCTTGCTACTTGATCTACAACTAAGAGAGGGTACTGCAAACTCCATTAATAGTTTTTGAATGAAGAAATTAAATATATGTTGAGTAGCCATAAATTACTTAGAGTTACTCTGCTTTAAGCACTCAGCTGTGGTTTGAAAATATTAGTAAAAAATATAACCATTATACTAATCTACATAAAAGTTAAAAGCTCCTTCAGGTGGGGCTTAATGTTTACTGGATTATTTTTTAAACTAATGTTTTCCCCACTGTGGTAACATTTAATTCTGCCCTGTTGAAAACACAGGATTATTCATTCAATCTTTGACTTTGAGCCTGTATATCAGCAACAAGACATCCTCAGTGTCCTGGACTTGGTGTCAGGGTGTTCTTCCTGTACTAGACAAGTAGTTTCATCATATTAAGTGTGCAAGGTGCTATTCACTGGGCTGTTCTTCAGTGCTCATCTTATTTATCCTAAGTGGCCTGCCCTGGAATAGAAAAAAAATTATGCATTTCTCAGTACATAATTCAAAATCTAGATTTTTTTCCCCCATAAACAGGCTCTACAAATTGGATGTCATTTCACAGTTGGAAGAAGGAAGGAGATATGGAAAGGAAGAGGATTTCTCTTGGATAAGGAAAATGCCTTTATAAAACAAAAAGTAGTATAACTGCAGAAAGGACCTTTCTAACTACATGTCAATGGTAAGTTTCATGTGGGAACCTTTATCTTTCACATTAGAAAGCTGGCAAGAGAATGAGTTTGAAAGGCAGCATAATTGCAAAGCTATGAATAGAGTCAGGTTAAGTCTTGTATGAGGAGAAAGTTGGGGTACTTTGAATTTTGATTAGAAATTAACTTGTGCTTAAATCCATAACCTGAGTTCTTATAAAAACATAATGGCATAAACTTGGCTTATACACCCAATCTTGGAATCATAATGAAGTACTGAATATAAATTAAACAGCTCTGCAGTTGAGATGCTACAAAAGAGAATACATGTGTGCAGAAAAGTAAAACTGTGTATGTATATATCACATAAATGTCACATTGTGTGTATGCAAATAATGTGTATAAAAGTATCATGGGGAAGATTTTAACTGGAGATTATAACTGAATATTCAGAGTAGGCTTCATATGTAGAGGAATGAATGAATGGATAGGTGTGAAATCCTTTAATGACCTCTCACCTTCTTCCAAAGAACAGACATCTTAAACTAGAGAATTCCCTTGAAGATAGTGAAAATGAAAAAGTTTTCAGTCACAGTGCCATATTGACACAATATGTGTTAAATCACACAGGGAAAAAAACACTATAAATGTAACAAATGTGGGAAGGATTTTTTTTGCAGCAAATGCAGCTTACTATACATGAAAGGACTCACCCTGGAGAAAAACCTTCTATATCTTATAAATGTGGCAAATGCTTCAAAGTGCTAACTTTCACTCCCACCAAAGAACACATACAGGAGAAAAACTATAAATGTAAGGAATGCAGGAAAGAATTCTGCTGGATCATTCAGCTTTCTATACACCAAAGAACTCAAACTAGAGAAAAGCCATATTAATATAATGATTGTGGGAAAGAATTCTGTAGGAGCACTCAACTTTATATAAAACAAAAAATGTACCCTTGAGAGAATCATTATAAATGTTATGAATATGAGAAACACTTCAGTCAAAATTCTATATTTTTGTGTACAAAAGAAGTTACATAGAAAAGAAATCCTACATTTTAATAAATGTGGATAAAAATAATTTTCTTTCTCACTTAATCCTTCTGTGAAAAAATGTGAATCCATAATGGAGAGAATCTGCATGAATGTCATCTGTGTAGGGAAGAGGTAAAAAATCTGGCTTTAGATAACATGAGAAAGTTCACAGTGGTAAACAACCCAAAAAATGAAATGAATGTGCCCAAGATTTCAGGCAGGTGTTTCACTTTTATTCATGGAAAAATATTACATAGAATGTAAAATTTCAGTCAATTATGTGTCCAAAGAAAAAATGAAAGAAACCACATTACAAATGTAATGTGGAAAGGCTTTCAACCTCAGCTCTAACATTTTTATAGTCCAGATAACTCACACAAAGCAAAAACTCTATGCCTATATTCAATTTTAAAATGCCTTTTATAATTTATCCTTTACATAACATGAGCAAACTTCTTGGGAAGAAACTATAGGTATATAATCACTGTAACCAAATATTCAGCTGAGGTCCAGCCTTGGTATGCATATTAAAACCCAGAGTAGGGGACTTCCAGGAAGATGGCTAAATAGAGTAGCTTGAGTTCAGCCCTGCTCCATGGAAAAGTTAGAGAAGGGACAGGAGGTTGACTGAGATAGGGATTCAATAGTGCAACTGGTCTGGGAGAGTGTTCTGCACCATACGGTGTGGCCCTGGTTGCAGATGCTGAGGGACTGAGAGGCAGACAGCTGGACACTGGAATAGAGGCACGGAGCCAGTGGAAGAGCATGGACAGTGACATGGGGACTAGGAATTAAGCCAAGCTGTGTTCCTTGAATGTGCTATCCTCACCAGTGCAGCCCTGTGACCTGTGACACACCCCAAACCCCATACACCCAAACCCCATCACCCACTCCCAATCCCTGTGCTCCAAGTACCCCCACCCCACAAGCCCCCAGACCACATACCTTCCCCACACCCTCATCCCAAGTGCAGCCCAATCCACCTCCCCTGCATTTCTCTCAAGCATTACCTCCCCATCCGCATTCCCTGCAGGCTGTTGCCACTGCATAAAGGCTACAAGTGCTAGCCTCCATACCCACGGTATTCTTTCCCCCACTCATAGTGTTGCACACCCCTCCCCAACTCTGTGCATCAGTTCGTGGCACTCCTAGACCTGCATATGCACAGGGCAACCAATCACGTCCTTCAGCTCTGGGAATGTTAGTTTATAGCAGTCCTAGACCTATGAATGCACATGGTCCCTAGCCATGATTCCCAGCCCTGAGAAAGTGCTGACCTGCACAGCCAAGTCACTTCTGCACCCAATGCATGAAGGCATAACACCAAACTGCTGCCACAGCTCTATGCATGTTCTCAAAGGGCCCTGCATTCTAGACCAGCACACACCAGGGTTATGCCCCCAGATTGCTGCACCTGTACAGCTACATCCCCCCCTGGCTGCTTGGCACCCACATTCACAAGCACCAATGAAACATGTCCAACCTGCACCTCTACATGTCCTAAAATGAATTACAACACTGTTGTGCCCTGCCCTGTACCCTGCTCCTTGTGGCACATCCATTCCACAAACACAAAGCTTAGACTACCAAAAGAAAACAACTCCCAAAGAATATCAATCAAGATATTTGCATGTAAAGAAAAGAACAAAAAGTTACTAAGCATATCACAATGCAGACACATATAGCCCAGCCTAATGACAAAATTAAAACACCAGAGGAGACAAAGACATTGTAAAAACTAATCAAAGATGTTCATATAAATCTACTTAATAAAATAAGGGGGATGGCAAATGACATAAAGGAGATCAAGAAGACAGTAGAAGAGCATATAGAGGAATTTGAGAGAATAAATAGAAAAATAACTTATTTCACAGAATTTAAACACTCTGTGGACCAAATAAAAACATATTATAGACACACAACACCAGAGTTGAAGAGAGAAGAAAGAATAAGTGATATAAAGGACCGGATAACTGACTTTGAACACTGAAAACAGGAAATGGCAAAGAAAGATGGAAAAATTTGAATTGGATCTCAGGGAAATGATAGATAAAACAAAGCACACAAATATAAGAATCATTGGTGTCCCCAGAGGATAAGAGAGGAGTAAGTGGCTAGGAAGAGAAGTTGAGGATATATTGGGGGAAATTTTTTCACCCTTTATAAAGCACATAAATAAGTCAAAGAAGCCCAACAAACTCCAAACAGAATAAATCCAAATAGACCTTTCTCAAGGCACATATTAATCAGTTTGTCAAATGTTGAAGAGAAGCAGAAAATTCTGAAAGCAGAAAGAGAAAAACAATCTACCTCATACAAAGGAAACCACATAAGACTGTGCTCAGACTACTCAACTAGCACCATGGAGGCAAGAAGGCAGTGGTATGCTATCTTTAAGATCCTGAAAGAGAAAGACATCCAGCCAAGAATTCTGTACCCAACCAAATTGTCCTTCAAAGCTGAGGGAAAGGTTAAAGTTTTCACAGACAAACAAGTTCTGAAAGAATTTGTCAAAAAAAAGACCAGCCCCTGCAAGAAGTACTAAAGGGAGTTCTGCCAGCAAAAAAACCCAAAAAACAAAACAAAAAAAAACAAAAACAAGGAAAGGAAACAAACAAACAAAACATAGGAAAGGGAGATCTGGAAGAGGGCATAGAATTGAAGAGTATTAGTAAGGGTAATTTAAAGGATAAAAAGAAAAAAGGTAAAAGAATATATAGATCTGACAAAGAAAATAAAAATGATAAGATGGTGGAGTCAAGAAATGCCTCTTCAGTAATAACTTTGAATGTTAACAGAATGAATTACCAACTAAAAGATACAGATTTGCCAAATGGATTAAGAAATCTAATCCAGCTATACGCTGCTTACAAGAGACTCATCTTAGACACAAGGATACAAATTGATTGAGTTTGTGATAGGATGGAAAAAGATTTTCCATGCAAGTTGTAACCAAAAGAAAGGAAGAAAGGAGCAGCTATACAAATATAGGATGAAAGAGACTATAAGTGCAAAGGTAACATAAGAGACAAAGAAGGACACTATATACTAATTAAAGGGTCAATACACCAAAAAGATATAACAATCATAAATATTTATGCTCCCAATCAAGGAGCGCCAAAGTACATGGGACAGACATTGGCAAAACTGAAGAGCATGATAGATGTTTCAACAATAATAGTAGGAGACTTCAATACACCACTCTCCTCTATAGATAGAACAGCCAGACAGAAGATCAACAAGAAAATAGAGAAGTTAATTAGCTTGATAAATGATTTAGACCTAACAGGCATTTATAGGTCATAGAACCTCAAAACAAAAGGATATTCATTCTTCTCTAGTCCTCATAAAATCCTCCAGGATAGATCATATGCTGGGACACAAAACAGGTCTTTATAAATTTTAAAACTTTGAAATTATTCAAAGTACTTTTCTGATCACAATGGAATGAAACTGGATAACAATAACTACCAAAAAAATGAGAACATTCACAAGTATATGTAGATTAAATTACACTCTCTTAAACAACCAGTGGGTCAAAGAAGAAATTACTAGAGAAATTATTAGCTTTCTGGAAATGAATGAAAATAAGAATACAACTTATCGAACTGATGAGATGTGGCAAAGGCTGTGCTGAGAGGGAAATTTATTGCCCTAAATGCCTATATTAAACACAAGAAAGCAAAAATTGAGGACTTAACTACCTGAAGGAACTTGAGAGAGAGCAGCAAACTAACCACAAAGCAAATAGAAGAAGAGAAATAACAAAGATTAACGCTGAGATAAATGAATGGGAGAAAAAAAGGACAATAGAAAGAATCAGTAAAACCAAAGCTTGATTCTTTGAGGAAATCAATAAAATTGATGGGTCACTAGCAAGACTGACAAAGAAAAAAGAGAGATGATGCAAATAAACAAAGTCATAAATGAGAAGTGGTGTGCAACCACAGAGACTGAAGAAATAAAAGAAATTATAAGAGGATACCATGAACAACTATGTGCCAACAAAGCAGACAATTTAGATGAAATGGGCAAAGTCCTGGAAAACACACAAACAAGCTACACTGGCCCAAGAAGAAATAGAATATCTCAAAAAACCAATCATAAGTAAAGGGATTCAAACAGTCATCAAAAATCCTCTTACAAAGAAAATTTCAGGGCCAGATGGCTTCACAGAGGAATTTGTTCAAACATTTGAAAAAGAACACCAATCCTGCTTAAAGTTTTTCAGAAAATTGAGGAAAAAAACACCCTACCTACCTAATTTTATGAAGCTAATATCATTTTAATACCAAAACTGGGTAAACATACTATAAGAAAGATAAACTAACAGACTGCTGTCCCTAATGAACATAAATGCAGAATTTCTCACAAAATATTAGCAAATCAAATCCAATAATACATTAAAAGAATTATACACCATGATCAAATGGGTTTTATACCAGGAACACAAAGATGGTTGAACACAAGAAAAACAATCATGTAATACAGCACGTTAAGAGAATGCAAGGAAAAAAATCAAATGATCATCTTGATTAATGCTGAAAAGCATTTGGCAAAATTCAGCATCCTTTTCTAATGAAAACACTCTAAGAGATAGGGATCAAAGGTGAAAACCTCAATATGATAAAGGGAATATATGAAAACCAATAGCTAGCATCATACTTAATTGAGAGAGACTGAAAGCTTTTCCTCTAAGGTCAGTAAGGAGACAAGGAGACACACTGTCATCACTAATATTCAGCATGGTGCTAGAAGTTTTAACTACAGCAATCAGGCAGGACAAAGAAATAAAAGACATCCAAATTGGACAGGAAGAAGTAAAACTTTCATTATTTGCAGATGATATAGTACTATAACTGGAAGATCCTGGAAATGTACAGCAAAGTTACTTGAGCTAATAAACAAATTAAGCAAGGTGGTGGGATGTAAAATTAATGTGCAAAAATCAGTAATGTTTCTATACACAAGCAATGACCTAGTTCAGGAGTCAGGGAAAAAAGGTCCAAATAAAATAGCAACTAAAAGAATCAAATACTTATAAATGAACTTAACTAGGGATGTAGAGCACTTGTTCACAGAAAACTACCTAATCGCTAAAATAAATCAAAAGCGATCTAAAATGGTGGAAAGACATACCCTATTCATGGATAGGAAGGCTAAATATAGTTAATTTGTCAATTCTACCTCAGTTGATCTGCAGATTTAACACAGTACCAAATCAAAATTCCAACAACCTACTTTGAAGACTTGGAAAAGCTAGTTACCAAATTCATCTGAAAGGGAAAGAGACCCAAACAGCTAAAAACATCCTACAAAGGAAGAATAAAGTGGGAGGATTAACACTCCCTGACATCAAAACCTATTATAAAGCCACAGTGGTCAAAAAAGCATGGTACTGGCACAAAGATAGAAGCATTGACCAATGAAATCAAATCAAGAGTGCAGAAATACACCACCAAATCTGTGGTCAACTCATTTTTGACAAGGCACCCAAATCCTCTGAATGGGGACAACATAGTCTTTTCAATAATTGGGCATGGAAGAAGTGGATATCCATAACCAAGAGAAAGAAAAAAGACCCTCATCTTATACGTTACACAAAAAACTAACTCATAGTGGATCAAATATCTAATTATAAGAACTAGCACCATAAACCTTCTAGAAGAAAATGTGGGGAAACATCTTCATGACCTAGTAATAGGAGGGTAGCTTCCTAAATTTTATACCCAAAGTACAAGCAACAAAAGAAAAAGTAGATAAATGGGAACTCCTCAAAATCAAATGCTTTGGTACCTAAAAAGACTTTGTCACAGAGGGGAAGAGGAAGCCACCTCAATGGGAGAAAATATTTGGAAATCACATTTGAGCAAAGGTTTGATATCCTGTATATACAAAGAAATCATACAACTCAACAAAAGAATAAGCAATCCAATTATAAAATGGGCAAATGACATTAATAGGCATTTTTCTGAAGAGCAAATACAGATGGCTCAAAACCACATGAAGAGATGTTCATTTTCATTGGCTATAAGGGAAATATAGATCAAGACTGCAATGAGATGCCACCTCACACATATAAGAATGGCTTTTAAACAAACAGGAAACTAAAAATGTTGGAGAGGATGTGGAGAAATTGGGACACTTATGCACTGCTTGTGGGAATGAATGATGGTGCAGCCACTACCCAAGACTAGCAGTTCCTTAGGAAACTAAATATTGAGCTGCCCTATGACCCAGCAATAGCACTACTTGGTATAAACTGAGAAGAGTTGAAAGCAATGACACAAACAGACATTTGCACATCGATGCTGATAGCAGCATTATTCACAATCACCAAAAGATGGAAACAAACTAAATGCCCATCAACAGACTAGTGGATCAACAAAATGTGCTAAAAACATATGGAATATTATGCAGCTGTAAGATGAAATTATGTCCTGAAGCGCAAGACAAGGTGAATGGCCCTTGGGGACATAATGCTGAGTGAAATAAGCCAGACACAAATGGATAGATGCTATATGATTCCATTTTTATGACCAGCATAAAGGTATAATCAGAGGCTGATAATACAGAATATAAGTGACTTAGAGATAAATAGAAGCTATAGATTGGTGTACAATTAGCTAACAAGGTTGAACTCCAATGTCAGGGAATGGATAGAAATGAAGGTCATTCTCTAGTGGGTGTATGAGTACTTACCATATTGAGGATGAACAAGACTGAAGAGGTTGTATAGACATACATGTCCAACTAACACTAGAAATATAAATTAGTTCTTGCAAGAATTATTTCAAAGATATTATTTGTGTACAAAGAGTGTTTAAGTAAAGGGTACTGGGGGAAAGTGCTATTGCATGCTATAAGCAATGTTCAAAAGGAAAACCTCAACACTACCACAGCAACAGCAGAGGTAAATAATGGGGGGATGGATAAGAGTTAAGAGGAGGTTTTGATTTCCTATTTGGTGAGGGTGTGCTTGTTGGTTATCTTTCTCTTGGTAACAATGAAATTATGTAAAATTGAGAATGTTGATAGACTGTGGACTTCAGGTACTATTCATGAAGCCTGATGAATGCAGCTGGCTGAAGGATGCACTGACTGAGAAGTAGATTGGTGAACGAATGTGTATACTTATCAATGAAGGCTTTGCTGCTACAAAAAGGAACAAAGTCATGAGGCATGCAATGATGTGAATAAACATGTGGGATGTTTAGTGAAGCATAGTAACCACAAACAAGAGAATCAAAACAGTGGCATGGTCTCCTTTAGAAAATGCTCATAAGAAAGCAGAAGCCTAGATTGTAAGCTTTTTAGATCAGACACATTAAGTCCAGGGTGGTGATTATTATTTTTGGATTTTGAGAGGCAGTTTATATAGAGAGATAAGAATCTACTTTTTGAGACCAAAGGAGGACAGGTTTATTTTGTCTGGAACTGAAATTTTCTGTAGTGCATAATCTAACTCAACCTGTCTGTATAGCTCATTTGAACTATTGAAATTCAGGGGGCCCACACTAAGAAAGAAGTCCTTTATTCCTGTATGGATTATTGTAATACCTCAATACATCCTACATTATATTAAGCAGATATTCAAAAAGTGTTGGCAAAGCCCCTCAAGGGATGGGAACTATTAGCTCTTACCATCAGGAAATTCCATGTTACTGTGCCAAACATTAGGGGCCCACAAATCAATTAATAGGCATAAATGCCCCCAATCTTGAGGCTTACTCTTGTGAAACTTAGGTAGGTAACAGAGATGTTTAAACTACCTATAAGTATGCCTAAGCATTACTTCTGGAGGTCCTCTTTTATTGCTCAGATGTGGCCTCACTATCTCTAAGTCCAACTTTGCAAGTAAAATATTGCCCTTCCCCATATGTGGGACATGACATCCAGGGGTGAAAGTCTCCTTGGCAATGTGGGAGATGACTCTCAGGGATGAATCCAGCCCTGACATCATGACATCAACAATTCCATCCTGACCAAATGAGGGAAAATAAGTATAACTAATAAAGTATCAGTGGCAGAGAGTTCAAATAGTTGAGAGACTACTCTGGAGGCTGCTGTTAAGCAAGCTTCAGTTAGACCTTGCTACCTATTATAACTTGCCAAACCCCAACCAGGACCATTCCAGCTAATCCTAAAGAACACTGAGAGCAATATATATGATTCTGCAAGTGTTCCATGCAATAGAGTAACTGTCCAGAAGCCTACAATTTCCAGATGGGTCCCTGGTCCAGATAAGTCCTGAAATCTAGAGGGCTTATCCTCTCCAGAACATCAGATTGTTTCATCTCCCTACCCCATATTAGTGGCAGTCCCTTCCAATATGAAAAAGTTATGATGGCCATAGTCAAACATGCCTAAAGAGAGGGATAGATAGATCAAAGATGATGGTGGAGTTATACAGAGAAGATAGAATTTAACAAATGGATATGAGTGCTGAATTATTAAATTGATATCTCCTACAGTCTTCAGTATCTTAGAGCAGAAGTAAAAACCCACATAAAAATTGTAGAATTATAACTCATGTCAAATTCTGAAATATGTCCTACAACTAATTGTAGTGCTGTACTTTGAAATTTATTGCTTTTTCTTTTTTGCATATATGCTATTTTAGAAAACTAAGAAGGAAAAAATGTCAATTATGATGGTAGAAATATATTTAAGCATTCTACCCTCCCATAATCTGGAGAAGGTAGAAGGAAAAATCTCAGAGAATCATATTGTAGCCCATGACAAACTATGGGATCTGTCTTGTAACTACTTATTGAAGAATGTTTTGAAAACTATTGCTTTTTTATTTCTTTGTTTTGTATATATGCTATACTATACAATAAAAAAAATAAAAAAAACAAAAACAAAATACAGAGTAGGAATAACTCCTAAAAAAGTAATTGGATAGGAAAAGTCAGTCTCTTGAAAAAATACTAGATAATTCATTCTGGTGCTGTAATTCCAATAAATAAAGGTGAGAAATTCTTTAGTCACTGAACAATTATAAAACATGATTCAAAATTACAGAGTATTCTTAATGTAATGACTAAAGGAAGGTCCTCATGGGTCACTCATTAGTCAACATTGAGGATTCTCATGCTGAGAATATACCAAACCTTAAGTCACAGTGGAAAAATGTTGGACTGGAGTTCACATCAGAAATCTCATTCTAGGGAAAACCCACTCTGTCAATTATGTGTGTAGGTGTAGTATATGGAAAAAGTGTACATTCTGTACAATTTTTCTGTAAATCTAAACCTACTTTTAAAGGAAAAGTTACTATTTTAAAGCAAAAACCTTATCTGGAATCCTTTAACCCTCAATTAATTCAGGAATTCAAAATTTTGTTTACTGTCCTATTATAAAAATTTAAGATGAAAATGTAGGATTGTGATATAACCTGGTAATGTTAAACGAATTGGTAATAAGTAATAAAAGTGAGATTTTTAAAATGTAGTTATTTAAACTATGCAATAAAATTTGTTGCTCAAATATTTAACTTTATTTTTTATTCTGTATGGCGGAGGTCACATTTCATTCTTTTTCTATGTGAGTATCCCCTTACTGCAGCATCATTTGCTTAATTTTTGTTTGGTTGGATTTTTGCTTGTTTGCTTGCTTGGGAAGTGCATGAGCTGGGAATTGAACTGGGATCTTCCACATGGCAGGTGAGAATTCTACCACTGAACTACTCTTGTACCTCCCCAATATGTTTTTTAAGTTTCTACTTTATGTGGCTATAAACATAGTTACAAAGACTTGTCTCAATCAGAAAATAATTGTCAACTAATAATGATAGAATACACAATACTGCATCTTAACTATTGTGTTAAAATATGTATGGACATGGCAAAAATTAATATGAACATGGAAGAACAAGCACATAGTTTGTGAAGAAAGTCTGATTTTAAAGTAATACTGTTTTTAAAATGTCAAAATTGTCACATTTTCCTACCTGCACTGCAAAAATCATTCTTCATCTTGAACAAACCATATAAAAGAGGGAGGGAATGGAAGTCCATGAAACTGGGCTGAAGTTGGGAGAGGAACAAAACAGGCAGAGGGATATGTGAGCACAAGTGCTGTCTGGGGCAACTCTGCCTATATGCATGGGTGATGTTAGAAACCAAGGATGATGAGGGGCAGGAATGGATGGAAGGGGAATAAAATTTGAATGGGCAAGAGGAGAGGAAAGTGTAGAGAGATGTGTGAAGACAGAGAACTTAATGAGGGCAAGGATAAAGATGTCTGGAAGTAGGCTCAAGGCTATGGAATTACCAAGACTCTCTAAATTCTTTAGCAGAAAAGCAGGCCTCTGGGGTGAGAACTGAATAGTAGGGATCCACACAGACTTCTTGAAGAAAATCAATGAAGGAAGAGTTGTTGCAGTTTGGAGGAAGGAAGGATGAAGGGTGCATTGAAGGAACCTAGGAAGCCAATTTTGGCGCAAGAAATTTGGTCAACAATAATGGGGAAGTGCAGAGAAGCCAGATGAATCTGGAGAAAGAGGAGGAGCATTCAGAGAAGCTTCTTAAGGATATATAATCAACCATCTCAGGATATGACAGAGTCCAAATTTAGAGGACACAATGAAAGATCTGGAAAAGTGAAGGAGCAATTGGGGTAGGGCCACAAGAGGCCACTCTTTATGGGGCAAACCTAGCACACAGGAACTAAGTTCAAAGATGTGTGTGAAGAATTCAAGTGATAGAGGGGAGTTGAGTTGGAACCAAAAAAAGAATCACCTATCAACTGATGAATAAGTTAAAGCAGGGACTCTGAAGGCAATAAATGGGGTCATTAGAGAAAAAAAGAAAACTCAAATTCAAGAAATCAATCACATTGGGGATTGTCAAGTCACCATGTGTGTTAGTTAGATTCAGTTGTCAACTTGGCCAGGTGAACATACCTAGTCTTGTTGCTGCAGACATAAGCCAATGGTACATGAACCTCATCTGTTGCCAATTACATCTGCAGTCAGCTAGGAGACGTGTCTGCTGCAATGAGTGACGTTTGACTTAATTGGCTGGTGCTTAAATGAGAGAGAGCACTATAGCACAGCCTAAGCAGCTCGGCATTCCTCATCTCAGCACTAGCAGCTCAGCCCAGGCCTTTGGAGATGCAGAAAGAAGTCACCCCAGGGAAAGTTGTTGGAACCCAGGGACCTGGAGAGAAGACCAGCAAAGACCATCTTGTGCCTTCCACGTAAGAAAGAACCTCAGTGGAAAGTTAGCTGCCCTTCCTCTGAAGAACCAACAAAATAAATCCCCTTTTATTAAAAGCCAATCTGTCTCTGGTGTGTTGCATTCCGGCAGCTAGCAAACAAGAACAGATTTTGGTACCAGAGAGTGGGGTGCTGCTGTGGTTTGCAAATACCAGATATGTTGGAACAGTTTTTGGGTGGCTAAAGGGAAGATTTTGAAGGAACCATGAAGAGAATGATGGAGAAATCCTGGAGGGTTTGAAGAGACTGTTGGTGTAAATGGAACTACTACCAATCTTGACAAAGGAGGACACAAAAGGGAGAGATTGGAGTTTGCAGAGTGAGAACTATGGAAGTTTGGGTCTGAAGCCAAGAAACCTCGGCCAGGAGAGTGGACCCACCTGTATGCATGGAGAGGGTGAGCTTACCCTGAAGGGCGAGGATGAGTCTCCCCTCTCATTGCAGTGGAAGAGTTGTACAGCCTCAGGCCTTGGAAAAGGCAGAGCACGCTCCTTGGGGGACTGGGAGAGCCTGGCTGCCACCATGTGGAGGGGTTGAGCATGTGCCCCAGAAATGGCAGAGAGCCCAGGGGTGGCCCTGATGCCTGGAGAGAGTGGAGCCCAGAGGTGGTCTCCTCGATGTTCCCCGAGGTTGATTTGGAAAGAGGCGGGCCACTGCATAGGCCCTCAGAAAGGGTGGGATTGCCACTTTCTACAGCCAAACGATAAATGACTTTCAGACTTTGAAATCCAATGGTGTTTGCCTGCAGGTTTTCCTTCCGGTTCCTCCCTATGGATCTGGTGTTTATCCTCCTTTGCATATTGGTATCAGATAACTTGTTTTGAGATTCACAGGCCCACAGCAAGAAGAGAAGTTTTTGCACCTCTTTAAGGTGATGCTTGAAGTTGCCAAGTTGACAAGGGGTGGACGTGTGTTAGTTAGATTCAGTTGTCAACTTGGCCAGGTGAACATACCTAGTCTTGTTGCTGCAGACATAAGTCAATGGTACGTGAACCTCATCTGTTGCTAATTAATCTGCAGTCAGCTAAGAGGCGTGTTTGCTGCAATGAGTGACGTTTGACTTAATTGGCTGGTGCTTAAATGAGAGAGAGCACTATAGCACAGCACTAAGCAGCTCAGCATTCCTCATCTCAGCACTAGCAGCTCAGCCCAGGCCTTTGGAGATGCAGAAAGAAGTCACCCCAGGGAAAGTTGTTGGAACCCAGGGACCTGGAGAGAAGACCAGCAAAGACCATCTTGTGCCTTCCACGTAAGAAAGAACCTCAGTGGAAAGTTAGCTGCCCTTCCTCTGAAGAACCAACAAAATAAATCCCCTTTTATTAAAAGCCAATCTGTCTCTGGTGTGTTGCATTCCGGCAGCTAGCAAACTAGAACACCATGGTAGGGACTGTGCCTGCATAACCTTATTTTGTGTCAAATTTAAAGTGATATCAGATACATTTCCATTTCTAGAGCATCACTGTCAATAAAGGGTGAAAATGTAAGGAAGATCTCAGACTGTGGGCATGAAGTAGCCCAAGCTTCCTAATTAGGTTAGTGCAGTTTCTTAAGTGTATCAAATGGAATGAGGTTTTAGGCCATTGAATTTAGCTGCCTCCACAATGAATTGAATGTGTTTATCTTCTGTCATTTCACTCTCTTACCTCTCCCAGAGCTTCTTATAATCCCTAAGCAATTCTTCCATGTAAATTAGAACCTCAGGCTATGACTTGGAAAAGAGTTGAAAGTATATTTTGGAAGGAAGAATTCAAAGATGTCCACACATATTTCACCCTTATGGCAGACACTGTATAATCCCCTTTCCATGAGGATGTACTATACCTCTAAATATGATGGGACATTATTATTCCCTTTCTCTCTCCTCAGTTAACTTCTCTCCAGTATATTAATTTTATACTTTATGCAGTTCCTCAATTTTCCTTTGCCTCAGGGAAACTCCAATTTCCACCAGTCATATTCTTCTTCTGAAATTTCCATCTCTTCAACACATCACTCCCTCCACTCATGTCACCTCCAATTCCTTGCCTTCACTGAACTTCTTTTCTCCAAATTTCCTCCCTCTCCAGTTTTCACCTGGACCCCCTTCTAGTTGCTCTTCCCTGTATTTCATTCATTTTTTCTTTCCAGTGCCCTAATCTTCTCTTATTTCTTACCTTCTCATTCCCTCAGTTCACCCCTTTGTCTTCTCTCAGATATCTTCTCTTCCCATATGCCCTTCCTCCCTCTGTCCCACCTCCATAGTTTACCCCCTCCCTCTTCATCATTTCACCTAATTTCCTTCTTCAGTTCCCTTACCCCCCCCCACCCCTTTCCTGAATCAGGTAAACTCCTCTCATGTCACCTTCCCTTGCTGAGATCATCTTAGTTCAACTACTCTTTTAAACTGGTCTTTCTTTGCTCCTTACCCTATAATACAACAAAGCTCACACCTCCCATCTTTGCCTCTCACCTCCTTTCATCTCCCCACAACAGCCTGCAATTACCTAACTCTGAGACCTGCCTCACATTTCTGCCAATCCCATGTCTTCTCTCCCTGGACTACATACTACTTTGCAAGGGGTAGATATTCACCCCATTCTCTGATTCTCATCTTCCTCCAACAGTTTAACATCTACACAGCTCAACTTCCTAATATCAACAACACAAAGTACATCCATACATGCCCTGCAGGTGACGCTATTTGCCATGTTCCACAGATGGCTAGAATTCTCAGGGCATGGGGACAGCATCCAAATATTCACTTTGAATTTTTGAGCATTAATCAGTCTTGCTATTGTCTTTGGATCTGGGACAGAGAGCTCATAGAATACTTCTTGTAGCTTGCCGACAGCCCTCTGAAATTGTTCAGAAAAGGACAGGATTGTATTCCCAGATCATATACTCCACTTTCTTCAGGTCAGTCCTGAGTTATATATCCACCATGCACCCCAGGCAGTCTGGCTCCCAACACAGCAGTTCACATGATAAACTCCAACATCCCCTAACTTGTCAGCATTGGCAACAAAATCACATTTATTCTGCAAGGATGTTATGACAATTTGAAATATAACATACTTTGAATCCTTGCGGGAGTCAGAGTAATAATTGCAGAATTATAAATGGATCAGAGTTTGTACATTTTGACTCCATTACAGGAGTTCTGGTCAACCAATATAGTGGTGTAAGACATTGCATGGTGCTAGTCCTCCAAAGAATCTTTTAACCAATAGCAAAAGTTGGCCCATCCATCCTTCTCCAAACTCCAGAAAATGTTTCAATGGTTGCAGTAAATGTGATTGCTAATACAAGGAAACACTGGTATAAAAGCAGTAGGAGAAGATAGTGTGCCTTTCTGTTCCATCCACTTCTCCTCACTGATATGTGGAACCAGCATTTGCTTCCATTAAGGGTCATTGACCACTTTCTTGTGGGAGCACAGTAACACCTATGCACATGTTGGAGCACCAATATGTGGATGCCAATCAACATTTGGCAGACTGAAAGAGGAAACTCATATTGGGCTTGCCCTCCCAGAATTTGCTCCCTAGACAGATGCAGCTTATGGACAGCTAAAATATCTTAAGAAACAATTAAGTGAATGCAGGCTGGGGTAAAGGATTAGCTGCTTTAGGTTATACAATACAGCATTCAGGAGGGGTTAAATTAATTTCACGGGGAGTACAGGAGGTGTTTGAATTCCAATAAATGATGGGAGAGCCCTAAGACAATGAACAGGCATAAACTAGGGCAAGCCAAGATTCAGAAAAGATAGAGAGGACTATGCACTTCATGCGCACTTTGAGCTGAACATGGTTTGAGGGCTAAATTCCATTAAGGAAAGTACTTGTCAATGAAGACCTAATTTCTAGACACTGTTAAAGGTATTTTCTTTTGTTCATCTTTTTTTTTCACTTTTGTTTGTTTTCCATAACTCCTAGTACTTAAGGAAATATTTATCATATCACTAGTTGGATACAAACCTAAGGAACAGACAGTTTAGGAAATAAATCCCCAAATTAATACTTAAATGTACTGGGTGAAGCAAAAGACCATAAGACAAAGAAAGAAACAGGAAATGATGGCACATGAAAAGGAACAGGATAAAAATCCAGAGACCATCCACATAGAAGATCATTCCCTGAACATATTGGAAAAAAATTTAAAAAATGATCCTTGCTATGCTCAAGAATATAAAGGAAAACATTGAGAAAGAACTAAAGGATATTGGGGAAATGATGAATGAACAATATGAGAAATTCAGTAAAAGTTAGAACTTTTAAAAGGAGTCAAACAGAAATACTGGAGTTAAGAACACAATAACTGAAATGGAAAATCCACTAAGTAGGCTCCACAGCCAACTGGAGATAGCAGAACAAAGAATCAGAAAACTCAAAGACAAAACAACAAATTATTTACACAGGAGCAGAAATAATTGAACAGAGGCTAAGAAACTCATGAGATAACATTAAGAGTAAGAATGTATGTGTTATGAGATTTCCACAAGAGGAAAGAGAGAAGGGGGCTGAAAGAATATTTAAAGAAATAATGGCAGAAAACTTTCCAAATATAACAAAACCATGAATATTCACATGCAAGGATCCCAACAACCCCCTAATAGGGTAAACTCAGAAGAACACTCCAAGAAGCACAGTGGTCAAATGTCATCTGTCAGGGGCAAGGAGATTATTCAGAGACCTGAAAGATGAAAGCAAGGTGTTATGTTCAAGGGAGTCCTAGAAAGGATAAGGTGTATGAAGGCAAGAATGAACTGAGACAAAATATTTAAATGGCTGAACAAAACCAATTGCCAAGGACAAAAATTATATTCCATGAGACTGTCTTTCAAAAAGTGGGACAGATTAAGACATTCTCAGATAAAAGCTGTGGGAGTTCTTCACTAGACCTGTCCTACAAGCAGTATTCAGCAGAGTTCTTCAGAATGAAAAAAAGGACACTAAACACTGGATAAAAGTGGCATAAAGAAATAAAGACACCTGATAATGTTGTGTATGGGTACTTATGAATGTCAGTATCACTGCATAGTATTCTTTGCTAGATAATTCCACTTTTTGCTTCTTAAAGGTTCTAAAATGCAAATTCATAAGAAGTAATAATCTATAATTTGGAATATGCAATGTAAAAGTTATAATTTGGAATAAGCAAAACAAAAATGTGGGACAGAAGAGTATAGAAATTGTGTATTTGAATACTATTAAAATTAAGTTGATATAAAATAAAATTAGATTTTTATACATTTTAAATTATAAAATTTGGCACCATAGAAGACGCAAAGGAAATATTTGAAAAATATATGCAGAAAGGAATGAAAAGGGACATAAATGTTCAGTACAAT
The DNA here is from genome assembly GCF_023851605.1 of Tamandua tetradactyla. Taxonomy (NCBI): domain Eukaryota; kingdom Metazoa; phylum Chordata; class Mammalia; order Pilosa; family Myrmecophagidae; genus Tamandua; species Tamandua tetradactyla. Next base: position 109,357,065 of record NC_135336.1, read on the forward strand.
ACAAAAAAATCAAATAAATATAAAAGTGAGCATTAAAAGAATTGAGGGACATAAAGAGTATAGGAATTAAAAGAACTTACAGCAAAATGGCAGAATAAAGAACCATGTGATCTGGTCATACCTTAAATGTCAATGTATTAAACCCTCTAGTCAGAAGTCAGACATTGGCAGAATGTTTTTTAAAAAGCATGAACCAACTCTATGTTGTTTGCAAGAGACTCAAATTTAAAGACATAGGAAGGGTGGAAAATAATACACTGTGCAAAAAGTAAACAAAACAGAACTTCTGTCACCATACAAATATCAGATAAAATAGACTTAAATAAAAAACTTTTTCAAGGGACAGAAAAATGAGACCATAAAGTGGTAAAGCTTTCACTTTGAATAAGAAGACAGAAATATAAGTAGATATGCAATGACAATGCCCCAAAATATAAGAAACAAAATATTGACAGATTTTAAGAGAGAAATATGTGATTCTCTGTTAGTAGTAAGAGAGTTCAATCACCACTTTCATTCATGGATAAAACTTCTAGGCCAAAAATCAATAAGGAAATGGAAGACTTGAATGTTACTCTAAACCACCTAGACTTAAAAGACATGTATAGAACATTTCAATCAACAGCAGCTGGGAACACATTCTTCTCAAGTGCACATGGTTTATCCTCCTTCTATAACCATATGTAAAATCACAAAATGAGTCAATAAATTTTTTAAAAATTAAATTATACATTATATTTTCTCTGACCATAATGGGATGAAGGTAAAAATTCATAACATAGGGAGAAATATTTAAAAGTCCACATGAATAGAAATTAAGCAATGCATTTCTAAACAACCAGAGGATCAAATAGGAAATCAGAAGTGACTGGGAAATGTCTTAAGATAAATGAAAATGAGTACATATTATATCTAAACTTATGGGATGCACCATAGCCAGTATGGTAGGGAAATTTATAGCCCTAAATAATTATACTTACAAAGAAAAAAGATATCAAATTAGAGACCAAACCTAACAACTGGAGGTTTAAAAAATGAAAGAAGAAGAAACTAAACCCAAAGCAAGCAGAAGAAAGTAAATAAGAAGTACTTGAGTAGAGATAGAGAGAGAGAGAGAGAGAGATCAATGAATTCAAACATTGATTCCTTGAAAGATCAATAGAATGTTTTTATTGATATTTATCTTGAGTGAAACAAAACAGAGAAGAAAATAATTAAAATCAGAAATGAAAGGGGCCATAACTATCAACCACAGAAATAAAAGGATGACAAAAGAATACAACGGGCACTGTATACCAGAAATTAGATAATTGCGATGAAATGGATAAATTCCTTGAAACGCACAAACTACCTATATTGGCTAAAGAAGAAAGGTCTCAACACACAACAAGTAAAAGGTTTTCAGTAATGAAAAACCTACAAACAAAAAAACTCTTGCCCCAGATGACTTCACTGTTGAATTTTACCAAACATTACAAGAAGAATTATCATCAATATTGGTCAAAATCCTCCAAAAATTAAGGTGAAGGAACACTCCTTAATTCATTATTTGAGGCAAAACTCACCCTAATAATCAAGCAATGTAAATGTACTATAAGAAAGGAGAATTACATACAAATATCACAAAAACTATATAGATGCAAAACATGCTCAACAAGATACTAGTGAAACAAATCCAATAGCACACTAAGAGGATGCAGTTCAATGTAAGAAAATCAGTTAATGTAATATACTGCATTAATAGAACACAGGATTAAAACCCACGTGAAAATCTCAATTGAAGCAGTAAAGATGTGTCTCAATATTTAGCACCCCTTCTTGATGAAAACACTTAGAAAACTAGAATAGAATCTTTGTCAACAAGATAAATAGTTTATAAGAATAGCCCACAGCTAACATAATACTCAGTGGTGAAAAACTGAAAAACTTCCCATTGAGAAAATGAACAAGGCAAGGATGCCCATTATTATAACTGTTATTCAACATTGTTCTAGTTTGATAGCTTCTGAAATGCAACACATCAGAGATGGATTGCCTTTTAATAAAAGGGGATTTATTTTGATAGTTCTTCAGAGGAAAGGTAGCTAAATTTCAACTGAGGTTCTTTGTTACATAGGAAGGCACAGGATGGTCTCTGCTGGCCTTCTCTCCAGGCCTCTGGGTTCCAACAACTTTCCCCGGGGTGATTTCTTTCTGCATCTCCAAAGGCCTGGGTTGAGCTGCGAGTTTTGAGATGAAATATGCTGAACTACTTGGCTGTGCTACATTGCGCTCTCTCATTTAAGCACCAGCCAATTAAGTCAAACATCATTCATTGCAGCAGGCATACCTCCTAGCTGACTGCAGATGCAAAGCAGCAACAGATGAGGTTCACATACCATTGGCTCATGTCCACAGCAACAGAACTAGGTGCCTTCACCTGGCCAAGTTGACAACTGAATCTAACTATCACATGTCCACTCCCTGTCAACTTTACAACTACTCACATCACCTTAAACAATATTAAGGTGCAAAAAATTCTCTTCTGGCTGTGGACCTGTGAATCTCAAAACAAGTTGTCTGGTGTCAATATGCAAAGGAGTGACAGTCACAGGATACAGGTTTTCATTTCCATAGGGAGAAATTGAAGAAACACAGATGTAAAACCTGCAGGGCAAACACCATCGGATTTCAAAGTCTGAAAGTCATTTATCCTTCAGCTTTAGAAAGTGGCAGTCCCACCTTTTCCAAGGGCCTATGCAGTAGCCTGCCTCTTTCCAAATCAACTTCAGGGAACATTGAGGAGACCTTTTTCTAAACTCCTCTCTCCAGGCATCAGGGCCACCTCTGGGCTCTCTTCCATTTCTGGGGCACATGCTCAACCCCTCCATGTGGTGGCAGCCAGGCTTTCCCCAGTCCCCCAGGGAATGTGCTCTACTTTCTCCAAGACCTGAGGCTGCATGACCCTTCCACTGTAACAAGGTTGGAAAATCATCCTCACCCTTCAGGGTAAACTCACCCTACCCATGTATATGGGTGTGTCCACCCTCCTGGCTGAGGTTTCTTGGCTTCAGACCTGAGCTTCCATGGTTCCCACTCTGCAAACTCCAATTTTTTCCATTTTGTGTCCTCCTTTGTAAAGATTGGCAGTGGTTCCATTTACACCAACAGTCTCTTCAAGCACTCCAGGACTTCTCCATCATTCTCTTCACAGTTCCTCCAAAATCTTCCCCTTAGCCACCCAAAAAACCATTCCAACATATCTGGTATTTGCAAACTGCAGTAGCACCCCACTTTCTGGTACTGAATCTGTTCTAGTTTGCTAGCTGCTGGAATGCAACACACCAGACACAGATTGACTTTTAATAAAAGGGGATTTATTTTTGTTAGTTAGTCAGAGGAAAGGCAGCTAACTTTCAACTGAGGTTCTTTCTTATATAGGAAGGCACATAATGGTCTCTGCTGGCCTTCTCTCCAGGCCTCTGGGTTCCAACAACTTTCCCTGGGGTGATTTCTTTCTGCATCTACAAAGGCCTGGGCTGAGCTGCAAATGTTGAGATGAGGTATGCTGAGCTGCTTGGGCTGTGCTGCATTGCACTCTCTCATTTAAGCACCAGCCAATTAAGTCAAACATCATTCATTGCAGCATGCACACCTCCTAGCCAACTGCAGATGTAGAGCAGCAACAGATGAGGTTCACATACCATTGGCTCATGTCCACAGCAACAGAACTAGGTTCCTTCACCTGACCAAGTTGAAAACTGAATCTAATAATCTCAAACATTGTACTGAAAGTTCTAGGTAGGGAAATTAGTCAAGAAAAAGAAATTAAAGGCATCCAAATTTGAAAGGGAGTATTAAAGCTTTCCCTGATTTCAAGTGACAATAATCCTACCTAGAGAAAATCTAGAAAAATCTGAAACAAGGCTACTAGATTTGATAATTTAAAAATTCAACACCTGGGCAGGATACAATCTCAATATCAAAATATTAGTACTGTTTCTTTAGTAATGAACAATCTGAAGAGGAAATTAAGAAAAAAACATATACAATAACAACTAAAATAATCAAATACCTAAGAATAAATGTACAAGGTTACATGGAAAGGGCTTAGACATGGAAGGCCAAAATATATTGCTAAAAGAGATTACAGAAGATCCAATTAATGGGAGGGCATCCAAAATTCATGGGTTGTAGAACTAAATACATTTATCAGTTCTACACAAAGTGATTTACAGATTCAAGACATTCCCAATCAAATTTCAAGCAGCCTTCTTTGCAGAAATGGGAAAATCAATCACAAAAGTATATGAAAGGATAAGGGCCACAAATAAACCATCTTGAAAAAGGAGAATGATATTGGAGGACTCATACTTCCTGGTGCTAAAACTTATTAAAAAGCTTCATTTGCCAAAATAACCTGGTACTCAAAAATGGACAGCATTTAGATCAATGGAATCAAATTAAGTTGATAAATAGTTAGAATTTTGTATCTATGTCCAGCTGATTTTTAGCATAGATACCAAGTCCACTCAATGAGGGAAAGAGTAGTCTCTTCAATCAATGATCCTGGGAAAACTACATATCCATATGCAAAAGAATGAAAGAGGACCCCTTCAAATCAAAATGGATGAAAGACCTAAATTTAAGAAACTACACTATAAAACTCCTGGTAGAAAACCTAGAAAAGCATCTTCAGGACCTTGTATTAGGCAGTGGTTTCTTAGAATTTACATCCAAAAAACAAGCAACAAATGAGCAAACAGATAAATGGCATTTCATTAAAGTTAAAAACTTTTCCTCATCAAAGAACTTTATCATGAAAGAAAACGGTATCCTACATTTATATTTGTACATTTAATCACCGTCATAGTTAATGATAGGCATCACTAAGTTGTACTATCACAGTCTATAAACTCTGTCATTCCCTCTGGTGTCATTGATGCCCCTATGCCTCTTCCTTCAACCATGCTCACACTCAGCTTTTTACTTCCATCAGATAGTATTTGCTATCCAGTTGTGGGCATTTACAGTCAGTTTTGTTGAGCATCCTATCCTCTTAGGCCTCAAATGCCCAATCTCTATCCTATTTCTGTCTCCTGATAATCTATGTTTCTAACTTTCACTCTCAAAGTTCAGTCATTAATGTTAGCTCATGGTGATGACACCATGCAATATTTTATCCTTTTATTTCTGGCTAATTTCACTCAGCATAATATCATCAAGTTTCAAACACATTATTACATGCTTCATGAATTCACTCTTTCTTATGGCTGCATAATATATTACATAGTATGTCTATGCTATAGTTTCTTTAGCCACTTGTCTGTTGTTGGACATTTAGGCTGTGAATAATGATGCTATAAACATTGGTGTGCAAACATCAATTTGCATTCCTGCCTTCCGTTCTTCCAAAAACATACCTACTAATGGGATCACTGAATTGTGTGGCATTTTTATGCTTAGCTTTCTTGGGAACCACCAACCTACCTTCCAGGGAGTTTGCACCATTCTACATTTCTATCAAGAATGAATAACAAATTTTGTCTCCCATTTCAAAGACTGCCTATTTACTTTTCTGACAAAGTCCTTTGATGCACAAAAGTGCTCAGTTTTGAAGATATCCCATCCATCTAGTTCTTCTTTCATTTCTTGTGTTTTGGGAGTAACATCTAGGAAGCCACCATCTACTACTACAAGATCCATAAGATATTTCCCTACATTTTCTTCTAAAGGTTTTATGGGCTTAGGACTAATGTTTAGGTCTTTGATCCATTTTGAGTTAATTATAAGGTGTGACATAGGGGCCCTTGCTCATTGTTTTGGTTATGGATATCCAGTTCTCCAAGCAACATTTATAGAAGAGACTGGTCTCTTCAAGTTGAGTACACTTAACTGGCTTATCAAGATGTGTGTGAAGTTCCACATCTGAACACTGAATTCATTTCTATTTATTATTAAACCTGTCTTAGTGCCAGTACTATGCTACTTTGACCACTGTAACTTTGGAATACGTTTTAAGTCCAATAGTGTGAGACCTACTACTTCCTTTTCCTTTCTCAAGATTTTTTAGCTTTGGGGAGCCTTACTCTGCCAAATAAATTTGATTATTGGATTTTCTATTTCTTGCAAAATAAGTTGGGATTTTAATTGATATTGCATTGTATCTTTAAATCAATTTGGGCATAATTGACATGTTAACTACACTTTGCCTTCCAATCCATGAACATCATATGTAATTCCATTTATTTAGGTCATCCTTGATTTCTTTTAACAAAGTTTTGTAGTTTTCTGGGTGTAGGTCTTTATGTCCTTGATTAAATTTATTCCTAGATATTTGATTCTATTGGTTGCTATCGTAAGTGATTTTTTTTTCTTATTTCCCTCTTCAGATATTTCACATGTTGATTTTGTAAACTGCCACTTTGCTGTACTCATTTATTATTTCTAGTAGCTTTACTGTAGTTTTTGAGGATTTTCTACATACGGGAACTTGTCATCTGCAAATAGTGAAAGTTTTCCATCTTCCTTTCCAATTTGGATTCCTTTTATTTCTTTTTCTTGCCTAACTGCTCTAGCTTGAAATTCAAGCACAATGTTGAATAACATTAATGACAGTGGGCATCATTGTCTTGTTCCTGATCTTATGGGAGAAGGCTTTCAGTCTTTATGCATTGACTATTGTGTTTTCTGTATTTTGTATATTCCATTTATCATGTTGAGGAAGATTTCTTCTGGAGGAACTAGAATGGAAGAAAACAAAAACATCAAAACAAAGAGAAGAAAAGAACTAAAGATTACAGCAGAAATAAATGAAATTGAGAACATAAAATCAATCATGAGAGTAATATAACTGGAAGTTGGTACTTTGAGAATGTCTATATAACAAATGGACTCTTAGCTAGGTGGACAAAGAAACACATAGTGAGTATGTAAAGTTTATAGAATAAAAATTGGAGGCATAACTAATGACCCCAAAGAAATTAAGGAAATAATGAGAGTGTAGTAATAACAGCTATATAGCAACACAGAAGACAACTTTGTTGGAGTCAGTAACCTAGAAAATGAAGGACATCCAACAATGACTAAAGAAGAAATAGAAGATCTCAACAAATCAGTCAAAAGGAAAGATATTGTATATGTGCTCAGAAATCTCCCCAAAAATAACATCCAGGACCAGATGGCTTTGCATGTGAATTCATCCAAACATTCAGGAATGAATCAATATCAATCTTGCTCAAACTCTTCAGAACAACTGAGGAGTAGGGAAAGGTAACTTAAGTCATTCTATGAAGCCAAGATCACCCTAATTCCAGACAAAGATAGTACAAGAAAAGAAAATTATAGACCAGTCTCTCCAGTTAATATAGATGTAAAAAATCCTTGACAAAATATTTGCAGATTTAATCCAGCAGCACATTAAAGAAGTTATACACCATGACCATGTGGGTTTTATCCCAGGTATATAAGGGTGATTCAATGCAAGAAAATCAATTAATGTAATATATCTCATCAATAAATAGGGAAAGCTTCATGATCATCTCATCTGTTGCTGAAAATGCATTTGAAGTGAGCATCCTTCCTTTCTTTCATCCTTTCTTCTTCTTTTTGTATGCTAAATGTCTCAGGTCACATTTATTTCATTCTTTTTCTGTGTGAATATCTGTTATTGCAGTACAATTTGTTAAATTTTTGATTGTTTGCTTTTTCATTCTTTGTTTACTTGTTTGTTTCTTTTTGGGAAGTGCATAGGCTGGGAATCAAACCAAGGTTTTCCACATGACAGATCAGAATTCTAACACTAATCTACCCATGCACCTGCAGCATCCTTTCTGGATGAAAATACTTCAAGGGATAGAAATAGAATAAATTTTCTTTTTAAATATAGGCATTTAGGGCAATAAATTTCTGTCTCAGCACTGCCAAGGATGCACCCCATCAGTTATGGTATGTTTTCTCATTTTCATTTGCATCTTGATATTTGCTGATTTCTCTTGTAACTTCTTCCATGACCCACTGATTTTTTAAAACTTTTTTATTGTATAATTTAACATATATACAAAGCAAAGGAAGAAAAAGTAATAGATTTCAAAGCACTCTTCAATCAAGTATTATAAGACAGATCCCAGAGTTTCTCATGAGCTACCGTGTCATCATCTCAGATTTTTCCTTCTAGCTGCTCCATAATATAGGAGGCTAGAAGAAATAAATATCTCTTAATCACTACAATTGACTTTTTTCTTTTTTTGTGAAAAATAGCATATATACAAAAAAAAAATAAATTTCAAAGTACAACAGAACTATTAGTTGTAGAACAAATTTCAGAATTTGGTATGTGTTACAATTCCACAAGTTTTGGGTTTTACTTCTAGCTGCTCTAAGATACTGGAGACTAAAAGAAATATCAATTTAGTGACTCAGCGATCATATTCATTTGTTAAACCTTACTTCACTCAACCAACTGAAGCGTTAGAGTGACCTCCAGAGTAGCTTCTCAACTCTATTTGAACACTCTCAGCCACTGATACATTTTTAGTTATCCTTCTTTTCCCTCTTTTGATAAGGATGGAATTGTTGAACCCATGTGCTAGGGACAGAGTCATCCCTGGGAGTCACCTCCCATGCCACCTGGGAGAATTTCACCCCTGGATGTCATGCCCCATGTAGGGAGAAGGGCAATGAATTCACTTACAGAGTAGGGCTTAGAGTGAGACCACATCTGAGCAACAAAAGAGATCCTCAAGAAGAAACTCTTAGGCATACATACAGGTAAACTAAGCTTCTCCACTACCTACATAAACTTCACAACAGTAAGTCTCAAGATCAAGGGCTCATCCTATTGATTTGGGTGTCCCTAATGTTTGACACAATATAAAAGGAATCCCTGATGGTAAAGTTCAATAGTTCCACATTTTTTTCTCCTGTCTCTCAAAGGGCTTTATCAATACTTTTTTTTTTAAGTATTCTAGGATGTATCCAGATATTATGTTAAACTATACAGGATTAAAGGCCCTCATTCTTTTTTTTTCACATGGGCAGGCACTGGGAATTGAACCCAGGTCCTCTGGCATGGCAGGCAAGTGTCCTTGCCTACTGAGCCACCATGGCCCGCCTGGCCCTCATTCTTAATCTGGGCTCCTTGTGTTTCAGTTTTTCAACTGAGGGTTGTGCAGACAGGTTGAGTTAGATTATGTGCTATGGAAAAATTAGTTCCCAGACAAAATAAAACTTTCTTCCATTAGTCTCAAAGAGTAGGTGTGGTTCTAAAATATAGACAATGTCTTCTTTACCCTTGTGTTCTGAATTACCTTAATCCTGAAATGATCAACCTCATTCTTATCCCTAAATACCAGTTTATACATATATAAAAAAGCCTTTCAAAATCCATAAATAATAATTACCACTGCAGAGTGAATGTGTCTTCTATAAGAGCTTGCAATCTAGGTCCCTGTCTTCTTATAAGCATTTCCTGAAGGAGACCACAGAATAATTGATCTTTTGTTTCTGGCTTTATTTGCCTCACCAAATATCCAGAGGTCCATTCACATAACTGCATACCTCACTTTGTTCCTTTTTCTAGAAGCACAATATTTGCTCATATGTATACACCAACTTTTCCAAATCTGCTTCTCAGTCAGTGCATCCTTTAGCCACTTATATTCCTTAGACATCAAAAGTCCACAGTCCATCAGCATTCTCAAATATAGATAATTTCATTGTTTCCCAAAAGAACAATAACCAATAAACACACCCTCACCAAATAGGAAATTTAAACCTTCCCTTAACACTTGTCCCTCTCCCCAATATATACCCCTGCTGTTGTTGTGGTACTGCTGATACTTTCCTGTTAAACATAGCTCATAGCATGAAATAGCAGTTTTCCCTCTGTACCTTGGACTTAAACATTCTTTGTACATGAATCATACCTTTGAGGTAGCTCTTGCAAGAACTTATTTATATTTCTGGTGTTAATCTAGGACACATATATCTATACAACCCCTTTCAATCATGCTCACCTTCAATATGGTAAAATTACTTACAGACCCACTAGTGAACCACCTGCACTTCCATCTATTCCCTTACATTTGAGTTCAACCTCATTATCTAACCATTCACCCATCTTTAGATTCTATGTATATCTAAGGCCCCTATATTCTGTATTATAATCCCCTGATTTTACCTGTAGCATGGTAATAAAATTGGAGTCATACAGTATCTATCCTTTTGTGTCTTCTTATTTCACTCAGCATTATGTCCTCAAGGCTCATCCATCTTGTCATGTGTTTCTGGACATCATTTTATCTTACTGCTGCATAATATTCCATTGTATGTATATACCAAATTTTATTGATCCACTCACCTGTTGGTGGACATTCGTATAGTTTCCATCTCTAGGTGATTGTGAATAAGTCTGATATGAACATCAGTGTGAAAATGTCTGTGTCACTGCTTTCAGCAGTTCTGGGACTACTTAGTAGTGCTGTTGCTGGGTCATAGGGAATCACTATTTTGTTTCCTAAGAAACCACCAAACTGTCTTCCATAGTGCTGTATAACTATACATTCCTACCAGCTGTGCATAAATGTCCCATTTTCTCTGTGTCCTCTCCAACATTTGTGGCTTACGATTTCTTTAATATCAGCCATTCTTACAGGTGTGAGGTGGTAATTCATTGTAAGTTTGATCTGCATTTCCCTTATAACTAATGAAAATAAGCATTGCTTCATGTGCTTTTGAGCCATCAGTGTTTGTTCTTCAGAAAAATGCCTATTCATATCTTTAGCCCATTTTATAATTGGGTTATTTTTCTTCTGTTGTTGAGTTGTATGATTTCTTCATATACAAAGGAAATCTAACCTTTGTCCAATGTCTGATTTCCAAATATTTTCTCTCATTGAGATGGTTGTCTCTTCACCTTTCTGACGAAGTCTTATGAGAAGCAGAAGCATTTGATTTTGATGAGTTCCCATTTATCTATTTTTTTCTTTTGCTTGTGCTTTGAGTATAAAGTTTGGGAAGCTACCTCCTATTACTAGGTCTTGAAGGTGTTTCCCTACATTTTCTTCTAGAAGCTTTATGGTGTTAGTTCTTACATTTAGGTGTTTGATCCTGTTTGAGTTAAATTTTGTATAGGGCATAAGGTAAAGGTCCTTTTTCATTCTTTTGACTATTGATAAACACTTCTCCCATGCCCATTTATTGACAAGAGTATTTTCTCCTAGTTCAGTGGATTTGGGGGCCTTGTCAAAAATCAGTTGCCCATAGATGTTGGTGGTATATTTCTACACTCTGGATTCAATTCCATTGGTCAATACTTCTGTCTTTGTGCCAGTATCATGCTGTTTTGTACACTGTGGCTTTATAAGTTTTTAAATCAGGAAGTGTTAATCCTCCCACTTTGTTCTTTCTTATGATGTTTTGTCTATTTGGGGTCTCTTTACCTTCCAGATGAATTTGATAACCAGCTTTTCCAAGTCCTCAAGTAGTTTGTTGGAAGTTTGATTGGTAGTGCATTGAATCTGTAGATCAATTTGGGTAGAATTGACATCTTAACTATATTTAACCTCCATATTCATGAGCAGGGAATGTCTTTCCACCTATTTTGATCTTCATGCATTTATTTTAGCAGTGTTATGTAGTTTTCTATGTACAAGTCCTTAACATCCCTAATTAAGTTCTTTCCTAAGTAGTTGATTCTTTTAGTTGCTATTTTGAATGGAATTTTTGTCCTATTCAGTTAGGTCCAGAAATCAGGAAATGTTACTGATTTCTGTGCATTAACTTTATATCCCACCATCTTGCTGAATTCTTATATTAGTTCAAGGAACTCTGTTGTAAATTTCTCAGGATTTTCCAAATATGGTATCATGTAATCTACAAATAATGAAAATTTTACTTCTTACTTTCCAATATGGATGCCTTTTATTTCTTTGTCCTGCCTGATTGTTCTAACTAGAATTTCTAGTACAATGTTGAATAATAGTGGTGACAGAGGGCCTCCTTGTCTCATTCCTGGTTTTAGGGGTAAAGCTTCCAGTCTCTCTCCATTGTGTATGAGGCAGGCTATTGGTATTTCATGTATGCCATTTATCATATTAAGGAAGTAAGTACCTTTGATTCCTGTCTTTTGAAGTGCTTTTATTAGAAAAGGATGTTGAATTTTGTTGAATGCTTTCTCAGCCTCAATCACGATCATCATGTGATCCTTTGTTTCAATTTGTTACTGTGCCGTTGCATTAATTGATTTTCTTGTGTTGAACCACCCTTGTATTCCTGGTATAACCCCATGTGGCCGTGGTGTATAACTCTTTTAATGTGTTGTTGTGCACAATTTGCTAGCATTTTGTTGAGAATTTTTGCATCTATCTTCTTTAAAGAGATTGGCCTATAGTTTTCCTTTCTTATAGCATCTTTACCCAATTTTAGCATTGAAATTATTTTAGTATCATAAAATAAGTTAGGTAGTGTTATTCCCAAATTTAGGAAAAGTTTGAGCATAAAATGCATTAGTTTTTATTTGAATGTTTGATAAAATTCCCCTGTGAAGCCATCTGGCCCTGGGAGTTTCTTTGTAGGAAGATCTTTGATTACTAGTTGCATCTCTTTACTTGTGATTGGTTTATTGAGATCTTCTATTTCTTCGTGAGTCATTGTAGCTCGTTTGCATGTTTCCAGGAATTTTTCCACTGCATGGAAGTTGTCTACTTTTTTGGTATAAGAGGATACTATGCTCTTATGATTTCTTTTATTTCTTCAGGGTGTGTGGTAACACACCCCTTCTCATTTCTAATTTTGTTTATTTGCATCATCTCTCTTTTTTTGGTTGTTGGTCTTGCTAGTGGCCCATCAGTTTTATTAATTTTCTCAAATAACCAATTTTGATGTTATTATTTCTTTCTATTTTTCTTTTCTTCTCCCATTCATTTAACTCTGCTTTAATCCTTGCAGTTAGTCTTCCTTTGTTTGATTTGGGGTTAGTTTGCTGTTCTTTCTGAAGTTCCTCCAGGGGAGCAGTTAAGTCCTCGATTTTTTCTCTTCCTTTTTTTTTAAATATAGGTATATAGGGCAATAAATTTCTGTCTCAGCACAGCCTTTGCCACATCCCATAAGTTATGATATGTTGTATTCTCATTTTCAATTGTCTCCAGATAGCTACTGATTTCTGTAGCAATTTCTTCAATGACCCAGTTGCTGTTTAAGAATGTGTTATTTAATCTCCATATATTTGTGAATGTCTCATTCTTTGCTGGTTATTGACATCCAGCTTCATTCCGTTGTGATCAAAGAAAGTGCTTTGAGTAATTTCAATGTTTGTAAATTTATAAAGGTCTGTTTTGTGCCCTATCATATGATCTAACCTGGAGAATGTTCCATAAGCACTAGAGAAGTATGTATATCTGGCATTTTGTGGTGTAATGACCTACATATCTCTTAGGGCTTTCATTTATCAAGTTGTTTAACTTCTCTATTTCCTTGTTGATCTTCTGTCTGGTTGTTCTATCTATAGAGAAGAGTAGCACATTGATATCTCTTACTATTATTGTTGAAACATCTATTGCTGCTTTCAATTTTGTCAATGTCTGTCTCAGGTACTTTGGAACTCCTAGATTGGGGGCATAAATATTTATCGTTATTTCTTCTTGGTGAATTGTCACTTTTTAAATATATGGTATCTTTCTTTGTTTCTGATGATGTTTTCACATTTAAAGCCTGTTTTGTCCAATATTAGTATAACTAGTTCTGCTTTCTTTTGGTTAGAATTTGCATGGAACCTCATTTTCCATCCTTTCACTTTCAATATATTTGTATCATTGTGTCTAAATTGAGTCTCTTGTAATCAGCATATAGCTGGATTATATTTCTTAATCTATTCTGCCAATCTTATCTTTTAATTGGTAAATTTAGTCCATTAATATTCATATTTATTATTGAAAAGGTGTTTTGTGAATCTGCAGATCTATATACTCTTCAACTCTATTCCTCCCTCCAGATCTCCCACTCCTGTCTTTTTTCTCAACTGGCAGAACTCCCCTTAGTATTTCTTGTAAGGCTAGCCTCTTTTTAGTAAATTCTTTCAGGATTTGTTTGTCTGTCAAAATTTTAAACACTACCTCAGCTTTGAAGGATAATTTGGCTGGGTGCCGAATTCTTGGCTGGAAGTCTTTTTCTTTCAGGATCTTAAATATATCATACCATTGTCTTCTCACCTCCATAGTGCCAGCGGAGTAGTCTGAACTCAGTCTTATGTGGTTACCCTACTATGTAGTTGAGTGCTTTTCTCTTGCCACTTTGAGGATTTTTTGCTTCTCTTCCACACTTGACAGACTTATTATTATGTGTCTTGGGGAAGACCTATTTCGATTTATTCTATTTGGAGTTCATTTGGCTTCTTTGATTTACATATTTTTGTCCATTATAAGGGCTGGAAAGTTTTCCCCCATTATACACACAACTAATCATCTTAGCTCTTTACTATTCTCTTCTGGTACACCAGTGATTCTTATATTTGTGTGCTTTGTTTTGTTCAGCATTTACCTGATATCTAATTCAGATTTTTCCATCTTTTTTGCCATTTGTTATTTGGAGTGTTTGACATCAGTTGTCCTTTCCTCTAGTTCACTTATTCTTTCTTCTGCCTCTTCAAATCTGTTGTTGTGTGTCTCTGTATGTTTTTTATTTTGTCAGCATCTTTAATCTCTTTGATATCTGCTATTTTTCTATTTATTCTTTCAAACTTCTCTTTATGTTCTTCCATTCTGTTCTTGATCAGCTTTATGTCAGTAATCATCCCATTTATTTTATTTAGTAGAGTTACATAATGATCTTTGATTATTGTTCCAATGTCTGTGTCTCCTCTGGTGTTTTAAATTGATTGTTAGGCTGGGCTATATCTGTCTGCATCATATGCTTAGTGACCTTCTGTTGTGTGCCAGTTTGAGAAGGTATATGCAACCTAAAAAAGCCATTAATCCTAATCCCATTTTGTAAAAGTAGCTATTTCTTCTAATCCATATTCAGTACTATATGTTTGAAGCAGTAATTAGATCATCTCGCTGGAGATGTGACTCAATCAAGATTGGTTGTTAAACTGGATTAGGTGGACATGAGTCTCTACACATTCAGGTGGGTCTTGATTAGTTTGCTGGAATCCTATAAAAGAGGAAACATTTTGGAGAATGACAGGTACTGAGAGAGCAGAATGATGTAGCCCCGAGAAGCAGAGTCCACCAGCCAGCAACCTTTGGAGATGAAGAAGGAAAATGCCTTCCAGGGAGCTTCATGAAGCAGGAAGCCAGGAGAGAGCTAGCAGATGATGCCATGTCTGCCATGTGCCTTTCCATATGAGGGAGAAACCCTGACTATGTTCACCATGCGCCTTCTCACTTGCGAGAGAATCCCTGAACTTCATCAGCCTTTTTGAACCAAGGTATCTTTCCCTGGATACCTTAGATTGAACATTTCTAGAGACTTGCTTTAGTTTGGACATTTTTATAGGCCTAAAAACTATACCTTTGCAACTTACTAAATTCCCCCTTTCTAAAAAACCCATTCCATTTCTGGTATATTGCATTCTGGCATCCAGCAAACTAGAACATGTTGTCTTTGTGGTATGTAAATACCTTGACTGGTTTACTTTGTAAGTTGATTTCCTTCAGAAGTTGAAAGCCTGTATTTGTAGAATGGCTGTGGAGCAGGATGCAGGGCATGGCTCAAGGCATGACAGTGTGGTGATGCATTGCAATGCAGGTACAGGTGAAGGTTGGAAATGCTGCACTGGTGCCTGTGAGTGTGGGTGCCCAGCAGTGGGGAGCATGTGGCTGTGTAGGTGCAAAGGTCACCAATTGATTTTTAAGAATATGTTGTTTAACCTCTGTATATTTGTGAGTTTTTCAGCCTTCCACCTGTTAAATTATTTCCAAGTTCATTCTATTATGAACTGAGAAAATGCTGGATATAATTTTGATCTTTTTAATTTTATTGAGACCTCCTTTGTGGCCCAACATGTAGTCTATCTGATAGAATGAGTCTTGATTATGAGTAAAATGTATATCCTGATTTTATGAGACTCTAATTTGTTTTAAGTTCTGTTTTGTGTAGCTGATCTGTCATATTATTCAATGTCTCTGTTTCCTATTTGATCCCTTGTCTAGCTGTTCTTTCCATTGATGTGTGGTGTAGTGAACTCTCCAACTGTTATTGTAAAAGTGTCTAGGACTCCCTTCATTGTTATCTGTTTTTGCCTCATGTATTTTAGGATAGTCTGGCTTGGTGCATAGATATTCATGATTCTTTTGTCTTCCATGGGGATTGTCCCTTTTATTACTAACCATTGTCCTTCTTTGTCTCTTTTAATTGTCTTTTATTTGAAGTCTAACTTTTTCTGATATTAATATAACTACCCGTGCTCTTTTTAGGTTATTTCCATGAAATATCCTTTATCCAACCTTTCACTTTCATCCTGTTTTTGTCCCTATGTCTTAAGTAATTTTAGTGTAGGCAGCATATACATGCATCTTGTTTTTTATTAATCCATTCTGCTGTTCTATGTCTTTTGATTGTGGAGTTTAATTCATTAGTATAGATTATCTTCCAACCCATGCTCATTTTATTCTCAGTTCAAATATCAGTCCCTCAAAGATCCTGTCACTGAATTCCATCCAAAGTTAGCTATTCTCTTCCTCTCTTCCTTGAGCTAATTGCTATCCTATTACTCTTTCACATAATTTATCACTACAAACCTAGAAGCTCTGTGTGTCTCTCTGTTGCTATCCTTCATTTCTAACTTCTATTAATCTATCTTCTATCCATCTATTTATTGTTAGCCTACTAGGATTTAAATGCAGAAGAATTAACCTGTGAATGCTAAGATCAGACAAATTTTCCTTTCAACATTAAAACTAAAATGTTTAAAATTAAGCATTTTAAATCCAGAGAAACTTGTTCCCAATGTTTTAACCTACCCTCAAAATGCCTGCTCCCAAATGCCTGTCAGATTAAACAATTATCAGCTGAAGAGAAATTAATCTATAAAAAAGATCTCTGTCCTCTCCTGGTGAAAATTATCTCCAGTTTTACCAGAACCCAAATAGATTGAAGGAAACAATGAAGTCAAGCCTTTATTTAGGTTGCTGTCCCTATATTTTGGGACTCAGTGTCATTCTTTCTCTGACAAAAGCATTGTGTCCAATGTAAACTTTCTTTTAAGCCATTGATAACCTCATTACTTATATAATCTGAGAAAGGTACCTTGTTTAACTTGAAAGCCAATCAAAATAAGTTTAATTAATTTATGTTTTTTTTAACCAATTATTTACCTTGTAGTTAGGTAAGTCCTGTATATGTAGTAAAAGGAAAATGGATATGTTCTTAATACTGCCATCTTTCTAAAATTCTCCAAAGCAACCCTTTGGCCAAAGGTCTCCCTATTTGGGGAATCTGGGTTTTTCTTGGCAGTAATGTGAACCATCTACTGCAAGAGGATCTCTGCTGCTCTTTATTTTTTAGAGCAGCTGCAACCTACCAACTTTATCTCAGGCCGTGGGAATCACTATGTCTTTATATTATCACATTTTGTGCTGAAAATTTATATTCAAGGAAAAACTGTCATTCACAGTGATAGGATGTGTATATTTTAAACTAACAGAAAAGAGAGAGACCATCCAATGTTGGTCTTTCTACTGAGATTTAGCTGATGTCCTAAGAACTGAAAATGCCTACAAGCATATTAGGGAATCCTGTAGTAACTGATAGAGTTTCATTATAGATTTCCCTAGAAATAAGATATGTTTACAAATTCTTTAATAGAAAATTAAATGATTAAAATACTAGGGAGATGTCATCAATATAGTGCTGTAAGATATCTACTGAAAATGCCTCCCCAGGACAGTGATAAAAAGGACAAATCTCACTTGTTCAGAACATTGGAGGTAGGCGTAGATTGGAGAATGATCCCAGAAATACTGAATTGAAGAAAGAGAAGATTATCAGGTAGGAAACTAGCATCCTGAACTGGCCAGTCCTCTTCCTCTCCACTACTTCTCAGTCCTACATAGCTTAGGAAGTGCCCAGAGGCAGCAGCTGGAATTCCTTTCATCTCCCACTGGGGACATAGATTAAAAAATCTCTCACAACAGTGAGACAGTTCCCAACATATATCCAGAAACAGACACCCAAGTCCAGAGGGATCCACAACAAGACACAAGCAGTTGAGGAATTTATAATACAAAAATGACCCAAGGAAGTGCTTCTCAAATGGAGTATTAGGGAAAGATGACCATACCTAGTTTTTCTAAAATCAGCAATAGCCAGGCAGAAACCGTCTTAATCAATTTCTAGGGACCCAGGAGACAGGGGTGGATATTTCAATGCACAGGTCAGTGTGGGATGAAGAGACAGAAAACTGAGGCAATGCTGTAATTCTAGCTGCAGTTCCTGGTGCCCATCCCCCACCCTTGATGGAAGCAGGAGCAGAGGGCCTGATCTTTGCCTCTGGAACAGCTGCAGATGGATGGCTGCAAGAGATTTCCACTGCAAGTAAAGAGGCAAACACAGCCCAATACTGAGCCAGATAATGGCTAGCAAGATGAGTACACAGCATCCTGTAGTTTCAGCCTCAGGGTGTCAGATGCTACTGGGCTCCAAGAGTTAAAGAGCTTTTGAGGATGAATATGTAACCAATGAGTGCCATCTGCTGGGTAGGCTTGATAGTACAGGGGGAATAAACAGGGCATTTTGGAACTCCTTGAAATCCTATCCCAGGCCCTTCAGAGCCACTCTGTACCCTCTGCATGAGTACCCAGCCCTGTTTTGGCTGAGAAAGACCGATGATCCAACTGTCAAAGCAGTGTCCTAATAAAAGCACATCTGACAACTAAATCCTAGATAAGAGAGAGATGCTGTACTTCAGAATAGATCCATCAAAATGATTAGATGAACAGATAACAGCAAAATATAGAAACATACTAATAAAACATAGAAAGATGTGGCCAAGAGGAACAAATTAAAAAGTCAGAGGAGACACAAATTTCAAAAATCTAATCAAAGATGTTCAAACAAATTCACTAAAACAATTCAAGGAGATGAAGGAAAGTATGGATAAAGAGATAAAGGATATTAAGAAGATTCTAGGAGCTCATAAAGAAGAATTTGAGAAGTACATAGAAAAATAACAGTTCTTAAGGAAACGAAAGATTGTAGATGAAATAAAAAATATGCCAGAGACACAAAACAGCAGCTTCAAAAAGGCAGAATGAAGAAAAAGGGAGAGGGAAAACAGCATCCAAATTTGAACAGACAAAAGAACAAATATAGAAAAACTTTCAGGACTCTTTTTTATGTTTTTTTTTTTTTTTTTTTTGCTTGGACAGGCACTGGGAATTGAACCTGGGTCTATGACATGGCAGGCAAGAACTCTGCTCTCAGGACTCTTTTTAAATGGAATTTTATTGTAATATATTCTCAAACCATATGGTCTTCTAAAGTGAACAATCAGTGGTTCACAATATCACCAAATAGTTGTCCATTCATCACCACAATAAATTTTTGAACATTTTTATTACTACAAAACATAAAAATAAAAAAGAGTAAGAATAAAAATAAAAATAATAAAGAACACCCAAAGCATCCCATACCCCTTATGCACCCCCATTATTTGTTTAATTTTTGTCCTTATTTTTTACTCATCTGTCCATACTCTCAATAAATGGAATGTCAGCCACTAGGTTTTCACAATCACATTGTCATATTGTAAAATCTACATAGTTATACAAGCACCTTCAAGAACCAAGGCTACTGGAGTACATTGCAGCCATTTCAGGTATTTCCTTCTAGCTGTGCTTGTACACTAAAAACTAAAAATAGATATCCATATAATGCGTAAGAATAACCTCCAGAATTACCTCTCAACTCCACTGGAAATCTCTCAGCCACAGAAACTGTATTTTGTTTCATTTATTTTCCCCCTTTGGTCAAGAAGCCCTTCTCTGTCCCATGAGACCTTTTGCAGGTTCATCCCAGAAGTCATGTCCCATGTTGTCAGGGAGACTTAGACCCCTGGGAGTCATGGTCTATGAAGTGGGGAAGGTTGTGAGATTACATGCCAAGTTGACTTAGAGAGGCCGCATCTAAGCAATGGAAAAAGTTCTCTGGGGTGTGACATTTAGGCATAATTATAAGAAGGTTTAGCTTTTCCTTTGCAAGGATAAGTTTCTCAAGAGTAAGCCTCAAGATTAAAGGCTCTAACTGTGAAATTGCTTGTTCCCAAGGTTGCAGAAACATCAGAATTTCTCCACATGGGGAAGTTGAAGAGCTCTGTATTTTTCCTCAGTCCTTCAAGGGGGTCTTTGCCAGTTTGAAAGTATTATGTACCCCCAAAAACCATGTTTTAATCAAGATGAAATCTTCTGAGGAACCATTTCTTTTAATCCTGATTCAATACTGTAGGTTGGAAACTTTTGATTAGATTATCTCCATGGCGCTGTGGCATGCTAAATTCTGGCTGTGGCTTTTGATTAGATGGAGATGTGACTCCACCCAGTCTAGGTGATTCTTGATTAGTTTACTGGAATCCTTAAAAAGAAGAAATATTTTGGAGAGAGATAAAAATGTCAGAGGACTCAGAGTAGACAGAAACTTCCAAAAGAGCTGCCAGAGATGCCAACACATTGAGAATTGAGACACAGATATTTGGAGATGCTTAGAGTCCATGCGATGTTAAGCAAGTGAGATCCTGGAGAGAGCCAATGGAAGCCAAGAGATGAAATACAGCCGTTGAGAAGTAAAATGTGGAAACCCCACAGGAAAAGACTGAAAGCAATGAAGCCCAAGAACAAAGGATAAGCAGGTGCCAGCCATGTGACTACCCAACTAGCAGAAGGGTTCCTCTTGAGTGAAGGTAACCTCTTATTCTTGCTTTAATTTAGTTTCTTTCACTTTCTTAGAACTGCAAGCTTGTAACATATTAAATGTCCTTTTACAAAACTCATTCCAAATCTGTTATATTGTAATCTGGCAGCTTGCAAACTAACACAGGAGCTTTGCAAATATTTGTATCTCCTCTGCCCTAATTACTCTAGGATGTACCAGGCCACCACACTGACCAGTACAAGCCAAGAAGATCTCACACTCTATGCATCATTTCATGTATTTATGGTGCTGGAGTAACCTGACCATATGACTTATGTTGTGCCACCGAAAACATAAATTTTTTTGCCAAATAACCACCTCTTCCTTTGGTCTCAGACAGAAGTTGAACTTTTAAAGTAGTAAATATCATCTTTTGCCCTTTAGTCTGATTTGCCTGAGTCCAAACCAGAGCTCCTTCAGTCACATTTCTAATTGAAGTTTGACCTCTTTTTCAACTTCTTTACCAGTGGCTGTATGGGGTACTGCTGACTCTCATAGCTGATGAACCCTATCTGAGTCTCAGGTGTTACACAGATACCTACAGTTCTAGGGACTGAGAGTGTTATGCACAAAAAGCTCTGCATGTGTGCTGGTTTGAAGCTTTTATAAACCCCAGAAAACCATGTCATGTTTCTTGATCCACTTATGAGGGCATCAGTGTTTCTTTTAATCCTGGTTCAATGTTCTTAGATAGAAATTTTGGATTATTTCCATGGAGATGTGGCACAGGCAGATATGACTGGGACCTTTTGATTAGATGGAGATATGAGATCTACCACGTAAGGTAGATCTTAAGTAGTTTACATGAGCCCTTTAAAAGATAAAACATTTTGGAGAAGTAACAGAGCCAACAAGAGAACCAGATGTTTGGAGATGCAGAAAGAAAATGCCCCTGTGGAAGCTGTTTAAACCAGAAGCCAAAGGAACAGAAAATGCCAGCCATGTGCCTTTCCATCTAGCAATAGTTTTCTGGACCCATTAGCCTTTCTTGATTCATGGTATATTCCCTGGCTGCATTAGTTTGGATATTTTCAAGGCCTTAAAAACTTGTAACTTAATAAATTACCTTTTAAAAGACACTCTATTTCTGGAATATTGTATTCCAGCAGTATTAACAAACCAAAACAACATGTCAGAGTTTAGAAATAATAATTATAACTCAGGAAGAGACACAACTTCTGTCAGACCTTAGAATCTAGGAACCTTTACAATAAGCCTTTCCCTGATAACCTATGCTCTCAGATACATTTCTTAGAATTGCACATTATAGCTAGTAAATATTAGGAGGTATTATAATGTTTGCCTTTTAATTTATGGCTTATTTCACTCAACACACTCTCCTCAAGGTTGATTTATCTAGTTGAATGGGATAAACTTAATTCCTTCTTGCAGCCACTCTATATTTCATCATGTATTTACCCCACATTTTGCCATCCTGTTCATCAGTAGATGGACCTTTAGGCCACATCCATCCATTGCTTGAAGCTGCCCTGTGCCTCAGCCTCTGACTCAGCTGTGCCCTTGACAGGTACAGGAGCTGCTGAGAGTTAAAGGCACTGTTACTTTCCATTGGTGGTTAGCTGAAGGCTGAGAAGCACCACATTTTGGACAGGATATGAAATGCACAGAGTCTGGAAGCTTCACAGTAAAATGCGCAAATATGCTGGGTTTCATCTTTAGGGAAATCTGACACTGATTACACATTTTGCCTGAGACTTGAGACTCTCTGGTCTGGGAACATCTGATTGGGGTGATCATGTCTGGGGAGACACTCTTCCAAAGAAGTTTCTATATGGGCAGGGCAAGAACAAAAAATAATTGAGCTGAAAAATTCTTTTCAACTAAAGAGAAACTATGCTAAAGGTTTAGAATAAAGTGGACTTAATGGCAAAGAACAGGTAGAGAACAACATCAACTAACAAGAATATCTTAGGGAAAAATGAAAATGATCTTCAGAACAAATTAATCAAAGAAGTCATATGTCTAGACAGAGCAAAAATTTATAAGCCATAGTAGGATAAATGAAAATATGGCCCAGTCAAAGGAACAAACATATTTCCAATAAGATATAGGAGATGAAACAACCAATTACAGTTAAAATAAACATGAAAAAAACACATGAAAAATCAAATCAACGAGTTGAGGGAATATATGACAAAAGAAATGAAGACAATGTGTAACTATAAAGAACTTGAAAGCTTGAAAAAACAAATGTTAGAACTTAACTTATGGAAATGAAAGGCACAATAGAAGAGATAAAAACACTATGGTGAATTGCAACAGCAGACCTGAAGAGGCAGAAGAAAGTATAGTGAAATAGAGGATAGGACATTTGAAATCCTATACACAAGAACTGATAGGGAAAAGAATGGAAAAATATGAAATTCTCAGATAATTAAATGACACCATGAAGTACATCAATATACATGCTGTGAGTGTCCCAGGAGAAGAGAAGGAAAAAAGAGAGAAAGTATAATACAGGAAATAATCACTGAAAATTTCCCATCTCTTATGAAAGACATAAAATTACAGATCCAAGAAGTGTAGTCTACCCCAAGCAGAATAGTGCCAAATAGACTGAATCCAAGACACTTACTAATCAGACAGGTAAATGCCAAACACAAAGAGAATTCTGTAAACAGCAAGAAAAAATCAGTTTTATCATGTACAAGGGAAGCTTGATAAGACTATGTGTGGATCACTCAGTGGAAATCATGGGAGCAAGAAGGCAATGATAGATTAGATAGATGGATAGATAGATAGATAGATAGATAGATAGATAGGAAACTGAAAGATAAAAACTGCCATACAAGAATTCTATTTCCAGCAAAACCCTCCTTGAGAAATAAAGGAGAATTTAAAATATTTACAGAAAACAGACACTGAGAGGGTTCATGAACAAAAGACCTGCTCAACAAGAAATATTAAGGGGAGAATTAAATGAAGATAGGAAAAGACAGGAAAGGGAGCTTTGGAGAAGAGTACAAAAATGAAGGTAAGTGTTAATTGTAAGTAATAGGGGAAAAAGAAAGAAAATAGGACAGATAGACTCCAAAAGTAAAATGGTTGAAAAAAGTCCTGCCTTTACAGTTATAATATTAAATGTTAATGGACTAAACTCTCTAGTTAAAAACAGAGATGGACAGAGTGGATGGAAGAACAGGAATAACCTGTATTCTGTCTATGAGAGACTTAAGTCCCAAAGAGAATAACAAGTTGAAAGTGACAGGCTGGAAAAAGATATTTTATGCAAACAGCAGCCTGTAGAGAGTGAGTGTAGTTATACTAATATCAAAGAAATTAGACTCCAAATGTAAAGCAATCTAAAGAGACAAAGAAGGACAGTATGTATTAATAAAAGGGAAACTGGATCAGAAAATCATAACCATCATAAATACCTATGAACTGAGCCAGGATGTCCCAAAATACATCGGAAAACACTGAAGGGAGACATACACACATCTATAATAATAATTGGAAACTTCAATACACCACTCTCATCAGTGAATAGAACATATAGACAGAGCATCAATAAAGAAACAGATTTTGAATACTATGTTAAATGAACTAGACCTAAGGGGGATTCATAGAAACTTGCACCCCATAATAGAAGAATAAACATTTTCCTCAAATGCCTATGGATCATTCTCCACCATAGACAACATATTGGAGGTCAGTGCAGGACTCAAATTTAAAAAGTGTTAAATTAAACAATGCACTCCCTCAGATTAAAATGGAATGAAGTGGAAATGAATTTGAGGCTGAAGGCTGAAAAATTCATAAATATATGGATGCTAAGCAACACACTCATACAGCGAGTGGGCCAAAGAAGAAATTGCTGGAGAAATCAGTAAATATCTTGAGACAAATGAAAATGAGAACAGAACTGTTTTAGTTTGTTAATGTTGCTGGAAAGACCATATATCAGACATGAATAGGCTTTTTTAAGGGAATTTATTAAGTTGCAAGTTTACAGTTCTAGGGTCCTAAAAATGCCCAAACTAAGGCATCTAGGGAAAGATATCTTGAAGCAAGAAAGGGCCAGTGACATTTGGGGTTTTTCTGTCCACTGGGAAGTCACATGGCAATGTCTGCTAGATTTCTCTCCTGGCTTCTGGTTTCAAAAGCTTCCCTGGTGGAGTTTTATTTCTGCATCTCTAATGGTGTCTATAATGGCTCCTTCCAGTTTTCTATAATATGTATTATATCTGTCAAAGTCCCCCTTCGAGGTGTCTTTACCATCAGCATTTCTACTAACAGTCTCTTCAAAGAATTCTGGGCTTTTGCTTTGAAGCCCCTCCAAATTCTTCCAGAATCTTCCCCTTATCCATTTAAAAAGCCATTCTAACATATTTGATATTTGCAAGCCACAGCACTCCACTCCTCTGGTACCAAAATCTGTTTTAGTTTGTTAATACTGTCTAAAATGCAACACATCAGAAATGGGTTGGATCTTATAAAGGGAATTTATTAAGTTGCAAGTTTACAGTTCTAAGAACATAAACATTTCCAAATAAGGCACCCAGAGAAAAAAATCTTTGATTCAAGAAAAAGCCAATGATGTTTTGCATTTTCCAGTCAGCTGGTAAGGTATATGCTGATATCAGCTAGGTTTCTCTTCTGGCTTCTGGTTTCAAATGGCTTCTCTGGGTGTTTACCTTCTGCATCTCCAATAGTCTTTGTTTGGGCTCTGAAGCTTTTTCCAAACTGGTTCCTTTTTAAGGACTTCAGTTAGTGAACCACCTAGATGGTTGGAGACCCATCTCCATGGAAACCACCTAATCAGAAGGTCACACCCAATTGTGGGTCATATCTATATTGAAACAGGTAACCCCAAATATCTCACCTGTGCTCATTTGCTAGTTGCCAGAATGTGATATACCAGAAACAGAATGGCTTTTAAAAGGGGGAATTTTTAAGCTGCAAGTTTAGAGTTCTAAGGCCATGAAAATGTCCCAATTAAAGCAAGTCTATAAAAATGTCCAAACTAAGGCACCAACAAGATGTTATCTTCACTCAAGAAATGCGATTGAATTTCAGGGTTTCTCTCACAAATGGAAAGGCACATGGAGAACATGGCAACATCTGCTAGCTTTCTTTCCAGACTTCTTGTTTCATGAAGCTACCCAAGAGGTATTTTCCTTCTTCATCTCGAAAAGTCTCTGGCTACATGGGCTATTGTGGTTCTTGTGGCTCTTAAGCTTTCTCTAAAATGTTTGCTTTTAAAGAATTCCAGTAAACTAATCAAGCCCACCTAGAATGGGTGGGGTCACATCTACCTCTAATCAAAGGTTAATACCCACAGTTGCGTGTGTCACATCTCTGTGGAAATAATCTAATCAAGTGTCCAATTTCAGTACTGAATATGGATTAAAAGAAATGGCTGCCTCTACAAGATGGATCAGGATTAAAACATGGCTTTTGTGGGGTCCATGAATTCAAACTGGCACACCACCCATCAACATTGTGTCAGGATTAAAGAACATGGCTTTTCAGGGGTAGAAAACAGTTGCAACCTGACTCAACCACATATCAGAACTAATGGGAAGCAATATAGGCAGTGCTAAGAGGGAAATTGATGCCCTAAAAATATATATTAAAAAAGAATTCAGGACAAATTTCAGAGAATTAACTGCTTAAATGAGGGAACTAGAGAAATAATGCAAACTAGTCCCAAAGCAAACAGCAAGAAAAAATAAGAAAAATGAATGTAGGAGGCAGAAATCCTCAACAAAATACTTACAAATCTAATCCAGCAGCAATAATAAAGGAATTGTACACCATGACCAAGTGAGTTTTATCCCTGCCACGCAAGGGTTGTTCAACAAGGGAAAACCAATTAGTGTTAATATACCACAACAATAAATTAAAGTAGAAAAATCACGTAATCATCTAAATTGATGCAGAAAAGAAATTTGACAAAATTCAGCATCTTTTCTTTTTTTGGGGGGTAAGCAGAAATAAATGAAATTGGAACATGAAAACAATAGAATAAATAAAATCGAAGATATTTATTGGAGAAAGCCAATAAATTTGTTGGTCCCTTATCTAGGCTGAGAAGGAAAAAAAGATAGGATGCAAATAAAGAAAATAAGAAATGGGAAGTGGGACATAACTCCTTCCCCATAGAAATAAAGGAGATAATGAAAAGGTACTATAAACAACTATATGCTAACCAATTAGACAACTTTTTAAAAAATGGGCTACTTCTTATGGACTGAATGGACAATATTTAATCAAGAAAAAAAGAACTCATAAGTTAATCACAAGTAAAAAGATCGAATCAGTTATCCAAAAATTCCCCCAAAATCTAAGTCCAGAACCAGACAGCTTCCCATGTGAATTCTACCAACCATTCAAGCAGAATTAATAACAATCCTTCCCAACTTCTTCAAAAAAATTGAAGAGGAAGGAAAGCTACCTTATTCCTTATGTGCAACCAATATCACCCTAATACCAAAGCCAGGCAAAGACAGTATAAGAAAAGAAAATTACACACCAATCCCTTTAATGAATGTAAGAGGCAGAAATCCTCAACAAAATACTTGCAAATCTAATCCAGCAGCAACAATAAAGGAATTGTACACCATGACCAAGTGGGTTTTATCCCTGGCATGCAAGGGTTGTTCAACAAAGGAAAACCAATTAGTGTAATATACCACAACAATAAATTAAAGTGGAAAAATCACATAATCATCTAAATTGATACAGAAAAGAAATTTGAGAAAATTCAGCATCTTTTCTTTTTTTGGGGGTGTGTGTGCTTGATCCAAGAATTGAACTCGGTCTCTCACGTGAAAGGCAGGCCTTCTAACCACTGAACTACCATCAGCATCCTTTCCTAATGAAAACACTTCCAAACACAGGAATAGAAGGAAATGTCTTCAACATGGTAAAGGTAATATATAAAAACATCATATTCTATATGATGTTGTAAAAAAAAAGATTTTTTTTCCTCTAAGATGAGGAAAAAGACAAGGATGTCCTTTGTTATTCAAAATTGTGCTGGAGGGTCTAACTACAGCAATTAGGCAAGAAAAAGAAATAAAAGGCATCTGAATTTGAAAGTAAGAGATAAAACTTTCAGTGTTTGCAGATCACATGATCCTGTATGTAGAAAATCCTGACAAATCTAAGTAAAGCGACTAGGGGTAATAAAAGATCACCACACAAAAATAGTACTGTTACTATACACCAGCAATGAACATCTGAGAAGGCAATCAAGAACAAAGTGTCCATTTGCATTAGAAACCAAATGATTCAAATATTTAGGAAAGAATTTAACCAAAGCCACAAAAGACCTATCACAGAAAACTACAAAACATTTCTAAAAGGAATCAAGGAAGACCTAAACAAATTGCAGTCCATACATGTTCATGCATTGGAAGACTAAATATAGTTATAAAACCATTCTACTTAAATTCATTTATAGCTTCAATTCAATACCAAATAAAATCCCAAAAATTTACTTTGAAGAAATAGAAAATAATCATATTTATTTGAAGAGGCTGGTGCCCTATATAGCTAAAAATATTTTACAAAGAAAAATCAAGTGAAGGTCCTGCATTACCTGACTTTAAAGCAGATTAAGAAGCTTCAATGGTCAAAACAGTCTTGGTACTGGCAGAAAGATAGATGTACTGACCAGAGGAATAGAATTGAGTGTTCAGAGGTAGACCCTCACATCTGAGGACAGTGGAGCTTTGATAAGGTGGTTACATTGACTCAACCAGGAAAGATAGCCTCATCAGCAAATGGTGCTTGGAGATCTGGATATCCATATCCAAAATAATGAAAGAGAACCCCTACCTCCCATCTTATACAAAAATTAACTCAGAATGGTTCAGAGACCTGAAAATGATCATGATGTTTAGAGGAAAATGTAGGGAAATATCTTAAGGATATGTGGTAGAGTGGTTTCTTAGAATCTGCTCCAATAACATGAGCAATGAAAGAAGAAATAGATAAATGGAACCTCATAAAAATTGAACACTTGTTCATCAAAGGACACTGTAGGGAAAGTAAAAAGGTAGCCTGTTGCAATGGGAGATACTATTAGAAAAAAATATATAAGATATGGGTTTAGTATTCAGAATAATAAATAAAGAGATACTACAATCAACAACAAAAAGACAAATGACCCAATTAAAAATTGGCAAAAGATGTGACTAGACACTTTTCCAAAGAGGAAATATAGTGTTATCTCAAGAACACCAAAGGATGCTCAACCTTACTGTGATTAGGGAAACTCAAATCAATACCACAATGAGATCATCTCACACCCACTAGACTGGTCATTATCAAAAACAAACAAGCCAACAAGTACAGAATAAGACAAGTTCTGGAGGGATTGAAGAAATGGGTACATTCATGCATCATTGGTGGAAATGTATTGTGGTGGAACCACTCTGGAAGGCAGTTTAGCAGTTCCTCAAGAAGCTAATTATAGACCTGTCTCTTGACCAGCAATCCCATTACCAGATATATATTAGATATTTGGAGGAACTGAAAGGAGGAACAAGTGTCACTTTTTTTTTGAATATAGTTTTACAATCACTATCAAAGGCCAGGGCCACTGGAACACAGCTCAATAAATTCAGGCACTTCCTCCTGGCTTCCACCCTGTCTTAGTTAATTTACCTCCATTATAAGTTAAAACTTGGTAGACTGAAATACTATGCAGTATTAGTGGTAAATAAGAGGGTTGGTTAAGGGATATGGAATGTTTATGGTTTTCTTTTCATTTCTTTTTCTGGAGTAATGCAAGTGCTCTCAAAGTTATCATGTTGATGAATGAACAACCATGTTATGATACTCTGAATCATTGAGTGTATACTCTGGGTGGATTGTGTGGTGTGTGAAGGTATCTTGATAAAATTACATTAAAAAATATGTTAGTAGAAACATCACTTGTTCACTTGATTGATTACATGCAATATACCACAGATCTCTCTTCATGAATTTAAAGAGAAATAAAGTATTTTTTTTATAAAACACAAAATGACAATTACATAAACATTGCTCATATATCTAATATTTGAAACCTAATGGCATATTCAAAAGTAATTAGATAGTTCTTGAGTTGTAATAATATAGAAGGAAAAATCTCTGTGACTTCAAGAGAGGAACATACCATGTATTTGTGACTAATGTGAAAAATTTTAACTGGATACTCACTGAATGGTTAATCTGGATTTCATATGCTGAGAAATGAATTGGTGAATATATATGGGAAAACATTTAAGAGTCTGTTTTTTCCTTCCCAACAGCACATTTCTCACATTCAAAGTGTTTACTTGTATATAATGATTTGGGAAAAGGTTTCTTTTGCAACTCGATGTTGAATCAGTATGTATAACTCACATTGGAAAGAAACCTTATATCAGCAAACAGTTTCAAAAAGCCCTAATGACTAATCATCATTTAATTGACATAAACAAATTCACATTAATTGTAAATCACGTGAATGCCATCTATATGGAAAAATATTCAGTTGCATTATAACTTTAGATAATATGAGGGAACTCACAGTGAAGAAAATAGACCCAAGCCATATATATGGGAAAAACTCCGATATTATTATAAAGGAATAATTATGTTAATGTAATCAATATGAAAATTGATTTATAATTTGGCTTTAAACAACAGGAGTGAACTGCACTTAGGATATTATGTCTATAGTCATGTAGAAGATACAGCCCTTGTATGCACAAGAAAAACTCAGAGTAGAAATAATTCATAAAACAGTATATCAGATGAGAAATTCTTTTCCAGAAGGAAGATGCTCTAGGAGAATGAGGTAATTTTTGTGGTAATGTAATTCATTGAAATAAACATGAAAAGTCCTTTATGCAGAAAGCAACAATTGTAAAATGCATGAGGTTTCTACTTTCTATAAAACATTCTCAGTGTAATGAATGAAAGAGACTTCACTGATTTTAAATGCCTTGTCAGTGTATTCCTTGTCATACTAAGGAAATGCCAATACTAAATTCAAAAGGAAAAACAGCCTTAGAAATACAAGCCGGGGGAATACCTCTAACAAAAGTACTTTACAAAACAATTCAAACAAAATTTCAGATGTTTTACCAATGACATATTACTGAAAAAATTCAGATAAAATTTTAGAGTTGTGAAGTTCTGGAAATGTTGAATGCAGAATTTTGTAACAAGTATTAGACAAGTGTATTAGTTGCTAAAGTCACCAGAATGCAATATATGAGACATGGAATAGCTTTTATAAAGGGTTATGTTACATGTTGATAGTTCTAAGGCCATAAATATGTCCAAACTAAGGTATCCAGAGAAAGATATCTTGGCTCAAAGATGGCTGATCTTGGAAGGCATGTAGCTGGTGTCTGCTGGTCCTTGTTCCTGGTGCATTGCTTCCAGCTTCTGATGAAAGTGGTTTCCTCTCTAAGCCTCTGTGTGCCATCACTTAGCTCCTCTGGGACACAACTCTGAGATCAGGTCCACTTAGAATCTCATGGGAAGGTACATGGCTATGTATGCTCAGCCCTACATCTCCAAATGTCTGGGTCTTGTGTTGACTCTAAAGTAGATATTCTCCAAGCTTCTGCATCTGAGGTTTCTGTGAAATGTTTCCACTTTTAGAGGACTCTAGTAAACTAATAAAGACCCAATGTGAATGGGTCGAGTCATATCTCCTTCTACTCACAATGTCACATCCACAATTGGGTGTGCTACATCTCCATGGACATAATCTTATTATGATTCCACCCTACATTATTGAATCAAGATTAAAAGAATTGGCTACCCCCACAAGATAGGATCAGGGTTAAAACATGGCTTTTCTGGTTAACATAATATTTTCAAACCAGCACAACAAGAATATTAAATTATTCAATAGATTAGTACTTGCAAATGAATGTAAAGTAAATATTTTTGCTGAAATTTCTACTACGTTCAGTTTCAGTTTTTATGTAACACTAAACATAATTAAATAATTATGAAATAACTTTGAAAGTTAACTGCAAATATATACCACCTAAACAGATGTTCCTTAACTATTATATGCTGTTAACATATATGTGTATATAATAATGATTAATGGGCTATGGATAGACAGGTAACTTCTAATGGTAAATGAATTTACCTTTTAAAATTGCTCTAACAATTTAAATAGAACTAAAATTAATTTAAATCTTGAAAGAAAAATAAGGTTGTAAATTCTGGATTATTATGGGCACCTGTGATCATTTAAACTATTATGTACCCCTAGAAAACTATGTTCTTTTAATCCAATCTTGTGGGTGCAGACCTAGTGTGGGTGGGGCCTTTTGATTAGGTTGTTTCCATGAAGATGCAACCCTGCCCATTCAAAATGGGTCATAATCTGCTAACTGAAGTCTTAGAGAGAGAGAGAATTTGGAGAAAATTCAGACACAGATGCTTGGAGAAGGAAAACACACCAGCAGAAACCAGAAACACACAGGAGCTGATCTATTTTGAAACCCAACCAGAAACAAAGGGCCATCATATGTCACCATGTGTCTTCCTATACAAAGGGGGAAACCTGGACATCATTGGCTTTTCTTCAGTGAAGATATCCTCTTGTTGATGCCTTGGTTTGGACATTTTTATAGCCTTAGAATTAAATTTGTTACATAATAGATTCCCTTTGAAAAGGTCAAACCATTTCAGGTATATTTCTTCTGGCAGCTTTAGCAAACCAAAACAGATTTTGGTACCAGAGAAGTAGGGTGCTGGGGCGATTGCAAATACCAAAAATACTGGAATGTTTTTTAAATGGATACAAACTAGATTATGGAGGTATTATAAAGAGTTTAATAGAAAAGGCCTAGAATGACTTGAAGAAACTTTTGGTAGAAATATGGACTGTAAAGATACTTCTGATGAGGCATGAGGCAAAAATGATTGTGTTATTGCAAACTAGAAGGAAGGTGACTCTTCTTTATAAGTGCCAGAGAATTTGGAAAAATTTAGCCCTCGTTCTTGATGTAAGGGAAAATTTGAGTGATGAAACTGGTATACCTAGGTAAGGAAATAAACTAAAAATGGAAGATGCAGGTTGGTTTCTGTATGCAGCTTATAGTAAAATTTGAGAGGAGAGGGATAAATTGACAACTAAACTCTTGGTTACAAAGAAACCAGAAATTGATGATCTGGAAATTTCTGGGCTTCCAGAAAGGGAGACCCCAGTGACAATTCTCCCTGTGAAGATTTAATCAATCACAGAAACAGTCAGCCATGTCAAGATGAGCCAGGCTTGGATATAAGTGACCCAGAAAGGATTTGTGGGAAGGCCTATTATCTGATGTTTTTGACCCCTGTATACTACATGCCAAGCCAACAAATTTTTTGCAAGATCTGTATGAATGGAACCACTCTTGGTTTGGATTAAAAGGGACAGGAAAGGGAAAAATTGAAGGATAAATCATTTCAAAGGCTGAACCATGGAAGTTAATGTGTGGAGCCCAGAAATCTTGTGTCAGGAGAAGGAACACCACGTGCATGTGTAGATGGTGAGTTTGACCTGGAGGCAGGAGGCAGGCCTTTTGCCTTGTTGTTAAGGAAGTGATTTTGTACCCCAGACCTCAGAGAGTGGAGCACATCCTCCAGGGTTTAGGGAAAGTCTGGCCACCAGTCCACTGTTCTGAATGGGTTAAAGTACAAGTGACAGAGTTCAAATGTCCCAAGATGATTGAGGAAAGCAAGGCTGAAAACAAGGTGGTCTCTCCACTTATTCCAATGTTGCAACCCTCATTTCAGGATTTGGAGAGAACAGTGCTTCTGTGTAAGCTCTTGGAAAGGATGGGGATGTGGCTTTCTCACACCCTGAAAATAAAATGTCATTCTATAAATGAGTCATATACCTTAAAATCTAATGAAATTTGCTGTACTGGTTTTCGGAACTATTTGGGTCTGATAACCCCTGTTTTCTTTTCAATTTCTCCTTATGGCAATGGGAACATATATCCTATGGCTGCCCCTCCTTTGTATATTTGCACCAGCTAATTTGTTCTGAATTTTACAGATCCAAATCCAGAGGAGAATTTTGCCTTAGGACAGACTGTGCCTGTAGGTGATTTTGATGAGACTTTTTATTGTTTTTTACTTTGTATTGTATTTATATTGCTACTGAAATGTTTTAAGACTTTTGTGATATTTTGATGGAATGAATGTATTTTGTATATAGAAAGAACATGTCCTTTGGGGGCTCAGAGGGCAGAATGAGCGGGTTTGAAACTATTATGTACCCCAGAAAAGCCAGACTCTTTTAATCCAATTTTATGGAGATAAACCTGTTGTGGGTGAGACCTTTTGATTAGATTGTTTCCATGGAGTTGCAACTATTCAAGATGGAACTAAATCCAATTACTGGAGTCCTTTAAGATGGAGACACTTTGGAGAAAGCTTAGACACAGATTTTTGGAGAAAGAAAATTCCACAGCAGAAGTCAGAAAGACCCACAGGAGCTGGGTAAGCTATTTTGAAAACAACCTCAGAGAGAAGGACCAGGGAATATCACCACATGCCTTCCAATGTGACAGAGGAAACCAAAACTCCAATGACCTTTCTTCAGTGAAGGTACTCTCTTGTTAATGCCTTAGTTTGGACATTTTTATGATTTATGAACTGTAAATTTGTAATCTAATAAATCCCATGTAAAAAAATCAACCCATATCTTGTATATTACATCCTGGCAGCTTTATAAATTCAAAAGAATTAGCTATGAATTGAAAATTCCCACAATTCTGAGTGGGCAATCAGACATTCCATACATGTACAATTTGTTTTAAAGTGGCTTTTACCACCACATGCAGAAATATCTTAGGGCACATGGAGATGGAATGTCATTGCAGATGTAAGGATCACCTCCTTTGCACAATGCTTTAGGAGAACCAGGAATATGTCAATTCATGGAACTACAAAGCTCTGGCTTTGGTGTTCCTTCTTGAAGGTTTTCACTCCAAATGCTCACTGTTTTTTTAATTAAATGGTACTAATAAGAAAATTCTGGAGGGAAAGAATCAGCTCCTGAAGGAGAATGTCTATCTTGTAAGTTAACCCTATATGAGTTCAGGGTTAGGTAAGGGCAGGAGCTGCATGAGTTCTGCATATTGATGGCTTTTTCTTTTCTGCTCCCAAAGTTCATTATAAACCTGAGCTAATGAAATGCCAATGGATTGAGTCTTGGAATTCAAGGGGAACAAAAACACCTGAGTTTGGTAGAGGCATATAGATTTTTGTTTGTATTGTGCATTACTATGTTCGCAGTGTACATTTGATCTTTAGGAGTCAGTGGCATAACTGTGCCTTGTAGAAGAATTATCTTCAGTGTAAATCAACTTAATCTCCCACATGTAATATGTTAAATTAATTGACAAATATTTATTAAGAACCTCTGATGTCCCAGAACCTGGAATATTCTGGGCACTAAATGGCCAAAATAAATAATGTTTCCACCTTCACAGAGTTTATATCCCACTGGAAGTGATACAAAAATAAACAAAATAACACTATGACATTAATTCATGACTTAAGATTCTGGGGTTTTCTGCTTATGGACCCACAATACTCTATCAGAATTCTCCTCAGCAGTGGAACATGTAGTGCTGATTAAATTGAACTCTCTTGATGATGATGCAGCTGCCTTTCCAACTAGGTCATAACATGTGCTAATTTCGTTGTTCCCAAGAGACAGAAAACCAATAAACAAAACCTCACGAAATAGTAAATCTAAACCTCCTCTTAACTCTTGTCCTTCCCCCCATTATTTACCTCTGCCGTTGCTGTAGTAGTGCTGATGGTTTCCTTTTGAACATAGCTCATAGCATACAATAGCAGTTTTTGCCCTGTACCCTGGACTTAAGCACTGTTTATACAAGAGTCATGTCTTTGAAGTAATTCTTATGAGAATTCATTCATATTTCTAGTGTGAATCAGTGGGACATGTAGGTCTATATAACCCTTTTCAATCTTTTCATGTTCAATATGGTAATAGTACATATAGACCCAATAGAGAATCACCTTCACTTCTGTCTATTCTCTTACATTGGAGTTCAACCTTATTAGCTAATGGTTAACTCATCTCTAGCTTCTATGTATCTTTAAGTCCTTAATATTCTGTATTATAAGCCTCTGATTGTACCTTTATGCTGGTCATAAAAGTGGAATTATACAGTATCTATCCTTTTGTGTCTGGCTAATTTCATTCAGCATTGTGTCCTCAAGGCTCTCCCATGTTGTCATGTGCTTCAGGATGTCATTTTGTTTTACTGCTGCATAATATTCCATCATATGTATATACCATATTTTTTTGTTCCATTCCTCTGTTGATGGGCATTTCATTTGTTTACATCTTTTGGTGATTGTGAATAATGCTGCTATGGACATCGGTGTGCAAATGTCTGTTTGTGTCATTGCTTTCAACTCTTTTGGATGTATACCAAGTAATGTGATTGCTGGGCCATAGGGCTATTCAATATTTATTTTCCTAAGGAACCACCAAACAGTCTTCCATAGTGGCTGCACCGTTATACATTTGCACCTGCAGTGCATAAGTATCCCAGTTTCTCCACATCCTCTCCAACATTTATAGTTTCCTGTTTGTTTAATAGCATCCATTCTTATAGGTGTGAGGTGCTATCTCATTATAGTCTTTGGTCTGCATTTCCCCTAGAGCCAGTGAAAATGAACATCTCTTCGAGTGCTTTTGAGCCATCTGCATTTGCTCTTCAGAAAAAAATGCTTATTCATATATTTAACCCATCTTATAATTGGGTTGTTTGTTCTTTTGTTGTTGAGTTGTATGATTTCTTTATATATACAGGGAATCAAACCTTTGTCTGATATGTGATTTCCAAATATTTTCTCCCATTGACTTGGCTGTCTCTTCACCTTTTTGACAAAGTCATTTGAGGTGCAGAAACATTTGATTTTGACGAGTTCCCACTTATCTATTTTTTCTTTTCTTCCTGGTGCTTTGGGTGTAAAGCTTAAGAAGCTCGTTCCTATTACTAGGTCTTAAAGATGTTTCCCTACATTTTCTTCTAGAAGCTTGATGGTACCATTTCTTATATTTAGGTGGTTAAACCATTTGAGTGAATTTTTGTGTAGGCTGTAAAATAGGGGTCCTCATTCATTCTCTTGGCTATTGATATTCAAGTTCTTCCATGCCCAATTATTGGAAAGATTGTTTTGTCCCAGTTCAGAGCATTTGGAAGGCTAGTCAAATATTGGTTGATTTGATTCCATTGGTCAACACTTCTATCCTGGTGCCAGTACCAATTTGTTTTGACCACTGTGACTTTATAATAGGTTTTAAAGTCAGGCAGTGTTAATCATCCCACTTCATTCTTCTTTTTTAGGATGCTTTTAGCTATTCAGGGATCTCTTTCCCTTCCAGATGAATTTTGTAGTTAGCTTTTCCAAATCACCAATGCACATTGTTGGAATTTTGATCAGTACTGTGTGGAATCTGTAGATCAATTTGGGGAGAATTGACATATTAACTATATTTAGCTTTCCTATCCAGGAACAGGAAATGTCTTTCCATCTGTTTAGATCTCCTTTGATTTCTTTTATCAATGTTATGTAGTTTTCTGTGTACAAGTCCTTTATGTCCCTAGAGTATTTGATTCTTTTAGTTGCTATTTCGAATGGAATGTTTTCCTTAACTGGCTCCTCAGCTAGGTCATTGTTTGTGTATAGAAATGATTTTTGCACATTAACTTGACATCCACCACCTTACTGAATTTGTTTATTAGTGCAAGTAACTTTGCTGTAGATTTCTCAGTATCTTCTAACTATAGTATCATATCATCTACAAATAATGAGTTTTACTTCTTCCTTTCTGATTTGGATGCCTTTTATTTCTTTGTCCTACCTGACTGCTCTAACTAGAACTTCTAGCACAGTGTTGAATAATAGTGGTGACAGCGGGCATCCTTGTCTTGTACCTGATCTTGGGGAAAGGCTTTTAGTCTCTCTCCTTTGAGTATGATGCTGGCTATCAGTCTTTAATATATTCCCTTTATCATATTGATTCGATTTCTATCTTTTGAAGTGTTTTTTTCAGAAAAGGATGCTGAATTTTGTTGAATGCTTTCTCGGCATCAATTGAGATGATCGTGTGGTTTTTCCCTTTTAATTTGTTAATGTGCTGTATTACATTAACTGATTTTCTTGTTTTGAACCATCCTTGTATTCCTGGCATAAACCCCATTTGGTCATGGTGTATAATTCTTTTCATTGTGCTGTTGGATTTGATTTGCTAATATTTTATTGAAAATTTTTGCATCTCTGCTCATTAGGAAGATTGACCCGTCATTTTCCTTTCTTACAGCATTTTTACCTGGTTTTGGTATTAAAATGATATTATCTTCATAAAATGAGTTAGGTAGAGTTCTTTTTTCCTCAATTTTTTTGAAAAGTTTGAGCAGGATATATCTTAGTTCTTTATGGAATGTTTGATAAAATTCCCCTGTGAAAAAAATAGGTTTTGAATGGATTACACCTATATAGGAAGAAATAAACTGAAGCAATTTTAGACAAAAAACAGGATGATTTCTTTATGTCAATGAAGTAGAATAGGATATCTTAAATGAATCACAAACCATGTATTTTTTTAATTGGGGGTATAATAAATTTAACTAATGGGAAGAGGGAATCAAGTATTTCATTTTGGGAACAGTACATGTGGGATGACTATTGACATCCAAGTGGACACATTGAGTAGGCAGTTGGATGCATGAGTTTGGTGCTCAAATGAAGAACCAGGCTGGTTTAGCATCAACTTTTTTCTTGGAGTCATCAAACCATGGGTGATATTTAAAGGCAGAAGACTAAATGAGATCATCTAGAGAGTGAATATGGATGGAAAAGAAAAGAGGCAAGGGCAGACAGCTACCTCTGGAAGAGGAAGATATAAATAAAGGAATTTGTCAAGGAGTGGCCAGGAGATAGGAGGGAATTCTCTTATGTGCCAGGCACCATGATAATATTGTATATGAATTGTATCTAATCCTTGCAACAACTGTATGGTTTAGACACTACTTTGTTTCCATCTTACAGATGAGGAAATTAAGACTTTCCTGTCTAAATTTCCAAAGGAGTAAGAGACAGAGGCAAGACTAAAATTCAGGTCTAAAACCAAAGTATATCTTCACAGCTATTACATCACAGAAGGTGGGTTTGAAAGTCTAATGTGTTGACAGTCAGTTTACAGGGTATTTTGGATAAACAGCCCAGGAAACTAGAAGCCCTTATACTTAGAAAGTTATGGAATAATTTAGGGGTAAAATGATAAGCAGTTAACCAAGAAAATAAAAATGGAAGGGCAGAGCAACATTACCTAGGAAATATTGATAGAATTTTAAAACTGATGGCACATGAGAAATAAGGAAGAATTATTTAAAAATGACTCTAAGGTCTTATGCTTGGGTTACTGTAATACAGAAATAGAAACTTAGTATTGTGGAGAGGAATTTAACTTGGAAGAATTTGAGTTCAGTTTAAATATGTTGAGAGTGAGGTGAAGGCATAACAGTAAGTGGAAAAGAGTACCCAGATTCATAATTTAAATTTTCTGTTAATATTCAAACAACTTGGACAAAGTAAGAATGCAGTTTCAGATTTTTTTTTTTGCATGGGCAGGCACCAGGAATCAAACTCAGGCATCCAGCATGGCAGGCAAGAACTCCACCACTGCAACACCATTGCCCACTCTTAGTTTTTTAAAACTCAAAATTAGATAGTAAATCTACATTTATCCAGTATCTTCAAAGAACAAAGTAAATTTCATTAATGATTTTTTTCAGTTAACTGAAGTTTACATCTTCAAGTAAACATTTTTGTGGAAATCTGTCTAGAAATTTTTATTAGTCTCTTCCTCCTTAAATAGATCATGGTAAATATTATTTCACCATTTCTAAATAGAGATGTTCACCATGATAGCTTTTGATTACTGTACTTTACTGGGTTTTCCTATAGCCTCCTACTCTATCAAGGAGAACAATAGTTATTTCTTTTGTCATAGAGCCTGCCTTGTAGAAGCACAGTATCCTCTAACTTGCAGTAAGTCACTGAAAACACTTAGAAGGAGATATGCTTCTAAAATATATATTTTATATTTAAATTTATTGTGATTTATTTGAGATGTCTTATTCTACCTCATTGACATAAATCATCCTATTCTTTTTGTCTAAAATTGTTGCCGTTTATTTTTGCTATGGTCTGAGAAATACAATTATCATTGATTCTGTGAATTAATAAGGAGCTTGCCTGTAGGGCATTTTGCCATTTTGGCAGCTTAGCTTTTCTGAAATTTCTGTTTCTCTTGGTCAGTTACTCTGAATGTTGGAAGCTCCTGGAAGTCTGAGTCTCTTTCTGCAGCAATTCTGTTGATATAATATTGGGACTTGTTTTTAATATATTTTGTCATGCCATCCTTATTGCCAAGAGAGCAATGGAGGTGGAAAAATTGCCCCCACCCCAATTTAGTACAAAGGCTCTTCATTTATACATTATTCTAAGGAAATAATCAAATCTCATTTTAAATAACATTTATTATTTAATATTTACCATTTTTAAATAAAATATTTCTTAAATATGTAAAAAAAAATTCCCCTGTGAAGCCATCTGGCCCTGGGCTTTTCCTTGTAGGAAGATTTTTGATGACTGATTGAATCTTTTTACTTGTGATTGGTTTGTTGAAATCTCCTATTTCTTCCTGTGTCAGAGAAGCTTGTTTGTGTGTCTCTGGGAATTTTTCCATTTCATCTAGGTTGTCTAGTTTGTTGGTGTATAGTTGTTGATAGTATCCTCTTACTATTTCTTTTATTTCTTCACAGTCTGTGGTAATGTACCCCTTCTCATTTCTGATTTTGTCTATTTGCATCCTCTCTTTTTTTCTTTCTCAGTCTTGCTAGTGGCCCATCTTTTATTGAGTTCTCAAAGAACCAACTTTTGGCTTTCCTGATTCTTTGCATTGTTCTTTTGTTCTCCCATTCATTTATCTCTGTTTTAATCTTAGTTATTTCTTTTCTCCTACTTGCTTGGAGTTAGTTTGCTGTTCTTTCTCAAGTTCCTCCAGGTTTGCTGTTAGGTCCTTTATTTTTGCCCTTTCTTTTTTTTAATATAGGAATTTAGGGCAGTAAATTTCCCTCTCAGCGCAGCCTTTGCTGCATCCCACAAGTTCTGATAAATTGTATTCTCATTTTCATTCATCTCCAGAATGCTACTGATTTCTCTAGAAATTTCTTCTTTGACCCACTGGTTGTTTATGCCTGTGTTATTTAATCTCCATATATTTGTGAATGTTCTCAATCTTTGGTGGTTATTGAGATCCAGCTTCATCCCATTGTGATAAGATAAAGTGCTTTGAATAATTTCAATATTTTTGAATTCATAAAGATCTATTTTGTGCCCTAGCATATGATCTATGGTGGAGAATGTTCCATGAGCACTAGAGAAGAATTTATAACCTTGTGTTTTGGGGTGCAATAACCTATTTATGTCTGTTAGGTCTAATTCATATATCAAGTTATTTAACTTCTCTATTTCTTTATTGATCTTCCATATGGCTGCTTTAATTATAGAAGAGAGTGGTGTATTGAATTCTCCTGCTATTATTGTTGAAACATTTATCCCTCCCGACAGTTTTGCCAATGTCTTTCTAATTAACTTTGAAGTGCCTTGATTAAGAGCATAAACATTTATAATTGTTATATCTTCTTGGGGAAATGACTCTTTAATTAGTACATAGTACCTTTCTTTACCTCTTATGATATTTTTACATTTAAAGTTTATTTTGTCTGATATTAGTATAGCTACTTCTGTTCTCTTTTGATTACAACGTGCATCAAAATGGAAAATCTTTTTCCATCCTTTCACTTTCAATTTATTTGCATCCTTGTGTCTAAGATGAGTCTCTTGTAAGAAGCATATAGCTGGATTATGTTTCTTAATCCATTCTGCCAATCTGGATCTCTTAATTGGTAAATTTAGTCTTAACATTTAAAATTATTACTGAGTCTTCAAAGTCAATTTTCCTGCTCTCTATATTACTTATTCTTTCTTCTGTCTCTTCAAATCTGGTGTTGTGTGCCTGTAATTTGTTTTTTATTGGCCAACAGTCTTTAATCTCTGTAATTTCTGCTATTTTTCTATTTATTCTTTCAAATTCCTCTTTATGCTCTTCTACTGTCTTCTTGATCTTCTTTATGTCATTTGCTTTTCCACTTATTTTTTTAAGTAGAGTTGTATGAACATCTTTGATTAGTTGTTCCAATGTCTGTGTCTCCTCTAGGGTTTTAATTTGGTCATTAGGCAGGGTTATATCTGTCTGCATTGTGATATGCTTAGTGATTTTTTGCTGTCTTTGTAGCATGTAAATATCTTGATTGATTTATTTCAGGAGCTGATTTCTTTCAGTAGTCTAAAGCCTTGGATTTTTGGGATGGTTGTACAGCAGGGAGCAGGGTACAGGGTGGAGCTCTCAGCATGGTGCTTTGTTTCAGGACAGGTATGGATGCAGGTTGAGGGCATTATGCTGAATGTGGGCACCAAGCAGCCAGGGAGGGTGTACCTATGTGGGTGCACTGGTCTGGAGGTCATAACCATGGTGTTGAGACCATAACCATGGTCTAAAGCACAGGGCCCTTTGTGCACATGTGTAAAGGTGTGGCATCAGGTTAGCATTATACCTTCATGGATTCGGGTCAGATGTGACCTGGTTGTGCTGATCAGCACTTTTTCAGAGCTGGGAATTGAGGCTGAGGGCTGTGCACATGCACAGTTACAGGACTGCTGTAAAGTGCAGTTCCCAGAGCTGAATGACATGATTGAGGGCCTGTGCACATGCATGGGCCTGGGAGTGCCATAAACACATGTGCTGAGCTCAGAAAGTGTGGTGTGTGGTTATGCAACACTATAGGCATTGGGTGGGGGTAGCCTAGGTATAGAGGTTAGTATGTGCAACCTTTATGTACTGACAGCAGCCTGAAGGGAACACAGAGGGGGAGGTAGTACGTAGGAATGTGCAGGAGAGGTGGGTTGGGTTGCACTTGGGGTGGGGGTGGGGGACAGGTGTGTGCACTGGGGGCTGGTGGGTTACAGAGTTAACTTTTTGGATAAATAAAATATTTCAGAACTCAATAAAAGTGATGGCTGTACAAATCCTGAATCACTTCTGATACCCTCCTGTCCCTTCTCTAATTTTTCCATGAAGCAGGGCTAATCTTGAGCTACTCTAGTTTGCCATCTTCCCAGAAGTATCTGCCTGAGTTTTAGTATGGATTTCCCTTTTTTTTAAAGGCCATGGTCTCATTTTTAAAATAATAAGATTAAAAACAGTGTTCTTATCCATTTCCTTCCTTGTCAAGTGAAAAAACAAGTTCACAAATAATTTTAAAATTTCTAGGTCCAAATGCTATATGTGCAACAGAAACAGATCTAAAACCAGGTTGAGCTGCTCATTTTAGATAACTATACATATACTTTCTCTCCATCCCTCCATCTTCTTCCCTCTTTCTCTCTCTTTCTGTTTGTCTGTATGTGTGTGTATTATTACATTATATATAATTAAGTATTACAATTTCTATGGGAAATTTTTTTGTAATTATACATTTAACGTCGTAGACTGAATAATTGCCCCATAACCTACAATGATATCCAGGTCTTAATCCCTGAAATGTGTGAATGTTACCTCAAATAAATAAAGGGCCATTGGAAGTGTGATTACATATTTCAAGATTAGGATGTTATCTTGGATTATACAGGTGGGACCTATGTGCAATAAGAGTTTACTTGCAAGTGGAAATCAGAGATAGGTTTGAATATACAGAAAGAACATGATAAGACAAGCACAATAGATAGAGCTTCAGTATATTCTGCTGTAGGCTTTGAAGATGGGGGGAGGGACAAAGAGCCAAAGAATTCTGACAGATATCCAGAAGATGAAAAGGCAAGGAATGCAGCTCTAGAGGCTGGAAAAGGTGAGGAAATGGATTCTCCCTTAGAGGCCTGCCAGCACATTGGTTTCAGGCCAGGGAAATGACTTTTCAACTTCTGACCTCCTGAATTATAACAGAATAAATTCTGATTGTTGCAGATAGTGATTTTGATAAGAATAAATGAAATAGTTTTATAATACCTTGATGCCTCAAAAAGTGTGTAGTATCTGCACAGTTCTGTTCTCTAGAATTCTCATTCCTTAAAACTGCTAAACACAGTATATCACCTACAAAAATGGCTTAAAATAATTTTGTCAATATTGATTTCCCCCAGTTCAACAAATATCCCACATTACTCAATGTCACTGATTTACTGAAATGTACTTTAATCATGTATAAATATATTTTAAGGTAATTGCTATTTATTTATTTATTTTTATTAACTTGAAATTTTAAAAAAAATGTGACAAATACAAGCATTCTTAACATGTGGTCATTCTGTTCTACATATATAATCAGTAATTCACAATATCATCACATAGTTGCATATTCATGATCATTTCTTAGAA
Source organism: Tamandua tetradactyla (assembly GCF_023851605.1). NCBI lineage: Eukaryota > Metazoa > Chordata > Mammalia > Pilosa > Myrmecophagidae > Tamandua > Tamandua tetradactyla. Next base: position 109,401,457 of record NC_135336.1, read on the forward strand.
CATTTACACCAATTCAGAAAAAGGAATGAAAATACAGTAAAAAAATTCTTACATACCATACCTCTTAGCTTTCCCTTTCATTGGTCACTAGCATTTCAGCCTACTGAATTTATTTTGACATTTGTTCCCCCCTATTATTTATTTTTATTCTGTATCTTTTACTCATCTGTTGATAAAGTAGATAAAAGGAGCACCAGAAAAAAGATTTTCACAATCACACAGTCACATTGTGAAAGCTATATCATTATACAATCATCTTCAAGAAACGTGGCTACTGGAACACAGCTCTACAGTTTCAGGCAGTTCCATCCAGCCTCTCAGTAATTGCTATTTGAAAGAAATTACTTCCTGAAATTGTTTTGAGTTAAAATTAATGTAATATATTATTTACCGTTTTCCACTGGACAGTTCAGTGGCATTTAGCATTTTCACAGTGTACAGCCATCACTTTTATTGAGTTCTGAAATATTTTATTTATCCAAAAAGTTAACTCTATAACCATCAAACAGTCACTTCAATACTCACATGCCCCTCCCTGCCAACTACTAATGTGCTTTCTGCTTCTCTGTATTTACTTCTTTGGGTTATTTCATATAAATGGAATCATACACTATGTGTCCTCTACTGCCAGTCTTCTTTTACTTATAATATTTTTAAGTCCATACATGTTACAATGTACCTCAGGAGCTCATTAGCTATTTTGTTTTTTTTTTTCATGGGAAGGCACTGGGAAATGAACTTGGGTCTCTGGCATGGCAGGTAGGAACTCTGCCAGTGAGCCACCATGGTCTGCCCAAGCTGATTTTCTTTTAAATTTTTATTCTTTTACCATATATACATGCTAACATTTTTCTCTTTTAACTGTACTCAGATATATATATTTCAGTGCTGTTAATTCAATCCACAATGTTGTGCTATCATCACCACCATCTATTACCAAAATATTTCCATCATTCCAAATAAGGACTCTGTATGTTTAAAGCTTTAACTCCCTGTTCCCTATTCCCACCTCATCACCTATTAACCTGTATTCTAGATTCTGACTCTATGAGTTTGTTTATTCTAATTATTTCATATCAGTAAAACAGACATTATTTGCTCCTTGGTGTATGGCTTATTTTATACAACATGATGTCCTCAAGGTTTATCCATGTTGTCACATGTAAAAATATGACATGCATTAGGACTTCATTCCTTTTTACTGCTGAATAATATTCCATTGCATATATATGTATACTATATTTGTTTATCCATTTATAGGTTGAGGGACACAGGTTGCTTCCATATCTGGGCAATTGTGAATAGTGCTGCTGTGAACATGAGGTGTAAATATCAGTTCAAGTATCTGCTTCAGATTTTTTTGGGTATGGACATAGAAGTGGGATTGCTGGGTCATTTGGTAATTCTATACTTTCTGAGGAAGTGACAACCTCTTCAAATATTCTGCTATGTATATGCCACATTAAGTTTATGCCTTCATCTATGATGGACAGTTAGGGCTGTTTACAACTTTTGCCTATTGTGAATAGTGCAGCCATAAATATTTGGGTAAAATTATATATATATATATCTGTTTTCAATAATTTGGTGTAATATACCTAGGAGTTTACATTCTAGGCCACATGGTAATTCTAAATTTAACTTTTAAACAACCATGAACTATTTACCACAGTGGCTGTCCCATTTGACATTCTGACCAGCAATTTATGATGGTTCAAATTTCTCCACATGGACACCAACATTTTTATTTTCATTTATAAAAATTTTATTTTACATCTCTTTATCTTAGAAGTGTATTTTTCTTTTGAAAGGACTTTATTGGGATATAATTCACATAATGTAAATCCACATATTTATAGTTTATAATTCAGTGTTTTTTGGTATATTTCAGACAAGTGCAACCATCATCACAGTCTTTTAGAACATTTCTTCTCATAAAGAAATCTTGCATGCAACTACATGCCTACTGGAATGGCTGAAATTCAAAATCTGAAACCTCAAATGCCCATGTGGATGTGAAGCATCAGGAATGTTAATTTACTGCTGGTGAGTAAGCAAATTGTTATTACACTTTGGAAAACAATTTGGCAGTTTCCTATAGAGCTAAACATTGTTTTGCCATATGATCCAGCACTTGCACTCTTATGTATTTCCCAAATAAGTTGGAAACATGTTTGCACAGGAGCCTGCAAGTTAATGTTTATAACAACAGTGTTACTAATTGGAAACAATCAAGATGCCTTTAAATATGCAAATGGATAAACTAACCTTGGGCATCAATAAAATGGGGTATTATCCAATGATTAAAAAGATAAGCAAGGATAGTTCAGTGGTAGAATTCTCATGTGCCATGTGGGAGGCCTGGGGTTGATTGCTGGCCTATGCACTTCCCAAAAACAAACAAGTAATTAAAGAAAGAAAAATAAGCAAAAAATTCAACAAATGGTGCTGCAATAATGGGATATTCATATGGAAAAAGAATGAAATGTGGCCCCAGGTATATAGCATACAAAAAAATAAAACAGCTATACATCCATAGCCCTATGTCTTCCTCTAAGAATTTTATAGCTTTAATACATTCATTTAGGTCTTTGTCCCATTTTTGAGTTTGGTATTTGGGCTTGGTAAAGGCCCAATTTCATTCCTTTGCATGTGGATATCCCAGTGCCCTGAGCCATTTGAAGAAAAGACTCTTCTTTCTCTGTGCAATGATCTTAATGCTCTTTTCAAAAATCTTATGCACAAAGATGTATTGCTTTGTTTCTGGATTCTGAATCTTATTCCATTGCTATATATGTCTATTCTTGTACCTACTTTTAATGTTAAAGGAGAGTTTAATGCAAAGTATGTTCACTGACTAAAATAAAATTATGATATTAAACTAACTTTGCATTCATGGAATTAATCTCATTTCAATCTCACTTGTTCATGATGTATAATTCTTTATATATGTTACTGAATTCGATTAAAGAAGGCTTTCTCCCCAAGATCAGAAAAAGGACAAGGACATCTACTCTAACCTCTTCAATTAGACATTTTGCATGAGTTTCTAGCTAGGTAAATTAGGTAAGAAAAGAAATATAAGTCCATTCAGATTGGAAAGGATGAAGTGAAACTCTATCTATTTATAGGTGAGGCAATTGCTTTTATCAGGCACAGCTTGTCATTTGGGGGGTTGTCCTCTCCCTCTCTCATGTCCTCTGTCATTCTGCCCTCCCTGAACACTGATGAGTCAGTTATGCTTTCAGCTCCACATTGGGGACCTGTCAGCCACTCCTGTGATGATAGGATGGGGCACCCACTGTTGTGGGATAGAGGGACTAGAAAATTTCTTTTAATAGTAATTATGATAATTATTTCAATAATCATGTTTATTAAGTGTCCCTGGGGCCAACACCTCAGAGCTGAGCCTCTGGTCTTCAAAGCTCATATAGCACAGGAAGACAGGGGAGGAGAGCATGACTCATGATGTGTGGGGCTCACAGCCATCAGGATATGAAACCAGGTGGGAGCCCAGAGTCCCAAACATGAGAGTCTGTTTGGGAGACTCCAGAGAGTCCCCTGCAGTCTCTTCCCATGTGCCATCCTACAGGCATCTCTATCACTGTAGGATAGTACTTCCTTGTCCTACATGTCTCTGGAGGGCACCAACATACTGGCAGAAATGTTGGGACTTGATGCTTCCTCCTTACTCCTGTCTGCCCTGGGTCTGGCCTCTGCTCTCTGGTTGCCTGCAGTGACATGGTGGATTCTCTGCTAGGTGTCTCAGGATCCTGGCTGATGTCCCTCACATTGACATCCTCTGAGAATGTTTCCTTCCAGACTGGGCAGCTACTCTATGTTTGGGGACTGGATTTCATGATGCACTGTTTGAACACCAGCTCCACTGTGTCCCTCACTGCCCTGGATGATCCAGCCCTACAGGTTGGTCTACTCCAAGTAATTGTCTGCTCAGACAGGACAATTGAGTTCTGCTCAAGATGCCCTGATAGGATGAATTAAATTTAAGAACATGTTTTTCTGATGTATGGAGCCCCAAACCCCAACACTGAGCTACCCTGCTCTTTCCTTGTAGATTTCTGGAAATGATAAAGATCTCCCAGCCACTCCTAAGAAAAGGAGGAACAGATAGAGCACCTCATCCTGTGGCCTGTTTCTTAGGTATCAAATTGGGCCCAAGCTTAAGGATCTCTTCCTCCCCATGATCACCCTGTTCCTGGAGACCTCTTTCAACCATATTCTTTGCTCCAAGAAAAGATCTGCCAGGACATCTAAGCAGCCACAAAATCCTGATTTTATATCACAAATTGCAGTGTTAAATGGCTTGGAAGGGTCTTAAATATTACAGATGAGAGTTTCCTGTTGATGATGTCAGAAATGAAAAGAAGATGACCAAAGCCTCCAGGGCCATGTTCATGGCAAAAGGCAGGATTGACAGAGAGAGGGGGTACCGAGGGCTGAGAGAGTCTCAAGGTGGTGTGGCAGGGGCTCTTCTATCCCACAACAGCGGGTGCCCCATCCTGTCATCACAGGAGTGGCTGATAGGTCCCCAATGTGGAGCTGAAAGCATAACTGACTCATCAGTGTTCTGGGAGGGTAGAATGACAGGGGACATGAGAGAGGAGGAGGACAGCCTCCCAAATGACAAGCTGTGCCTGATACAAGCAACAACATTGTGTGAAAAACAGCACCACCTATATGCACTCACTGTTACCCTTGATACCAAGAGCCTCTCTGGGGCCCCACACATCCATATACCCCTTTCTGTGTGTGCTATGACCTCTCAACATGACCATTTATTTCCTTCTGCTTTTCACTCCTTGGACTCTAGAGCTTCATGCCCAGTCTCACTCTGAACTGATGTCCTTGTTTCCTTCTGTTTAAATGCAACTTCATTGAGGCATAATTGAAACATTCTAAGCTGCTCAGGTTTAGATGCCACTGTTGTTATTCTTTGATGTGTTGACACGTTTCCACCTATGAAGCCAATGCTGTCAATGAGCACATCCACCTCCTACAGAATTCCCACTAGCCAGTTCTTTGTCTCCCTACCTCCCTCTGTCCCTCACCCCAGGGGCCACTGAGGTGCTTTCTGACACTAGGGACTCCTTTACATTTTACAGAATTTCATATGAATGGAATAACACAGTATTACTCCCTCTCCTTTGCTCCTTTTGTCTGGCATCTTTAACTTTCATAATTGTTTAGAAATTCATCGTGTGGCTTGTATCGAAAGTCTGTTCCTCTTTATTGCTGATGAGGTTTCCGTGGTACAGATAGGCCCCATTTTGTTCCAGCACTCCTTCATCCTGAGTATTGGGATTGGATCTGCTTTGGGCCTGTTCATATAAAGCTACTTTGGAACTGTCCGGATAAATCTGCTCTGAGCCTTCAGGAAAACGCACCGTGCTGGCAGTTCACTCTGCGTTTCTCTCTGGTAAAGCCTAGGAGTGGAAAAACGCACCGTGCTGGCAGTTCACTCTGCGTCTCTCTCTGGTAAAGCCTAGGAGTGGAAAAACGCACCGTGCTGGCAGTTCACTCTGCGTTTCTCTCTGGTAAAGCCTAGGAGTGGAAAAACGCACCGTGCTGGCAGTTCACTCTGCGTTTCTCTCTGGTAAAAGCCTAGGAGTGGAATGGTAAGTCCTGTGGCGAAACAAGACCTGACCGAGTAGCTGTACCTGTTTGCTGCCCTCTCTCTCTCGTTCACAATGAGTGTGTTTTAGAGGCCTCTTTTCTCTGATCACACGCCAGGCATCATGCGCTGACCTCGAGGCCCCCAGTCCCTTCCTGTTTCTACGCACAGAATCCCTTCTTGATGAGGCCTGCTCTGATGCTCCATCTAAGATTGCCCAGTGCACCCCACCTGTGTGGCTACTTTGTGTGTTTAACCCACTGTGTGTGTAACCCTCTGTCCCTCTAACCTCCTGACTATCACTGTCATCTTCCCTCTAGCACTTCTGAAGGCACAGAGCTTTGTTCTTTTTAGATTCAGTCAACCAGATGTTTCCTGATGTGCAGAAAGCATTCCTTGGTGGCGATTGTTACATAGGGTTCCTTGGTTACTTGGGACAGAGCCTGTCCCAAAACCCCTTCCCTTTTCCAACCTCCCATATCTGCTATAGGTCTTGTCTTTCACCACCCCTGAGTCTGTCATGGATCTGGGTCAACACCTGCAATTCTGCCAGTTAGGGCTTTCCTGTCTTTCTTGTGGGGCTCAGTTGGTTCTCATCTATCAGCTGTATCCACACAGTAAGCATGGGGGAAGGGCTGGGAGGGGATAGTGGTTTGGGGGTTAGTGACTGAGCAAAGATGAACTAGGGGGTGGAGAGGAGCAGGGGATGGGAGGGTAGGTGGGGATTCATGCTGCAGGAAGTAAACTCCTGATCCCAGGGCTCCAGAGGAGTCTGGGGTGGGAAATTGGCAAAGAGGCTCCTGAGCCCAGTCACAGAGTGTGGTTCTGTGTTTGTTTCTCCCACTGCAGTGGCCTTATAGGCCTCCAACAATGCCTTTGGTGATCATGGATGCTCTTTAACATAAAGATTAATAGGATAGATAGATAATAGATAATAGGATTAACATAAGACCTGTTGAACTACTTGGGAGTAGATGGCATTAGGGTGGTGGTGGCAGTAAGCTGCTTTATGTTATCTGATTTATGTAAGACAGTCTAGGAGGAAGAGAATGTTTGTTTACCCCAAATGGTTATTTGAGTTTTGAGGGTGCATGTGGGCTATACCTTCTGCCACCACCAGGCTGTATCTCAGGGGGAATGGAGGGTGTTGGCTGACTTTCAAGATAATGAGTTGAAGAGATTTACTCTGAGTAAAGGAGGTCTCCAGATTTCCCTGGAGGCATATCCCCTAAGTAGCTCTGAGGCTCCTTTAGCCTTCTGCCATATATGAAAAGTTTAGTTGGTGTTCTAGTTTACTAGCTGCCAGAATGCAATATACCAGAAATGGAATAGCTTTTGAAGGGGGTAATTTAATCAGTTGCTAGTTTACAGTTCTAAGGCTGAGAAAATACCCCAATTAAAACAAGTCTATAGAAATGTCCAATCTAAGGCATCCAGGGAAAGATACCTTGTTTCAAGAAGGCTGATGAAGTTCAGGGTTTCTCTCTCTCAAGTGAGAAGGCACATGGAGAGCACAGACAGGGCTTCTCTCTCGGCTGGAAGGGCACATGGCAAATACAGCGTCATCTTCTAGTTTCTCTCCTGGCCTCTGGTTTCATGAAGCTCCCCAGAAGGCATCTTCCTTCTTTATCGCCAAAGGTCACTGACTGGTAGACTCTCTGCTTCATAGTGTTGCTCTCTCTGAATCTCTCATTCTCCAAAATATTTCCTCTTTTATAGGACTCCAATAAACCAATCAAGACCCATCCAAATGGGTGGAGACATGTCATCCCCTAATCCAGTTTAACAACCATTCTTGACTAAATCACATCAACCGAGGAGATGATCTCATTACAGTCTCAAACATACAGCATTGAGTAGAGATTATTCTACCTTTATGAAATGGGATTTATATTAAAACCTGGCTTTTCTTAGGGGGCATACTTCCTTTCAAACCAGCACAGTTGGCTACCCCTTATAATAGAGAATACATTTGGAAAATGTTCATGAGATCAGGAATCTAAGCAGGTCTTTTCTCACTCAGGCAGCCATGGATAAATGAGAGTCCAGCTTCTGGGATGAGTTCTGTGCAATTTTGGCCTTTCTAGAGTAGGATGTGTTGCTGCTTGCCTCTTCCTACCTGCCCTGTTGTCCAAGGTAGAAACCCCACAGGCACCTTATGGAGTGAGCCCTTGGACCCATCCTCCCATTTCTGTGTCCATGGAAGCTTCTCCTTGGAGTCCTGAGGTGGAGTCCTGGGTAGAAATGGCCCAGGCAGGTGGGAATATAATGTATTTTCTCTTCAGGTTTTGATTTATTTTGTTTACAAACCAAGTGTTCTATTCAATTAAATTAAAGTTTAATGTTTTGAATTCCCCCTTTAGTCCACTTAATTTTATTTCCTGGATATCTCTCCATGACGACATCTAGAAGTTAGGACTGATCTTTTCATCCCTGGCTGAAATTTCTTGATGTGGTTTCACGTTACAGATGTCAGTGCCCAAAATGATGAACAGTGAAATGGGTCCACTTTATGAGCCATATCAGGGAGGATATCTCTGTCCTTTGCCCTTTTCCTGATTATTTACTTGGGATGAATTCCAAGAAACAGAATTTCTGGGTCAGTCCTGGGAGAGACAGGGGTATGTACTAGTGATGTGCCTGTGTCTCTACTCACCTGCCCATGTGCTAATGTTGTTGGGATGGATGGGGAAGTTGTCCAAGCTAAAGCTCGTAGGAGATAGGATTAACATAAGACCTGTTGAACTACTTGGGAGTAGATGGCATTAGGGTGGTGGTGGCAGTAAGCTGCTTTATGTTATCTGATTTATGTAAGACAGTCTAGGAGGAAGAGAATGTTTGTTTACCCCAAATGGTTATTTTATGTATGAAGGAAGAATACTGAAAGACAAGAACTTTGTTCCCTCAGGAAATGCATGCATGCCTATTGTCATCCTACAGTATATAACCAGGATCTGGTTAAGACTAAAATTGTCTGAAGTCTTTCTGATGTAAACTCAAGCTTCAGACCCCCTGAGCCCATCTCTTTCTTTCTTTCTTCTTTCTCCCTCCCTCCTTCCTTCCTTCCTTCCTTCCTTCCTTCCTTCCTTCCTTCCTCCCTCCCTCCCTCCCTCCTTCCCTCCCTCCCTCCCTCCCTCCCTCCCTTCCTTCCCTCCCTCCTTCATTCCCATTCCTTAATATCCTTCGAGCTCCATTTCAGTAGGAATCAACAAAAGCTGTTAGTGCTGGGAGTCAAGAACACAGAACTCAGCCCCTGACCCTACTCCCAGATGCTCCCAAGCTGGTATGTGGACCTTTATTTCTGTGGGATCATATGTGCAAGGAGAGGGCAGGGAGGAGAAGCAGAGGCTGAGAGAGCAGAGTTTAAGTAGGCTTTCATGCCTATTGGGGTAGTGGGTGGGAGAAGCAAGAGAATCTTGACTGAGATTGGAGAATGGCAGGGGGTCACGAGGGAGGATGGTGTGAATGCAGCATCTTCAAAGGCAGTGAGAAGAACAGGGGTGTGTGAGATGTTCCCCAAGGATCGGGTGTACAGTTACAAATCTCACAGGGTCCCTAGTGGGTGGTACCATCTCCAATTTTGACTCAGTATCTAACTTTTCACATGGGGAACTTAGGATCTGTCAACTGCAGGAATTGTCCCTTAATCTCTGTCTCCCCCATTCTCTCAGTGAACAGTGTTCACTGAGCAACTCCTTTGGTACAGTGGGGAGCACAGTCTTGTTTATGCTCTCAGGGGACCTGTAGGTCAGCAGGGGAGATAGAAATAAGCTGGCAATATTTATGAGAGAATAGAAATACTATGATGGTGTGAAGTGGGAAATCAGAGAAACAGCTGGCCATGGGTGACCACGGTGTGTGGACGCATGGGCCTGATGAGACTGACAGCCCTTCCTGTGGTGGTTGGAGGGGGCAGTTGCAGCCCCTGAGACCTCTGTGAGCACAGCTCAGGAGTGCTGTCGGTCAACATCATCCCATCCACTTTCCCTCTGCAGACCTGGGACCTTCACTCAGGCTCACTTTCTGTCACATCCCATTTTCACTCACCAGAACTCTACATGTCCAAGTTGTGGAAATATATATAACTAATGATATGTGCCTTAACTCATTCAGTGAAATGTTATGCATTCCTTGAAAACATATTCTGGAATAGTTAATTTGGAAAAATCACAAGCTTACAGAAAAGTCACAAATAGAATACAAAGAATTTTTTTCTTTTCCCTAAACCCTTTATTGACATGAAACCCCATAGCTCCCCTAATACTTATATGTTTATTTTCTTCAAATAAGGAATCCTGCATAACCATATTACAATCTCAGTGTCAGGAAATCAACACTGAAACATCACCACCATCTAATCATCACACCCTATTAATGTTTAGTCAGTTGTCCCAACAGTGCCCATGGATAGCTAAAATAGAAAATTCATAGTGACCCATTGCCTTTAGTTAACACATTTTAATGTCCTTCCATCTGTGACAGTTCCCCAGTCCTCTCTTGACTTTCAAATCTTGACACTTTTAACTATTGAAGATCAGTTATTCTGTAACATGTCCCCCTCCATGGTTGTGCCTGATGCTTCTGATTGTGCATCTCTGGGAGGAACATCAGAAGGGATGCCTGGTCTTCCCGAATCAGTTCTCCGTCACTGTTGGTGTTCATCAGATCTCCTCATTAGCCTGGTCCACAAAACTTTTCCCTATAGAGTTACCCATTTCTTCATTGTGTGAGTATTTTTGAGGCTGGTGTGCTGTGAAGTTGCATAAATATATTGTTTCTAATCAGACTTTATAAACATATGAATATATGTATGTGTGTGTCTATGTATGTATGCATTATATATGTGTGTGTTTGCTTATTTCAATATGGGCTCACACTTTCCTGTTTAATTCAACAGGTTATCATTTGTTAACATCATTACTTATTCTAATGCCCCAGTTTTCCTTGATTTGACCAGTTCTGTAAGCTGGCATCTTTGTCCTTATGATATAGTACCCCTTGATTTGTTGGGCCCTTCCTTACTTTTTTTTTTATTTTTTTTAATTTTTTAAAAATTTTTTTTATTAACGGAAAGAAAAAGAAAAAAAAAAGAAATTAACACAACATTTAGAAACATACCGTTCTACATATGCACTCAGTAATTCTTAACATAATCACATAGATGCATGATCATTGTTTCTTAGTACATTTGCATCGGTTTAGAGGAACTAGCAACACAACAGAAAAAGATATAAAATGTTAATATAAAGAAAAGAAATAAAAGTAGTAATAATAATAAAAAAACAACAAACAAACAAGCAAACAAAAACAAAAAAAACCCTATAGCTCAGATGCAGCTTCATTCAGTGTTTTAACATGATTACTTTACAATTAGGTATTATTGTGCTGTCCATTTTTGAGTTTTTGTATCTAGTCCTGTTGCACAGTCTGTATCCCTTCAGCTTCAATTACCCATTGTCTTACCCTGTTTCTAACTCCTGCTGAACTCTGTTACCAATGACATATTTCAAGTTTATTCTCGAATGTCCGTTCACATCAGTGGGACCATACAGTATTTGTCCTTTAGTTTTTGGCTGGATTCACTCAGCATAATATTCTCTAGGTCCATCCATGTTATTACATGCTTCATAAGTTTATCTTGTCTTAAAGCTGCATAATATTCCATCGTATGTATATACCACAGTTTGTTTAGCTTCCTTACTTTTCACAATAAGATGCTGAAAGTTCATCTTGTATTTTTCCTGCCACTCTCCTGGAATCAGCTATTTCTCCAAAGAGCCTTAGTTCCCAGGTCTGGATGTTCATTGATACTGGGTAGTAATGGCTCCCAAGTCCTCTGAGAAGAAGGGGAACACTGGGGTGAGGGCAGCCTCAAAGAGCAGTTTGGGGAGCCTTGGTCCAGCTGGCATATCTGAGCTTCTAGCCTGCATGAGGGTGGCTTGTAATGGCCATTTCAGTTATGCATATGGTAACCCTAACAGTGGAGAGCTCTGAAGTTGCTGTTTTCAACTTTTGATTTTGAAATGCTTTCAAACTTCTGGAATTGTTGCAAAAATCAGGCAATAACCATAGAGATAACTCTAACCAACTCAAATACAGATATTCAGATCCACTAACTTTTTTTGCCACAATGTCCATATCATTCTATTTGTCTATTTTTGTATGCATTTTCTAAATACTTGAGAATAGTTTGTATCTATGGCCAGATGGTTTTGGCCACTTGAGGACCTGAAGTAGAGCCTGTAACCTGAGAAGCTGCCAGTGGGTATGTGTGAACATGAGCACGTTTGTTTTTTTTTTTTTTTTTATGGTTTTCCGAATCAATTTATTAATTCTTATTATCATGACAGCTGGCATTATTAATACTTTGCTTAACAAAACCACTTAAAATAAGCCAAGTATCTAAGATAGTTACATGTACAAAAGATATACAAATTAAAGCCATTTAAAAAGTAATAGATATCATAATTTGTAATTGACCATAGCTTCTGTATTCAGAAATGATTGTAAAATTAAAACCTAAGATAAAAACTGTACAACACAGACTCTGAATGATTTACATCTTAGAAAACAGGCAGTTTCTTCACTGTTACATATTTAGGGTCTCTGGTGGATTGAGGAGAGAAACACCATGATACTTTGAATGTTTATATTTTTCTCTTATTGACTGCTGTGCGTGCTGTGGTGCTCTGAGGTAGGTCTGGTGAAGGTCCGTGAGACAAGGCTTAAGGCTCTCCAGGGTATATCCAGTCTTTTGTACTAATGGCTCAGGCCAGCTTTGCCCTGTAACTGTGTAGAGTGCTATATGAAAGGCTGCTCCGGCAATAACAGATGGTAAATACTTCAGATACGGGTCAGCATCTATCAAACTCAACTCTCCCAAAAACATTGCTAAACTTTCAACTTTGCAGTTTGTGGGCTGATGATGCAGAAAATACTGGGTAAGAAACTGATTCACTGTTGGTGCTGCCAAGTCAAAAGCAAGAACTTCCAGAACTAGGTGCTCCATTCTCAGGACTTGTTTCTTCGTATAGGTGTTGTCTGTAATGTACACAAACTCTGCTACTTCCGGGGGGTATATTTCTTCAAACTTTGAAGCTAATAGCATAGCAGCAGTGCCCACAAGCTGAAGTTTTCCCCTCAACACAGACATGGATGAGAGGAACCTGTCGATGTAGTTCACAGCCAAGTGCAGGGTCTCACTCTGTAGCTTATATTCCTCCCCTACTTCAACCAGCCAGTCCACCAGGATGGCCCGCATGCTGTTGGTGATGTCAGGCTGCTTCTTCATGCAGCCCGCTTTGGACTTACATTTAACCTGTTGGCGAAAGTTAGGTTACTTCTACTATTAACAAAGGTTCTACATTCTAGAAACATGAATACAGCATTAGAATAATTCACCAGCAGTTAGACACCTCTCAATTTCACCTGGCAGCATCTAATGAGTAATAGCACACAAAACTGGATTCAGAGCTTTTACCTCCATTTCCCTGAGGTACGTGTCAATGTCCTCATGGTAGTCTGGCACTTCATTAACGCTCACTGGTTTTTCATCTTCTAATACAACTGACATGTCCATAGTATGTGGTGACTCAAAACTACCATCCATTGGATAATCAAGGGGTACCAGCGGTTTTCTTGGTCCAGCTAAAGTAACAGCTGAGTTAAAAGCCAGGACATCTTCACATTCCGTGTGTTTAGATCCTGCTGGCCTCTTTTGAGTCTCTTCTTCCGCTTCGTCCACATGAATAGTGAATGCAGGCTGCTTAGTGTTTGCTTTCCAGGGAGGAGCAGGGACGTGCTCATCATTTACAGGAAGATCCTTAAGAGGTGCAACCCGCCGCGTCTTGGGCCTCTGCTGCGGAGCTGGACCTCGCGCGGTGCCCGCCTTCGCCACGGCCAGCCCCGCCCGCGTCCGCGGCTGCTGGAAGGGCACCATGCTCTCGGGGTTGATGTTCTCCTGGTCCTCCCGGAGCGCCGACTGCTGCACGGCCAGCAGCGCCGAGCCTGCCTCGCGGCCCGCAGGCGCCGGCGCCGAGTTGCCCAACATCCTTACTCCCGGGAGCGGACCGCGGGATTCGCCTGCGGCGCCGAGCAGCGCGCACTCCGCCCACCGGCCGCCGAGCCGACCCCGCCCAGGAGCGCGGCAGCTGCAGGCACCCGCCGCACCCGGCCAGCCTGCCCGGCCTCGCCGGGAGGGCCGGGAGGGCCGGGAGAGACCGCGCGGGCAGGCACCGCCGGGCGTAGAGAACTAGGGTCGCCTGCAGGACGCAGCGAGAGCCCGCCGCAGCGGCGGCTGTTCCTGCAGTTCAAGTAGCCCGCGACTATTGAAATGGCATGAGCACGTTTTTGCATGCACATGGTTGGATGAAAAGAGAGAGGATGAGTGCACTGGGGCTGGGCCTCATGTTAATATGAATTGTCACCTCAGAGTCTCACAGTCCCTCCTGCAAGCCCCACACTAATATTACCAACACCTTTCCAAGTCAAGCAAAAACATGTGCTTCAACAAAAACAATCTAAACTGAACCACAGAGAAATCTCACACATCTTGAAACAATGAAGAGTATAAAAATGTATCGGGGAAGAAAGTCTGGGGCAAAGGCCTGCCACACAGGTCTGGGAGGGGGAGGGAGAGGGAGAGCTGTCTCCTGGGAAACAGAATGAATAAGTAAACCCTTGTAAAGAGAAACTGCAAGCAACTAATATGCAAAAGCTCAGGACAGGACAGAGGCCCAGAAACACAAGGAAAACCCTGCACATGTCATTCACCTTGGGCAGACCTTCCCATAACATGGCTAGAGCTACAAAAAAATCTCCATCTAATCACTGGTTGGTTTCAAAATCAAGAGAATGACATCTCAGGAAATGAAGTCCAGAGTGAACGTTTTAAAATAATAAAATATACAGTGTGCAACAAGAAAAGACAACAAAAAGAAAATGATGACCCATGCAAAGGAAGAGAATAAAAATGTAGAAAACACCAAAAAGAAGATGACAATGTGAACATACCAAACAAAGCCTTTTAAAAAAAGGAACTTAAAAATGCTCAAATGTAGAATGAACATAAGGAAAAGGATTAAAGGATATCAGGAAAACAATCAACGAGCAATATGAAATTCCTAGCAAAGAGATACCAAATTTTAAATGGGAAACAGAACTACTGGAATTTAAGACCAGATAACAAGTGAGCAATGCCCAGGAGGGTTTTTGGAACAGATTAGAGCTGGCAAAAGGAGGAATCTATGAACTCAGAGCACAAGGCACTGAAATGAGTCAGACTGAGGAGCAAAAAGTAAAAAGAATTGGAAAAACAAAAAAATAATTTAAAATACCTCTGGGATACCATAAAGCACATCAATATACAAAATTATGGGAGTCCTAGAAGAAGTAATGTAAGGTCTATAGTTTGGACATGCAGTGTCTAGTTTCTGACTCTATGAATTTGTTTATTCTCATATCATATCAGTGCAATAATAAAACATTTGTCTCTTTGTGCCAGGTTTATTTTACTCATTATGATGTTTTCATGGTTCATCCATGTCATTGTGTGCATCAGAACTTCATTCCTTTCTGTGACTGAATAATATTCCATCATATCTGTATACCACCTTTTGTTGATGGAACTTTGAATTGCTTCCATCTCTTGGCAATTGTGAATAATGACACTGCAAAACTCCATGTGTGTTCTCCTTTTCAGGTTTTTTTGGCAGAGTTTGAGTAGTGGTGTAATTTTTGTAATGTTTGGCAAAATTCATGTGAGGCCATCTGATGCTGTGTTTTCTTGGTTGGAAATTTTGATTCATGACTCAATTTCTTTACCAGTCATGGTCTGTTGAGAACTTCTATTTTTTCTTAAGTCAGTACAGATAGCTTATGTATTTCTAAGAATTTTTCCATTTCATGTATTGCCGCATCCGGCTCTTGAAGCCGAGTCAGGAGAGGGGCGTCGAGGTTGACTTAAGAAATCAGCACTCAGGAGACAAGTATGGTTCCATCACTCAGGGCTTCCTGCTTCTTGGGAGTCAGACCTTTATTCTGTTTTCTTGCCTCCCTTTTGTATCCTCAGAGATTCCCTTATCAAGCGGGTCACCACCCTCAGGTCACACCCGCTTCCTCCCTACCCCCTTGACAGGGGGCAATCTTCTCGGAAACTTCTGCATGCAATAATCCAGGAAGTTTTACTCCCTCCAGCCCGAGGGTCAACTGGAACATTTGTTAGCTGTTTGCTCAACAGAGCTTGTAAAAGAGCTTATAGAAAGGCTTAACCTCATGAATGCCTGCAACTTCTCAAGACAGGGGAAATGGGGGAATTACTTTATTCCCAGGCACAGATGTCCCTCTGGCCGGGAGGCAACAATGTATCTTATATAACATTTTGGTATAGAGTTCATCATAGTATTCTCTTATAATCCTTTTCTTGCCCTGTGGTATTAGTATTGTCCCCTTTGGAAATTGCTGATGTTAGTTATTTCTATCCTCTCATTTTTTTCATTGTCAGACTAGTTAAATGTTTTTCCATTTTGTTCAGCTTTTCAAATAACCAGAATTTGGTTTCATGGATTCAATTGTTTTAAATTCTATTTCATTTATCTCTGCTCCAATCATTTTATTCCCTTCCTTCTGCTTACTTTGGGTTTAATTTGCTCTTTTTCTTCATTCCCCAACAGTAAGGTTAGGTCTTTCATCTGAGATCTTGCTTTCTTTTCTAATGGAAGCATTTACAGCTATATTATAGCTCTCAGCACTTCCTTTGCTGCATCCCATAATGCATATATTGGGAGTTTGATGGCCAGGGACCCAGGTGATGGTGTCTAGCAGGTGTTTTACACTCTGCTTCTTCTTTATTTCTTTCCTTCCTGTTCCTCATACTCAAATCTTTCAATTGGCTTGTCTTCAGGTTCATTGATTCTTTCATCTGCCCACTCCTAACTGTTGTAACCCTCCAGGGAATTTTACATTTCAGTTTATGTAGTATGCAACTCCAAGATTTCTGTTCCTTTTTGAAATTTGTATTTCTTTATGAGATTCTCATATTGCTTGTCCATTGTTTTCTTGATATATTTTTAGTTCTTTATTTTCATTTCCTTGATCTCCTTTAGCATAATGAGGTTCACTTTTTAATCCCTTTCTCCAGTCTGCCAAGTCTGGTCTTCTTTGTTGATGGGTTCCTGATTTTTATGTCATTTCTATGGATGGGCCATTGTTCCATGCTTATTTGTTTCTCTTGTAATTGTTTGTTGCACAATGTACTTTTTAATACTTTCAAACCTTAACTCTGGATTTAGTCCCTGAGCTGTCTGTTCTTAAGTTTATTTCTAGCTGGTGATATAGCAGAGACTTCTATGAATGCCAAGAGGTAAAAAAAAAATCAAACCAATGCAAAAAACAAACAAACAAACAAAATCTAAAACTTCCCTAGTTTGGAAATTCCTTTTATGTTGCTGTCTTTATTTTCACATCTTATCTCTTCTATCAAGAAGATCCACCCAAGGTGAATGTGAAGTGCAGTGTCCTCTCTGTTTTATTTGAACCTGCTTGCAGTCTTCTTCTATACCCAGTCCTGTGCTTGCTCATGGCCTTAAAATTTCCTTTTTTGGCAGGAATTTGAATGTCACCTAGACACCCAGTGAAATAGACTTTCTCCCCTCCTGTGTGCTTCATTGTGTGACTTAATGCAGAAAATCTTGGCCCAAACTACTTAGTTTGCAAGTTCTCAGAATATGATACACCAGAACTGAAATGGCTTTTTAGTAAGGGTAAGTAATACATTAAAAGTTTACAGTTCTAAGGCAGTGAAAGTGTCCATTTAAGGCACCAACAGGAGGTTACACTGACTCAAGAAAGGTTGATGCATCTGGAATACCTCTGTCAGCTGGGAAGTCATGCAGGTAATATCTGCTGGTTCCTTGTTCCTGAGCTCCATTGCTTTCAACCTCTATTCCTGTAGGCATTCCTCACTTTGCTTCTCTGGGGCCGAGTTTCATCTCTTGGCTTCCCTTGGCTCTCTCCATGTTCTGGCTTGCTTAACATCTCATGGTGATGTCTGCTGGGTTCCAGGCATCTCTATACATCTGTGTCTATGTTCTCCAACTTTCAGCATCTGTGTCAGCTCTGGGGTCTGAAGTTTCTGTCAGCTCTCTCTCTATTGGCTCTGTTGTTCCTGAGGTTTTTCCAAAATATTTGCCCTTTTAAAGACTCAAGTAAACAAATCAAGACTCACCTGGAATGGGTGGAGTCACATTTCCCTCTAAGCAAAAGTTCACACCCACAATTGGAGATAATCTAATCAAAAGTTTCCAAACTAAAGTATTTAAGTCAGGATTAAAAGAAATGGCTGCCCCTACAAGATAGAGTCAGGATTAAAACATGTTTTTTTTCTGACATACATAGTGGATTTAAACCTGAATAGTAGATATCTGGCAAAGGTTTAACATCAAGAATATACAGATATTTCCTTTCAACTCAACAGCAACATAAATATCCCATATAAAAATGGACAAAGTACTTGAATAGACATTTCTTCAAAGGAAAAATATAAATGGCCACAAGAACATGGAGATATTCTCAACCTCAATAGTCAGGGAATTGCAAATTAAAACCACAATGACCTACTTTTTCACACCCATATAATTGCTATTATTAAGAAAAGGAAAATAATAAGTGCTGGAGAGTATGTGGAGAAATAGGAACCTCATACATTGTTGGTGGGAATGTACCATGGTGCACCCACTGTTGAAAACAGTTGGTGATTACTCAAAACATAAAATAGTATCATTATATTAACCAGGAATCCTTCCCAAAAGAATATATCCCAAATAATTTAAAGGAGGGACTCTGACAGATATTTGCATACCAGTGTTCATAGTAGCATTATTTGCCATAGTCAAACTGTGGAAGCATACCATATGTCCATCTGCAAATGCAAGGATAAACAAAAGATGATATATGAATACAATGCAATATTACTCCACTTTAAAAAGGAATGGAATTCTGATACATACCATTACATGGATAAACCTTAAATATAAATACAGTTTGTTGTGTGAAATGTCAGATAAAAAGGGATAAATATTGTATTATTCCACTTACCTGAAATAGCTAGATTATGTAAACTCATAGAAATAGAAAATAAGGTATGGATCCCAGGGATGCGGGGAGAAGTAGTGAATGTTAATCAATTATGGGTGTAGGATTATGTTCTGGTAATACTTGATGGTAAGAGTAGCACAACTTTGTAAATGTGATTAATACCACAGAATTGTTTACTTGGGCATGGTGGATATGGAAGAGTTTAAGTTGTGTGTAGTTTCCACAATAAAAAAGAAAAATATATATAATTATATTGAAGAATACAAAAAGACAGTTTAACAAATGGAGACAAATGTCATGTTTTTGGATAGGAAGACTCCACATCACTAAGATGCCAATTCATTCTAAATAAATGTGTAAATGTAAGATGACATTAATCAAAATAATATTAAGTGTTTTCTGGGGATGAGACAAGGGGATAGGGAAATGATCTAAAACTAATTTTAATGTTTAGGTGGAAAAAACAATAGCCAAAAGAACTTTGAAAATAAAGATAATAAGAAGAAACTAGCCCACCAGATAGTAAACATGCCATAAAATTTCAAAAATAAGAAAGAGTCTTGTCTCAGCTATTCCAGAAGCCAGAAAAGATGACAATAATTAACTACACAAGGTACAAATATTCTATATTAAAAAAATAAAGTCAAAAGGCAAATGAAGACCCTGGGGTAATATTAAAAACTCATATCAGAAAAGACTCATATATATATATATATATATATACTATATATATATAGTTCCTAGAACATAATAAAAAGGACCAAAAACCAAATATGAAAAAATTATAGAACCAGACAGTTCAGAGAAAATACAAAGAGCCTTTAAATATATGAAAAGCTGTCCAACTTCACCTAAAATAATAAGAATAAAAATTAAAAGTATTGAACTGCCATTTTTTTATCTATCATATTATCAAAATTTCAAAGTTCTACAACACATTTTGTAGGAAAAAGAAAATATCTGATGAGATTGTATGTTGATACAACTGCTATAATAAACCATTTGGAAATGTATATCAAAATTGGAAAGAAATATCTACATTTGATCAAGCATTTTTATTTCTTGAAAATGATCCTATAGATTAGTTGCACAAGTTTCAAGTAAGGTTACTCACTGCAACTCTATTTGAAAACAATCCAAGTACCAGAAAAAGACAGTTAAATAAATGATGGCACATCCATTCAATGAGTAACACAAAGTTGTAAACAAAAATAAATAAGGAAGATCTCCTTATATTAATATTAAAAATTTTCAAGATACATTGTTACCTGTTAAACAAGTTCCAAATCCTTCCAAATAGTATGCTATCATTCATGTAAAGAGTAGAGATAATAGGAATACACACTTATGCACACACACTTGTATTTGCTCATGGGAACTCTGAAAGGAAAGCAGAAATGAAGAAAATTATTTATCTGGAGGGATTGTGGGAGCAGGAACATAAAGAGTGAGAAGAGAAGGGAAGAAAAATTTTCACCATGCACCTTTTTATGCTGTTGTTTTTCATACTCAAGGATGCTGAGACCATCCTACATCATGTAGAGTCTACCTGAGTTCAAACAAGAGCAGAGGAGACCTGCTTCTCTTCTGCTTCCCAGTTGTTGCACAAAGATATAAGTTCCTTAGCCTTGAATTCAACTGCTCAAGAGATACCAGGGGACAGGCACGATAATCAGGCAAGAGAGGGTATTATCCAGTGAGCTATACCATGTTCTCTTTTCTAATTAGGGAAGCTTCCTCATGGGAAGAAGAGCCTGGTTACTAAAAACTCAAACTTCCACTTGGAAATAACTTTATAAATCAACAGGAAATGTGAACAAATTAAATTTGCCCATGTTCACAGATATTTATCCTGGATGCTGTTCAGAAGTTGATTAGATATAGCTCCTGTTTACCATGAGTTTGTCATGTGGATTTATATGAAATGACACTACTCAAAAGGGTAGGCTTAATGAATAGGGGCAACAAATGTCAGAAAATGGAAATTGCATTTCTTTAGTGTGGACAGTGCTATGTATCAGCAGTTGTAAACCAAGTGGAATTTTGCCCCTAGGGAACATTTGACAAAATCAAGATGTTTTTGGTAGTCACAACCTGGGTAGGAGGAAGTGTTACTGGCATCTTAATGGCTAGATATCAGGGATGCTGCAAAACATTCTGCAATGTGCAGGACCATCTCCCACAACAAAGAATTATGTGACACAAATATCAGTAGTGCCGCTGCTGAGGTACCTGGTATAGGTAAAATAGTTAGTCCTGAATTCATAGTCACTGGAACTGGGTTTTGGTTCATTACACTTCTGACTACATTGTGTATTGATTTGAAATTTTTCATAGTGAAATTTTTTTCGAATTTCACAAGTATTCTTTGTAAAAATGCAATGTACTTTACATTAGTACTATTCACAAATACCATAGATTTAGCCTTAATTAAAATTATAGTTGAAGTTTCTATTAATGATTAGCAAGAAAAATTTGAGGAAACATTTTTAAATGAAAGTGACTTTGGCACAGTTGCCTTAGAGAATGCAATTATTTATTTAACCATAATCCTTTGTATATAAAGGAATTCAGGCAATAAATTATGCAAATATGTCTGATGTACAGGAATGCTCATGGAAGTTTTAATTCATAATAGATAAAAACAGGAATCAATGTAAATGTTCATCAGCAATAAAATGGATTAAAAACAATTGTGGCATATTCATCCCATGGAATACTACCAGCAAATAAAAGAAACAGGACTTCCGGAGAAGATGGCGGCTTAGTAAGACACGCGGGTCTTAGTTCCTCCTCCAGAAAAGCAACTAAAGAAACAGAAACAATACAAAACAGCTCCCGGAGTCACGACAGAGACCAAAAAGACAGCGTACCCCATTCTGGAATGGCTGAACGGGCAGGGAGAATCCGCTGCGGTGAGATACCCAAGGGGCGCGCGTTTTCCCGGCTGGGGCGGCTGGCGACTGCGGTCCCCTCCACGCACGTGGCTCCCCGGTCTGACTGGGAACGTTGGATAGCAGGGCCCTCCCGCCACGCTTGGCGTCTCGGGCCAGCTGGGCAATTTGGACCGGCACTCCCCCAAGCCGCGGCGGCCAGCGATCCCCGCCTCCACGTGCGGTTTCCCCAGCCGACTGCCCCACAGACAGACGAGCGCCACGAGCGCCACCTACTGGGCAGGAAAAGAAAAACAGAGCCCAGAGATTTCACAGAAAAACCTTTCAACCAGCTGGGTCCCACACCCAGGGAAATCTGATCAAATGCCCAGACACCAGCAGAAAATAATGGATGACGCTCGGAAAATTGAAGATATGGCCCAGTCAAAGGAACAAACCAATAGTTCAAATGAGATACAGGAGCTGAGATAACTAATGCTGAATATACAAACAGAAATGGAAAAACTCTTCAAAAACCAAATCAATAAATTGAGGGAGGACATGAAGAAGACATGGGCTGAACAAAAAGAAGAAATAGAAAATCTGAAAAAACAAATCACAGAACTTAGGGGAGTGAAGGACAAAGAAGAAAAAATGGAAAAAACAATGGATACCTACAATGGTAGATCAAAAGAGACAGAAGCTACAATTAGTGAACTGGAGGATGGAACATCTGAATTCCAAAAAGAAACAGAAACTATAGGGAAAAGAATGGAAAAACTTGAGCAGGGGATCAGGGAACTGAATGACAATATGAAGCGCACAAATATACGTGTTGTGGGTGTCCCAGAAGGAGAAGAGAAGGGAAAAGGAGGAGAAAAACTAATGGAAGAAATTATCACTGAAAATTTCCCAACTCTTATGAAAGACCTAAATTTACAGATCCAAGAAGTGCAGCGCACCCCAAAGAGAATAGACCCAAATAGGCGTTCTCCAAGACATTTACTAGTTAGAATGTCAGAGGTCAAAGAGAAAGAGAGGATCTTGAAAGCAGCAAGAGAAAAACAATCTGTCACATACAAGGGAAACCCAATAAGACTATGTGTAGATTTCTCAACAGAAACCATGGAAGCTAGAAGACAGTGGGATGATATATTTAAATTACTAAAAGAGAAAAACTGCCAACCAAGACTCCTATATCCAGCAAAATTGTCCTTCAAAAATGAAGGAGAAATTAAAACATTTATAGACAAAAAGTCACTGAGAGAATTTGTGACCAAGAGACCAGCTCTGCAAGAAATACTAAAGGGAGCACTAGAGTCAGATACGAAAAGACAGAAGAGAGAGGTATGGAGTAAAGCGTAGAAAGAAGGAAAATCAGATATGATATATATAATACAAAAGCCAAAATGGTAGAGGAAAATATTATCCAAACAGTAATAACACTAAAAGTTAATGGACTGAATTTCCCAATCAAAAGACATAGAATGGCAGAATGGATTACGACCCAGCAATACCACTGCTAGGTATCTACTCAAAGGACTTAAGGGCAAAGACACAGATGGACATTTGCACACCAGTGTTTATAGCAGCATTATCTACAATTGCAAAGAGATGGAAACAGCCAAAATGTCCATCAACAGACGAGTGGCTAAACAAATTGTGGCATATACCTACGATGGAATATTATGCAGCTTTAAGACAGACTAAACTTATGAAGCACGTAATAACATGGATGGAACTAGAGAACATTATGCTGAGTGAGTCTAGCCCAAAACTAAAGGACAAATACTGTATGGTCCCACTGATGTGAACCGACATTCGAGAATCAGCTTGGAATATATCATTGGTAACAGAGACCAGCAGGAGTTAGAAACAGGGTAAGATAATGGGTAATTGGAGCTGAAGGCATACAGACTGTGCAACAGGACTAGATACAAAAACTCAAAAATGGACAGCACAATAATACCTAAGTGTAATGTAACTAGGTTGGAACACTGAATGAAGCTGCACCTGAAATATGGTTTTTTGTTTGTTTGTTTGGGTGTTTGTATCTTTTGTTTTTGTTTTTTTTCTTTTTCCTTTTTATATATATATATTTTTTATTAGTATTATTATTTTAATTCTCTTCTCTATATTAACATTCTATATCTTTTTCTGCTGTTTTGCTAGTTCTTTTCCTAAATCGATGCAAATGTACTAAGAAATGATCATACATCTATGTGATGATACTAAGAATTACTGAGTGCATGTGTAGAATGGAATGATTTCTAAATGTTGTGTTAATTTCTTTTCTTTTTTTTGATTAATAAAAAATTTAAAAAAAAATTAAAAAAAAATAAAAGAAACAAACTACTGCAGCCTGAAATATGGGGGAATGTTAAAATCATTATACTGAATTTAAAAAGCCAAACAAAAGGCATCCATAGCTCATGATTCCATTTCAGGAGTTCTAGTGCAGGTTAAACTAATTGATGATGATAGAAATAAGATCAGTGATTGCCTGCAGGGAGAGAGGATTGCCTAAGATGGGTCATGAGAGACATTTCTAGAGTGACTTAAATGTTCTACATCTTGGTTGGGCTGTTGGTTATAGAGAAGTATACATTTTTCAAAACTCATCGGGTTGTACTGTGAAGGTCCATGCCTTTAACTGAGTTTAAATTTTACCTCAATTACAAAACACCTAATTGAAGTTTGGGGCCACAAAGAAATGGAACACCTGGCCAGGGAATCAGAATATTCAAAATTATGCCCAGATTTTGTACTTTAATTGCTGGTATTGTGACTTCTAATGTTCCCTGACACTTCTTTTAACCTTTTTACTTTTATCTGGAATTAAAAAATCACAGTATCCTACCTCTCTTGCAACTTCAAAGGAGGGGGCATGCAGCATTTTTGTCTATGCTTGCTTCCTGATACTGACCTAGTTCTGGCCAATAAGTATAAGCATGAAAAGAATTGTCATGGAGAGTTTATGGTAAATATTTGCCAAACTAAAAAGAGATTCCTACCCTCCCTTCATATGAGGATGTGAGTCCTGGAGATGCTGTGGCCATCTTTAAGCCATGAGGTGACATTCAAGAGAATTGAAAAGGCAAGAAACCCAATATGCAGGAATCATAGAATTAACAACCTGATCATGGAAACACTGGTCTCCAAACTTCTTATTAGTAGGCAATAAGTATTGTGGCTTAAGTTTATGGTCAGGACAATTTTTCTGTAAAGGATTAGATAGAAATATTCTAGAATTTGTGGATTATATAGTCTCTGTCACAACTAATACCAGTGTATCATGAAAGCAGTCACTAGAAAATGCAAAATATTTGGTGTGGCTGAAGTGGAATAGAATTTGTGATGAATGCTGAAATTTGAACTGCATAACACTTTCATGTATTAAAATTCTTTTTCTTTTGAATTTTTTCAACCATTTAACATATAAAAACCAGCTTTAGATCTTAAGTCATGTAAAATAGGATTGTGCTAGATTTTCCTTAAGCCAC
The DNA here is from genome assembly GCF_023851605.1 of Tamandua tetradactyla. Lineage (NCBI taxonomy): Eukaryota > Metazoa > Chordata > Mammalia > Pilosa > Myrmecophagidae > Tamandua > Tamandua tetradactyla. Next base: position 109,426,557 of record NC_135336.1, read on the forward strand.
TCCCAATCCAATTGTGTTATACTTTTAATTGTATTCCTTATAAATTTATTTCTAACTACATCATTCTCCTTACAATGGTTCTCAGATAACAACTGTCTAGAAAGAGAAGGATCCATAAAATGTTCAGTGTAAGATATTAAATATTTAATGAGAAATTATCTCCCAGAGACATTTACATTCTCTCTCTCATGAAATAAAATTCCTATTGTGGGATTTCAGACAATGGAATCAAGTTAATAGTGTGGGGAGACCAAGTAAAGTAGAGAAGCCTTCCTAAGACTCCCCCAAGGAGGGAAAAATGCAAAATATAAATTTCTGACTTCAACTGTCAAAATCATTCCATCACACTACAGCAGGTTAGCATGAAGAGTTTATGTGAATGTACCAAATGTTATGTGATTAGTAGAAGACAGAATGGAGAATTCAGTCCAGCTGATTTCTCTGAAATATTTGTATTGTACTACAGATCACTAAAGAAGAAAGTGAAAGTAGCTCATTATGGTAGTTTGAAAGGATATATGTACCCTAGAAAAACCATGTTTTAAGCCTAATCCCATTTGGTGTAGGCAGGTATATCTTCTAATCCTTATTCAGTACTGCATGCCTGAAACTTTAATCAGGTCATCTCCCTGGAGATGTGATTCAATCAAGAAAGCTTGTTAAGATGGATTAGGTGGAGATGTGTCTCCACCCATTTGGGTGGGTCTTGATTAGTTTACTAGAATCCTGTAAAAGAAAACCACAAGAGAGAAAGCCAGGGGATTCTGACAGAGCAGAACAACATAACACCAGAAGCAGAGTCCATGATCCAGCGATATTTGGAGATGAAGAAAAATGCCTCCCAGGGAACTTCATGAACAGGAAGCCAGGAGAGAAAGCTAACAGATGACACCATGTTCACCACGTCTTTCCATATGAGAGAGAAACCCTGACAGTGTTCACCACAGACCTTTCCACTTGTGAGAGAAACCCTGAACTTCATTAGCCTGCTTGAATTAAGGTATCCTTCCCTGCATGCCTTAGAATGGACATTTCTATAGACTTGCTTTAATTCAGACATTTCCATGGCCTAAAAACTGCTAGCTTGTAACTTATTAAATTCCCATTTTTAAAGACCATTGAGTCTCCGGTATATTGCATTCTGGCAGCTAGCAAACCAGAACACTCATTTTTAATATTCTCTGAAAATGCTGACAACTATGAGGCAGCTTTGATTGGTATGATGGAGTAAAAGTAGTTTATCTAAAATACCACAAAAATATAAGTTGATTAATTTTTACTCCACTCATGATTGACTAAAATCACACTGCATATTTGGTTATGTTGTTCATACTATTTTATGTTTTCATGTTTCCATTTTTATTCCACCCCTGAGTTTCCTTCCTGTCCCACAACTCCTCATGGTGTTTTTCACCTTTGCATTTCTGAATGGGTAAATGATGAGGTTGAGCATGGGGGTGAACATCATGTAGAACTCAGCCACCAGTTTGTCCTCAGTGAAGGTGGAGGAGGGCTGAAAGTAGAGAAAGATGGCAGGACCATCTCTCATGTAGAAGACACAAGTGGAACAAGCTTTGCACTGCCCCTCTGCAGAATGATTTCTCAAGTTGACTATCATGATGATACAAGAGGTGTTAAAAGAAGTGAAACAAAATAGAGTTTATGTTGCTTAAAGTTTTCAAATGGAGTTAGGAGGTCTCCATTATGCAAATCTTGATCAGAGATCATGAACTGCCACAATATGCAAAACTGAAAGCAGCAATGTGGAAGGCCCTAAAGACAACTTGACAGCAAACCTCAAGATAAAAAAATCTAATTAGCCATCTAACCTGAAAGACAATTGGAATACCCCAAATATACCCTAACCACAAATAATTCTGTAATTTTCTTCCTTTCCTTTAAAAGCCCTTACCTGGATATGCCAAGGTGGGGCATAATTTGTGTTGTTTCCCAAACCTGTACTATTTGAATTGCAATTCTTTTACCCCAAATCAGTGTTTTTATGGCCTTGAAGATTAGTTTGCCTCTTGGTTGACAGAGGACACCATGATAAAAAAGGAGAGCACAGAGATTAAGCCTCTATTGACAAACACAATGACACTTCCAAAAATGTGTCAGTATACAAGCTGAGGCTAGAGATCACAAGATCAGTAATAATGGGACCACGGAAAGGCAATTGGACAATTACAAGGACTTGAACCATGGAGTAAATTATGGCTGCTAGCCATGAACTAGCCTGCAAAATTGACACACAGCCCAGCTCATGATGGTTCTATAGTGAAGGAGCCTATATATGGCCATGTTGTAGTCATAGACCATCACTGTGAGCAGGATGATCTCAGTGACACTGAAGAAGTGGGAGAAAAAGACCTGAGCCAAATAGTCCTCCAGGGAGATAAGTGTGATTATGCTGAGGAAGTCTGTGATGAGTTTAGGGGCAATAGTAGAGGATTATCTGACCTCCTCTAGGTAAAGGTAGCTGAGAAAGGAGTAAGGAATGCAGACACTTGCTGATGCTGACCATCAGGATGCTGAGGCTGTTGGTGCCACTGTAGCCAGATACAGAGGAAGAAACCACAAAGCACATTCTTTGCATTTCCAATCCTAGAACACATCAGTGATAATTAACTCAATCATATTATTTGACCTAAACATGGATTCCATTCCAATGTTCTGAATGCCAGAGATGGCAAGGCCTGCAATAAAACAAACAATTGTAACACAAATTCATCATTTTTATAGCACTTTAGAGAGTAAAAAATATTTTTAATATTCTATCTCACTGATATGTAGTAAGAAGCCAGTAAATAGCAACTTTTACATAGGAAATAAATCTACAAAATGTACTAGTTAATACCCACCCACCCAAAATGATTGAGAGGATTGGAATATTTGGGACACCCTTTTTGTTCATCTAAAATTAAAATTTAATAGCTGTTCTGTGAAAAAAATATTTTAAATGCACTTATCACTTATTCTTTACTTAGCCAACATATATTCATTGAGAAGTTCATATTAACCACCTAGCAGTGTACATATAAGAAAATTTAAAGAGAAATAATTATTTACTCAAGATCATACAAAAACTGATGATCTCTGCTACTCAGAATGAGGCTTTCTCACTTTCAATCCAGAGTTCTTTCTAATTCATCATAAGATATTCGGAATTCATGAAGCCATTCAAGTTAACAGCATACATTTTTATTTTTTCATTACATTTGGATAGCTTTCTTCTATTAAGGAATCACAATGATAAATCTCTGCTCCTGAATCTCTTGTTTTATTCATTTATGTCTCAAGGAATCATTTACCCACCATAATTCCTCTCTTTGTAAAACGCTCTCTGTACTCATTTCTTTACTCAATTATACCAGCCCCGATTTACTCAGGTCAAATTCCTTTACTAGTCTTGCAGCTTCAACAATTTTTTTTCCTTCTGAATTCACAGAGCTGTTGTTTTATTTACAAACACCTGTCACTCCAGCTCCCCTCCCCCTGCTTTCTCCATTTGTTTTATTTTTTAAATATTTTTATTGATAAAACAACATAAACAATCATTCTTAACATATAAATATTCAATACATGGTGTGCATTCAATGGCTCACAATATCATCACATAGTTGCATGTCCATCATGATGATAATTTTTTGGAAACCTTGTATTACTCCGGGAAAAGCAATAAAAAGAAAAAAGAAAAAACTCATACATATGATACCCCTTACCCTTCCCTCTCATTGACCACTAGTATTTCCATCTACCCCATATATTTTAACTTTTGTTTCCCCTGATATTTGTTTATTTTTTAATCCATATTTTTTATTCATCTGTCCATACCCTAGGTAAAGGGGAACTATAGTGTATGCATACATTGGGCTACTTTTTGCAATCACACAGTCACATTGTAGACATTGTATCTTCATACAATCATCTCTAAGAAACAAGGCTACTGGATATAGCTCTACAGTTTCAGTTACTTACCTTTAGCCACCCAAATACACCATAAATGAAAATATATATATAGCATAAGAATAACCTTCAGGATAACCTCTCTATTCTGTATGAAATCTCTCAGCCACTGACACCTTATTTTTTCTCATTTCTCTTTTCCCCCTTTTGTTCAAAAAGTTTTTGTTGATCCCTTGATGCTGGGTCCCAGCTCATCCTGGGATTCCTGTCCCATGTTGCCATGGAGATTTACACCCCTGGGAGTCATATCCCAGGTAGGTGGGAGGGCAGTGGGTTCCCTTGCTGTGTCAGCATACAGAGAGACTACACAGTATTTTTCTTTTTTTCCAGCTAATTTCACTCAGCATAATGTTCTCAAGGTTAATCCATGTTGTTACATGGTTCATGACTTTATTATGTCTTACAGCTGTGTAATATTCCATTGTATGTATATATCACAGCTTGTTTAGCCACTCTTCTGCTGATGGACATTTGGGCTGTTTCTGTCTCTTGGCAATTGTAAATAATACTGCTGTAAACACTGGTGGGCAAATGTCTGTTTGTGTCCTTGCTCTCATGTCTTCTGAGTAGATACCTAGCAATGGGATTCCTGGATCATATGGCAATTCTATACTTAGCTTCCTGAGGTACCACTAAACTGCCTTCCATAGTTGTCGTACCATTTTACATTCCCACCAGCAGTGGATAAGTGTGCCTCTTTCTCCACATCTTCTCCAGCACTTGTTGTTTTAAGTTTTTTGATACTGGCCAATCTACTGGGTGTGAGATGATATCTGTTTATCGTATTGATTTGCATTTCCCTAATAGCCAGTGCAGTTGAGCATCTTTTCACGTGTCTTTTATCCATTCATATTTCCTCTCCTGAGAAATGTATTTTGCCCATTTTTAATTGGGTTGTTTGCTTTTTGTTGCTATGTTGAAGAATCTCTTTATATATTATGGATACTAAATGCTTATCTGATATGTGGTTTCCAAATATTGTCTCCAATTGTGTAGGCTGCCTTTTTACTTTCTTGGCAAAATTCTTTGAAGCATTCAAGTGTTTACTTTTGGGGAGTTCCCATTTCTCTATTTCTTTCTTTAATGCTCATGCCTTGGGTGTAAGTTCTAGGAAACTACCTCCTATTACAAGTATTATAAGATATTTCCCTACATTTTCTTCTAAATATTTTATGGTGTTAGCTCCAGTGTTTAGGTCTTTGATCCATTTTTGGTTAATTTCTGTAAGGGGTGTGAGATGTGGATCCTCTTTCATTCTTTTGCATATGGATATCCAGTTCTCCAAGTATCATTTTTTGAACGAGCTGCTCTATCCCAGATGAATTGGCTTGACTGCCTTATCAAAAAATCAATTGTTGGCCGCGCGGCGCCCACGCCCCTGCAGCAGCCGAGCCGCCCGCCCTCCTTCTCCCCTCTCTTTCTCTGCCGGCCCGCCGCGCGGCGCCCACGCCCCCGCAGCAGCCGAGCCGCCCGCCCTCCTTCTCCCCTCTCTTCCCCCTCCTGCTCCGGCTGCTCTCCAACCACCATGGTGCCCTCTTCCCCCGCCTTCACCGTGCTCCTCCGCCACCAGCCTCGACAGCCTTGCCGCCCTCACCTTTCCTCCTCCAGAACAGCTACTGGGGGAGTGAAGATAATACAGAGCAGCTCCCGGAACCACGAGAGAGATCAAAGGGACAGCGTACCCCATCCTGGAACGGCTTACTATCTGGGAGAATCAGCTCCGGTGAGATCACCAAGGGGCACGGGCTTTCCTGGGTGGGATGGCAAGCGACCGGAGTCCCTCCCTTCCACCTTCCTCTGCCAGCTGGTAGAATTGGACAGGTGGTCCCCTTAGGCCGCGGCGGCTGGTGCCCCCACCACACGAGGCCCCCCGGAACAACTGAGATAGTTGGGTCGGAAATCCCCAGACTGCGGAGAACAGTGACCGGGGGATCCCTTCCAAACACGTGACTCCCCCGTCGGCTGGGAACAGTGTACTCTCCTGGGCTGCGACAGCTGGCGCCCTCCCGCCACGCTTGGTGCCCCGGGCCGACTGGCTAATTTGGCCGGACGCTCTCCTGTGCTGCGACGGCTGGCGACCCTCCCCGCGTTTGGAACCCCGGGCCGGCTGGCATTCTTCCAAGACGCTTCGGTTGCCGAACCTCCCCTACGGCGAGAGTTTTCCAGAGTTGAGGGACCCACAGCAACTTTCGCTGGTGGAACCCTCAGACAGGCGTGTGCCACGAGCGCCACCTACTGGGCAGGATAGGAAGAACAGAACCCAGAGATTGCACAGAAAAATCTTTCAACCTGTGGGGTCGAACACCCGGGGAAATCTGACTAAATGCCCAGACGCCAGCAGAAGATAACGGATCACGCTCAGAAAATTGAACATATGGCCCAGTCAAACGAAGAAACCAATAGTTCAAATGAGATACAGGAGCTGAAACAACTAATGCTGAATATACGAACAGAAATGGAAAACCTCTTCAAAAACGAAATCGATAAATTGAGGGAGGACATGAAGAAGACATGGGCTGAACATAAAGAAGAAATAGAAAAACTGAAAAAACAAATCACAGAACTTATGGAAGTGAAAGATAAAGTAGAAAAGATGGAAAAAACAATGGATACCTACAATGACAGATTTAAAGAAACAGAAGATAGAATTAGTGATTTGGAGGATGAAACATCTGAATTCCAAAAAGAAACAGAAACTATCCGGAAAAGAATGGAAAAATTTGAACAGGGTATCAGGGAACTCAAGGACAATGTGAACCGTACAAATATACGTGTAGTGGGTATCCCAGAAGGAGAAGAGAAGGGAAAAGGAGGAGAAAAACTAATGGAAGAAATTATCACTGAAAATTTCCCAACTCTTATGAAAGACCTAAAATTACAGATCCAAGAAGTGCAGTGCACCCCAAAGAGATTAGACACAAATAGGCGTTCCCCAAGACACTTACTAGTTAGAATGTCAGAGGTCAAAGAGAAAGAGAGGATCTTGAAGGCAGCGAGAGAAAAACAATCCGTCACATACAAGGGAAACCCAATAAGACTATGTGTAGATTTCTCAGCAGAAACCATGGAAGCTAGAAGACAGTGGGATGATATATTTAAGTTACTAAAAGAGAAAAACTGCCAGCCAAGACTCCTATATCCAGCAAAATTGTCCTTCAAAAATGAGGGAGAAATTAAAACATTCTCAGACAAAAAGTCACTAAGAGAATTTGTGACCAAGAGACCAGCTCTGCAAGAAATACTAAAGGAAGCACTAGAGTCAGATACAAAAAGACAGAAGAGAGAGACATGGAGAAAAGTGTAGAAAGAAGGAAAGTCAGATATGATATATATAATACAAAAGGCAAAATGGTAGAGGAAAATATTATCCAAACAGTAATAACTCTAAATGTCAATGGACTGAATTCCCCAATTAAAAGACATAGACTGGCAGAATGGATTAAAAAACAGGATCCTTCTATATGCTGTCTACAGGAAACACATCTTAGACCCAAAGATAAATATAGGTTGAAAGTGAAAGGTTGGGAAAAGATATTTCATGCAAACAACAACCAGAAAAGAGCAGGAGTGGCTATACTAATATCCAACAAATTAGACTTCAAATGTAAAACAGTTAAAAGAGACAAAGAAGGACACTATATACTATTAAAAGGAACAATTAAGCAAGAAGACATAACAATCATAAATATTTACGCACCGAACCAGAATGCCCCAAAATACGTGAGGAATACACTGCAAACACTGAAGAGGGAAATAGACACATATACCATAATAGTTGGAGACTTCAATTCACCACTCTCATCAATGGACAGAACATCTACACAGAGGATCAATAAAGAAATAGAGAACCTGAATATTACTATAAATGAGCTTGACTTAACAGACATTTATAGGACATTACATCCCACAACAGCAGGATACACCTTTTTTTCAAGTGCTCATGGATCATTCTCAAAGATAGACCATATGCTGGGTCACAAAGCAAGTCTTAACAAATTTAAAAATATTGAAATCATACACAACACTTTCTCGGATCATAAAGGAATGAAGTTGGAAATCAATAATAGGCGGAGTGCCAGAAAATTCATAAATACATGGAGGCTCAACAACACACTCTTAAACAACAAGTGGGTCAAAGAAGAAATTGCAAGAGAAATTAGTAAATACCTAGAGGCAAATGAAAATGAAGACACAACATATCAAAACTTATGGGACGCAGCAAAGGCAGTGCTAAGAGGGAAATTTATTGCCCTAAATGCCTTTATCAGAAAAGAAGAAAAGGCAAAAATGCAGGAATTAACTGTCCACTTGGAAGAATTGGAGAAAGAACAGCAAACTAATCCCAAAGCAAGCAAAAGGAAAGAAATAACAAAGATTAGAGCAGAAATAAATGAAATTGAAAACATGAAAACAATAGAGAAAATCAATAAGACCAGAAGTTGGTTCTATGAGAAAATCAACAAGATTGATGGGCCCTTAGCAAGATTGACAAAAAGAAGAAGAGAGAGGATGCAAATAAATAAGATTAGAAATGAAAGAGGAGACATAACTACTGACCTCACAGAAATAAAGGAGGTAATAACAGGATACTATGAACAACTTTACGCTAATAAATACAACAATTTAGAAGAAATGGACAGGTTCCTGGAAAGACATGAACAACCAACTTTGACTCAAGAAGAAATAGACGACCTCAACAAACCAATCACAAGTAAAGAGATTGAATTAGTTATTCAAAAGCTCCCTAAAAAGAAAAGTCCAGGACCAGACGGCTTCACATGTGAATTCTATCAAACTTTCCAGAAAGAATTAGTACCTACTCTCCTCAAACTCTTCAACATAATCGAAGTGGAGGGAAAACTACCTAATTCATTCTATGAAGCCAACATCACCCTCATACCAAAACCAGGCAAAGATATTACAAAAAAAGAAAACTACAGACCAATCTCTCTAATGAATACAGATGCAAAAATCCTCAATAAAATTCTAGCAAATCGTATCCAACAACACATTAAAAGAATTATACATCATGACCAAGTAGGATTCATCCCAGGTATGCAAGGATGGTTCAACATAAGAAAATCAATTAATGTAATACACCATATCAACAAATCAAAGCAGAAAAATCACATGATCATCTCAATTGATGCAGAGAAGGCATTTGACAAGATTCAACATCCTTTCCTGCTGAAAACACTTCAAAAGATAGGAATACAAGGGAACTTCCTTAAAATGATAGAGGGAATATATGAAAAACCCACAGCTAATATCATCCTCAATGGGGAAAAATTGAAAACTTTCCCCCTAAGATCAGGAACAAGACAAGGATGTCCACTATCACCACTATTATTCAACATTGTGTTGGAAGTTCTAGCCAGAGCAATTAGGCAAGAAAAAGAAATACAAGGCATCAAAATTGGAAAGGAAGAAGTAAAACTATCACTGTTTGCAGACGATATGATACTATATGTAGAAAACCCAGAAAAATCCACAACAAAATTACTAGAGCTAATAAATGAGTACAGCAAAGTAGCAGGCTACAAGATCAACATTCAAAAATCTGTAGCTTTTCTATACACTAGTAATGAACAAGCTGAGGCGGAAATCAAGAAACGAATCCCATTTACAATCGCAACTAAAAGAATAAAATACCTAGGAATAAATTTAACCAAAGAGACAAAAAACCTATATAAAGAAAACTACAAAAAACTGTTAAAAGAAATCACAGAAGACCTAAATAGATGGAAGGGCATACCGTGTTCATGGATTGGAAGACTAAATATAGTTAAGATGTCAATCCTACCTAAATTGATTTACAGATTCAATGCAATACCAATCAAAATCCCAACAACTTATTTTTCAGAAATAGAAAAACCAATAAACAAATTTATCTGGAAGGGCAGGGTGCCCCGAATTGCTAAAAACATCTTGAGGAAAAAAAACGAAGCTGGAGGTCTCGCGCTGCCTGACTTTAAGGCATATTATGAAGCCACAGTGGTCAAAACAGCATGGTATTGGCATAAAGATAGATATATCAACCAATGGAATCGAATAGAGTGCTCAGATATAGACCCTCTCATCTATGGACATTTGATCTTTGATAAGGCAGTCAAGCCAACTCACCTGGGACAGAGCGGTCTCTTCAATAAATGGTGCCTAGAGAACTGGATATCCATATGCAAAAGAATGAAAAAAGACTCATCTCTCACACCCTATACAAAAGTTAACTCAAAATGGATCAAAGATCTAAACATTAGGTCTAAGACCATAAAACAGATAGAGGAAAATGTTGGGAGATATCTTATGGATCTTACAACTGGAGGTGGTTTTATGGACCTTAAACCTAAAGCAAGAACACTGAAGAAGGAAATAAATAAATGGGAGCTCCTCAAAATTAAACACTTTTGTGCATCAGAGAACTTCATCAAGAAAGTAGAAAGACAGCCTACACAATGGGAGACAATATTTGGAAACGACATATCAGATAAAGGTCTAGTATCCAGAATTTATAAAGAGATTATTCAACTCAACAACAAAAAGACAGCCAACCCAATTACAAAATGGGAAAAAGACTTAAAGACACCTACCAGAAGAAGAAATACGGATGGCCAAGAGGCACATGAAGAGATGCTCAATGTCCCTGGCCATTAGAGAAATGCAAATCAAAACCACAATGAGATATCATCTCACACCCACCAGAATGGCCATTATCAACAAAACAGAAAATGACAAGTGCTGGAGAGGATGCGGAGGAAGAGGCACACTTATCCACTGTTGGTGGGAATGTCAAAGGGTGCAACCACTGTGGAAGGCAGTTTGGCGGTTCCTCAAAAAGCTGAATATAGAATTGCCATATGACCCAGCAATACCATTGCTAGGTATCTACTCAAAGGACTTAAGGGCAAAGACACAAACGGACATTTGCACACCAATGTTTATAGCAGCATTATTTACAATCGCAAAGAGATGGAAACAGCCAAAATCTCCATCAACAGAAGAGTGGCTAAACAAACTGTGGTATATACATACGATGGAATATTATGCAGCCTTAAGACAAGATAAACTTATGAACCATGTAATAACATGGATGGACCTAGAGAATATTATGCTGAGTGAATCCAGCCAAAAACTAAAGGACAAATACTGTATGGTCCCACTGATGTGAACGGACATTCGAGAATAAACTTGAAATATGTCATTGGTAACAGAGTTCAGCAGGAGTTAGAAACAGGGTAAGACAATGGGTAATTGAAGGTGAAGGGATACAGACTGTGCAACAGGACTAGATACAAAAACTCAAAAATGGACAGCACAATAATACCTAATTGTAAAGTAATCATGTTAAAATACTGAATGAAGCTGCATCTGAGCTATAGGGTTTTTTTTGTTTTTGTTTGCTTGTTGGTTTGTTTGTTGTTGTTGTTTTTTACTATTACTACTACTTTTATTTTTTTTCTTTATATTAACATTTTATATCTTTTTCTGTTGTGTTGCTAGTTCCTCTAAACCGATACAAATGTACTAAGAAACAATGATCATGCATCTATGTGATGATGTTAAGAATTACTGAGTGCATATGTAGAATGGTATGATTTCTAAATGTTGTGTTAATTTCTTTTTTTTTTTTTTCTTTCCGTTAATAAAAAAAAAAAAAAAAGAAAAAAAATCAATTGTTGATAGATGAAAGAGTCTACATCTGAACACTCTATTTGATGCCTTTGGTCAGTATATCTATCTTTATTCCATTACCATGCTATTTTGACCACTGTAGCTTCATAATATGCTTTAAAGTCAAGTAGACTGAAACCTCCAACCTCATTTTTCTTTCTAAAGATATTTTCAGCTATCCAGGGTGCCCTACCCTTTCAAGTTAATTTGGTTTTAATACCTATATTTTGCAAATGCTCTCTCTGGTGTAAAAATAAACTTACCACTTGTATCCATCCTTCCACTGTTACTTTTACAAACAACTGAGAGATCTGGAAATCCAACAGCTTGCCCTCTGAAAGGATTTTGCTCACTGGCCAGCCTGTTTTGTCTGGTTCCCAGGGTTGTAATTAGCAGCAAAGCAATTAATTAAAAGAGTTCCTCATAAATTACTGCATTGTGGGTGTATTGTGTAATTCTGTGGCTCAGTGGAATGGCTCTTGTAGTAGGTATAAGCCACACCCCCAACATCACCTTTATCATTAAGAAAGGGGAATGTGGTCCCCACCCAAACTGCCTTATTCCTTTTTCTTATTTCAGCTTTTGGTCTAAACTCATAGATGGAACCCATAGGTTTCCTGGGTAACCCCAATAAATCTGCAAATAACCTAAATATTCATGAAAGCTGCAGTATTGTCTAACCAAATAAGAGTTAGAGCAATTTAATTCTTGAGGTAGATTATCTTCTATGGGGCATAAAGAGAAGGATTGGCTCCCTGCAGAAGAAAACAGGATCAGTCATTTATGGAAGCAGAAAGATTCCATCCAAGATCATAGGCTTATAAGTAAGGGAAATATAGTGAAACCCATGGCCAAAAGATACAACATTGCTAACTTTATCCAAGTGTGCCCTTTCCACCAGAAACAGTGGCACTGAACATCCAAAATTATCAGCATCTTGGGAGATCAGGGAACTGAATGATTGGAAGACAAGAGAGTGAGTCTCCACAAGAGCAACAACAGCCTCACACATGAGCCCAAGGAAATGATTTAGGGGTAAAGGTTTCAGCTGATGGGACTAAGCAATAGAGTAACAGGAGATCTATATATAAGATTCTGTCACAATATATAAAATAATATATTTTAAGATAATAAATGAACATGGTTTCTTCCTAAGAAAATTGTTACGGTTCAGCAAATCACTCTGCACATACAATTTGTATTTCTTTTCCATTTATTGTATGTATCCTCTTAATACTGGGTTTGACTTCGTGAGATAGAACTAGAGAATTACAGAGATAGAAATTGCAGCAGCATTTTGTAGGTTCCACAAAATTATCAGAAATATAGACTCTGCCATTTAATAATGTAGCATCAAAACCATGTGCCCTCAAAGGGCTGTTAGTGCTCTGTACAGTACTGTCCAATAGAACATTTTTGCCTTAATGGAGATGTTCTATATTTTTTATTTCCAATATATTAGTGGTTTTTAGTACATGAAATGTGGCTTGTGAGACTAATGAATAGAATTTTATTTAATTTTAGTAAATTAAATCTCAATAGACATGTGGAAAGTGAATGCCAGATGGATAACCCAAGTCCAGTATTTCAACATTATTCCAAAAGCTGAAATAGGGAAGGGGTACAGGTTAAGTGAGCATTCTCACTTTTAAGGAGATTTTCTAAGAGTGCCACACAGTATTCTAATTTCATCTTATTGAATAGAACTTAGCCACATGCCACTCTTAATGGCAAGGGAGGCTGGAAACTATAATATTTTTTTCGGTATGGAATTGTGTTTTCTAAAAATCAGGGTTCCATCCTATTCTTAAAAACATGCTTAATTTGCAAATAGTTAAAAATTCTTCATAAATGTGACTTGTAATGGTTTGGTAATATCACAGTCTAAGTGAAGCATAATTTATGTGATCTTTCATTGTGGAGTGTTTATGTTTATTTAATTATGTATTCAAGAAAGAATTATTAAGCATATGCTTTGTACCAGTATCCTAAATGCTATGGAGTCAGTGGTATACAAACAGGGATTTTCCTGCCTTTAAATGGTTTATATTCTAAGATGAGATATAAAGATTAACAAATAAATTAGCAAGATAACATCAGATTGTGAGAGGTAAGCCATGCAATAAATCAAAATTTATGACAGAGAGAAGGTGGATTGCTGGAAGGGTTTCTATAGGCAGGGTGATCCTAGAAGACATTTCTATAGAAGGTGACTTAAGCTGAAATCAGAAAGATAGGAAAGAAACAGACATGTAAAAGACCTTGGAAAGCTTTCAATTCAGTGGAAATGGTAAATACAAAGACACTGAGATGGAAAAACTGAAATTTTCAAGGAGTGGAAAGGAAGTTGAACTGCCTGTGGTATAATGAGAAGGAAACCTGAGTCAGATTACATAGGATATTGTGTTGGTTCTGATAAGGAAATTGGGATCTATTTTAAGTCAATTGGGAAACCATAGGAAAGTTTTTAGCTGTGGAATAACATAATCTGATTTGTATATTATAAAAACCATTGTGTTTGCTATGCTCTTGATGCTATGCTGCTCTGATTGAAGGCAGGGAGGTCAGGTAGATGCTTATAGTCATCTAAGAGAGATAAGTTGTCTTACTAGGAAATTTACAATAATGTCTCTATTTGGGATTGAATTATGTCCCCCCCAGGAGCCAAGTTCAAATGCATTTCCTGGTCCTCAGGAAATTAGCCCATTTGTAAATAGGATATTTGAAGATTCTAAGGTATGCCTAAACAGAATGAGGATGGGCTTTAGCCCAATATGGCTACATGATTGGCTTTGGTCCAATATGGCTATAATCAGAGTAAATTTGATGCAGAAAAGTGAGCCAGAGGGAGCACCTAGAGACTAAAAGTCAGCATACCCAGAAGAGAAAGGAGAAAAATACTCCATGTGCATTGCCATGTGTGATGGTTAGGTTCTGATGCCAACTGTGCCGAATGGTTATGCCCAGTTGTCTGGTCAGGAAAGCACTGGCCCGAACATTGCTGCAAGGACATTTCCTGTCTGGTTGATGAAATTATTATTCAGTTGACTGCATCTGTGACTGATGACATCTGAGATCAACTAAGGCATGCTGCCACAATGAGATAGTCCAATAAGTTGAATGCTTTTAAGGAAGAAGAGAAACTCTTTCACTCCTTCTTCAGCCAGCAAGCCTCTCTTGTGGAGTTTGTCCAGACCCTTTATGTGAGCTGCCAGTGTCACAGCCTGCCCTACTATAAGGGAAAGACAAATTTGTAGAGTCTTCTCTGTTCAACTGATATTGCCATTGTCTGCAACTGTTGTTGCTATTACGTGACCTTGGTAAGAAACAGTTTTAATGTGCACTCTAGCTTGGAGGACTATCTGTGCTCCCAGAAGGAGGTGTACTTTGATAAAGATATCTAGGTCCCAGAAAGCTCCTCTTTGTCCCTAGCCAGTTTTTCAGAGTTCCCAAGTGGGTCTGGTCACATAAGCTAATTGGAATCTGGCTACTATTGTATAAAGTTACCATATAAATCGCATGCAAGCAGTTGGACCAGAGAATCTTAAGAGAGGATAATCTTATGAGAAAGAGGGAGCACTTCATCAGAATTTTATCTGAGAGAAGAACACTTTGCTGTGGATTTTGACTAAGGAGATGCTGAATGCTGTCTCCAAGATTGCTGTGGATTTTTATTAATGAGACTTGGAATGCTGCTTTCAATATTTTCCAGCACTTTTCTTCAGGTGTTGGTGCCATTTTATCTAGTGATGTAACAATGCCTTATTTTTGAAAGCTATTTTATTTACTTTTAATTACTTTCCCAATAAAATCTGTTCTTATATCACTGAAGTCTATTTTGTCCACAAATCTGAACCTATACATTAAGTGGCCTCAAATATTACATTGCCTTTCATGCAACAACTACAGATATTGGACTCTTCAATTTTGATGGTTGCATGATACACCCTTATAATCACATATTTACAGAACTCTCCTATTGTTTCTGTTTCTCTAGAGAATCCTGACTAACAAAGCTTCATATCAGGAGTGGTTCTTGAGAAGTGGAGTCTAAAAATGTGTTTTTACAATTGATTTTCTACCCTGACTAGTCTCACAGACACTAATGACTCTGTTTCCAGTAATCAAGATGACACTGACAGTCCATGAAGTGAGCTGAGGAAAGAGGTACTCAAAATATCACCATTATATTCTGCTGATCATACTCTTATACAAGGCAAGGCTCTTGCTTTTGACACTTTTTTGAAGTTTTGTGGAATTAAGATGCATAATGATGCTGGCTGCTTGTTATTAGATGTGCCAGATACAGTAATGAGGGAAGAAAGGAACTGAAGTCTTCAAATTGGCAACTTCAGTGCTGTATGAATGATGTAAAAGTTTCCACATGTGCCCTGAAAATAAATCTTATTTCTTGTGGTTGAAGACTTGAGAGATCTGAAATCCTGAGACAAAGGCTCATTGTGTAAGTAGCAGATTTACAATGTAAACTAAAATCTCAACCTTGCAGGTTGTGTGCTGCTAAACTAAAGGTTTTAATTGGAAAAGAATGGGATCCTGTAAAGTGGGATGGTAATATATGTCTTGATAATGATGGCAATGAGGAGAATGGGATCCTTGAAATCTGCTCAGCTTTTTGCTGAATAAATCTGCAATTAACCGCACTGAGGAAAGAGCTTCCTGACCTCTAGCCTGCCTTCAGTAAACAACTCCCTGGCCTCCAGATTCCTCAGAAGAGCCTGCCACCCAACCTGAATCTAACAAGATTAATCCTTCATTGCCTGCTAATTCTGTAACAACTTCACCTGGGGAAACAGACTCTCCTCTGTCTGGAAAGACTAATCCTGTTTCACAAGAGTTCTGTAGTCTCTCATCTCCATAGTTCAGATATTACTGTGGGAACTGCTTTCACTGAGCCAGAATCCTTAAACATAATGAGGATGATCAGATCCTGGGTTGGCAGAAGCCATCTGGTGACAGTTAATGGTGGGCATGGCAATCATTATGGACAGCAGACTCAAAACAGCAGTCAAAATAATCTCACTCACAGAGACTTGTGGCATTAGCTAGTAGATCATGGGATACCTAGAAGTAAAATAAATGGGCAGTCTACTAAATTATTGTTTGAGCTGTGTCATGGTCAGGTTCATGTGTCAACTTGGCCAGGTGTTGGTGCCCAGATGTCTGGTTGGATAAGTGCTGGTCTGTCTGTTGTTATGAGAGCATTACATGGACTTCATTCATGATCATGTTGGTCACATCCACAGCTGATTGAATTTGTAATCAGCTAAGGGTAGCGTCTTCTGCAATGAGTGTTGCCTAAGCTAATCTCCAGAAGGTTTTAAGGAGGATTCAGAAGAGACAGTCACTTTTCCTGCTTCAGTCAGCAAGCCTCACCTGTGGAGTTCATCCAGACCCTTCTTTGGAGCTGCCAGCTTCACAGCCTGCCCTATGGATTTGGACTCTTCCATTCCCATGGTTGTCCAGGCAACCTCTCCTGAAAGTTCATTGAGGACCTTCATTGGAGTTGCGAGATTGCAATCTGCCCTACAGGCCTTGGACCTTTACATTCCCTTGTTTGCCCAGCTAGCCTCACCTAAGATTTTACTAAGGACATTCATCAGAGTTGCCAGCTTTCAGCCTGCCCCAGAAAACTCGGGCTCCACATTCCCATGGTTACATGAGACATTTTTATAAATTTTATATCTACAAATATCTCCTGCTGATTCTGTTTCTCTAGAGAACCCTGGCTAATACAGCTTGGAACCAGGAGTGGTTCTTAAGAAACAGAACCTTAAAAATGGGTTTTTACAATTGGCTTTCTACTCTGACTGGTCACAAAGGTATTAAGAACACTGTTTCCCATAATCAGAATGACACTGCCAATCCATGGGGTGAGCTAGCAAAAGAGATAGTCAAAATATCACCATTGGATTTTTCTAGTGCTTTGCTCCTAAAAAGCCAGGCTCAGAAGGATAATGTTATTGACACTTTTATAGAATTTTGTGGAAATAGGCAGTATAAAGATGTTGGCTGGTTGTTGTTAGATATGCTGTGTACATTGATGAGGAAAGGGATGAGCTGAAGGTTTCAAATGAGAAGCTTACATGATGTATTACAGATGTAAATGTTTCTATGAGTGCCCTGAAGGAAAATCTTATTTGTTTTTGCAGCAGACTTGAGATCTGAAAATCAAACCCAGAATCTTATTGTTAGTGTAGCAACTTTACAATGTAACTGAAATCTCAATCTTACATGGTATCTGCAATTAAAGTGAGGACATTGAGTAGAAAGGAGTAGGATCCTGAAGAATGGGATGGCAACATATGGATTAATAATGATGGCAAAGGAAAGGTTGAAACCTTAGATCCTATTGTGTCTTTTGTAGATAACCCTGTAATAGTCTGCCATGAGGACTCAGCCACCACACCTGCAGCCTTCCCTGAGGAGTTGGCCACCCAATATCTACCTGAAGGAATTAACCCAAGAGTAATTAATCCTGTTTCACCAGATGAAACTGCAAATGAATGCCCTGAAGCAAATGGCCTGGAAGATACTACTAAATCTTTTCATGATCCCACCCCACCACCCCTCATTTCTTCCAGACCTATATTTACACTAAAGTCCCAAGAGGCACAAAAAGGTGAGGTACAATGTGTCACACATTAGGAAGTATGCTATACTCCAAAAGAACTGCATGAGTTTTTCAATGTATATAGACTGAAATCACAGGAATATGTATGGCAATGAAATGTAAGGGTGTGAGATAATGGTGGGAGGAATATAAAGCTGGATCAGACTGAATTTATTGATATGGTCCCACTTAGCAGAGGTTCTACATTCAATTTTATAGCTTGAGGAGTTAGAAAAGGCATTAACTGTTTGGATGGTTGTCTGAAATATGGATCAAAAGGTGGCTGATATTACCTTGGGTTGAAATGCCAGAACTTCTCAGTATAATGTAGATGAGGGGATCTAATGGATCAGAGAGACTGGAATGTTAGATCAGATTTATCAGGAAAAGGCTGCTCATACACCCCAGGAATGTCTCAAGGATGCATCTTTTACCATAACTGTGAGAAATGAATTTGTGAGGTTAGCACCATCTTCCCTGAAAAGCTCTGTAGTTGCCCTATACTGTAGGGAAGATATTACTCTGAGAACTGCTGTCACTGAACTGGAAACCTTAAACACAATGGGGATGATTGGATCTCAAGTTGGCTGAAGCCAGATACCAGTACTTAATCACCAAAGACAAGGTAGACATGGCTATCATAATGGACAGCACATTCATAGTAGGAGTCAAAATAATCTGGCTCACAGAGACTTGTGGCATTGGCTAGTATGTCATGGGGTGCCTAGAAGGAGAATAGATGGGCAGTCTACTACATTCTTGATTGAGTTCTATAAGCAAAAGTGGTGTAGGTCAAATGAATAAAGTCTAATTTGAGTTACAGAAACAGGCAGTCATATACCCTTAATCAATTTCCAGACTGGAGACAGTTTTGCAAACCCAGTGCCCCTTGAAAGAGGGGGAGGCCAGGTCCATATGTTGGAGGACTCTTGCACTTTCATAAATCTATACTATTAAGACTTCCCCAAGGAGACTAATGGCCTTTTACCAAGGTAACTGTGCATTGGGGAAAAGAAAATGATCAGATATTTCAGGGATTATCAGACACTGGTTCAGAAGTGACATTAATTTCAGGAGACACAAATTGTCACTCTGTTCAATTTGTGGGGGCTTATGGAGGTCTGGGATTGATGGAATTTTAACTCAGGTCTATCTCATAGTGGGTCCAGGAGTCCCTCAGACACATTCTGTAGTTATTTCCCCAGTTCCAGAATGCATAATTGAAATAGACATGCTGAGAGACTGGCAGAATCCTCACATTGGCTTTCTAACTTTTGGAGTGAGAGCTATTATGGTAGGAAAGGCCGAGTGGAAGCCACTAGGACTGTTGTACCTAGAAAAATAATAAATCAGAAGCAATACTGAATTTCTGGATGGATTACAGAGATTACTGCCACTCTTAAGAATGTGAAGGATGAAGGGGTGGTGACTCTCACCACATTCCCCACTCAATTCTCCTGTGTGGCCCATGTAGAAAACAGATAGGTCTTGCAGGATGACTGTGGATTATCATAAACTCAACAAAGTGGTAACTCCAATTGCACTACTGATCCAGATTTGGTATCATTGCTAGAGCTAACCAATGCATTCTCTGGTATCTGGTACATAGCTATTGATATGTGAAACACTTTTTCTCAATAGCTGTTATCTGTTAGCTACCTGAAACAGTTTGCTTTCATCTGATAAGGTCAGAAATCTACTTTCAATGTCCTACCTCAGGGCTATATCAACTCTCCAGCCCTATGTCATAATCTTGTCTGCAGGGAACTTGACCATTTCTCCCTCCCACAATACATCACACTGGTCCATTATATTGAAGCTATCATGTTTATTGGACCTAGTAAGGAAGAAGTAGCAACTACTGTAGACTTATTGGTAAGTCATTTGCATGTCAGAGAATCGAGACAATTCCAACAAAAATACATGGGACTTTAATGTCAGTGAAATTTCTAGGTGTGCAGCAGTGTGTGGCATGTTGAGATATCCCTTCTAAGGTGAGGGATGAATTTCTGTATCTGGCCCCTCCTATGGCTGAAAAAGAGGTTCAACACCTAGTTGGTCTCCTTGGATTTGGGGAACAAAATATTCCCCATTTGGGAAATTTATCAAGTGACCAGACAAGCAGCTAAATTTGTGTAGGGACATGAATAAGAGGAGGCTGTAGTCCAGGCTGCTGTACAAGCTGCTCTGACACTTGGACCATGTGATCCATCAGATCCAATGGTGTTGGAAGTGTCAGAGGCAAATAAAGATGCTGTCTGGAATATTGGCAAGCCCCTAGAGGAGAATCACAATGAAGACCCTTAGGATTTTGGAGCAAAACCATAAAATCTGCTGTAGATAACTACTCTCCTTTTGAGAAACAGCTTTTGGCCTGCTACTGGGCCTTACTAGGAAATGAATGTATAACCCTTAACCACAAGTTACCATGAGGCCCGAGTTGCCTATCACAAGCTGTGTGTTGTCTGACCCACCAAGCCATAAATTTGGGCATGGTCAGCAGCATTGCATCACAAAATGGCTATATAAGTATATATGAAATAGGACTAGAGCAGGTCCTGAAGACACTAGGAAGTTACATGAGGAAGTGGCCCAAATGCCCATGGTCTGCCCATCTGCTACATAATCTTTTCTTTCTCAGACCAGACTTATGGCCTCTTGGGGAGTCCCTTACAGTGTATTGACTAAGAAAGAGAAAACTCTGGTTTACAGATGGTTCTGCTTGATATGCAGATACCATCCAGAAGTGGACAGCTGCAGTACTACAACTTCTTTCTGGGAGGTCCCTGAAGGATGGTGGTGAGGGGAAACCCTCCGGGTGTCAGAACTTGGAGCAGTGCACCCAGTTGTTCATTTTACATTGAAGGAGAACTGGCAAGAGGTGCATTTTTATGCTGACTCATTGGATTTTACTAATGGTTTTGCTGCATGGTCAGGGACTTGGAGTAGCATGATTGGAAAATTGGTCACAAAGAGGTCTGGGAAAGAGGTATGTGGATAGACTTTTCTGAATGGGCTTAAAACATGAAAGTATTTGTGTCCCCTATGTGAATTTGCACCTGAAGATTTCCTCAGTAGAGGAAAGTTTTAATAATCAAGAGAATAAGATGAGCCATCCTGTGAATACCAATTAGCCTCATTCCCTAGCAACTCTTGTCATTGCCCAAAGGGTTCATGGATAAGGTGGTCATGGTGGTAGGGATGGAGATTATTTATGGGAAGTGCCACATGGACTTCCACTCACCAAGGCTTACCTGGTTACAGCTACTTCTGACTGCTCATCCTGCCAGCAGCAGAGACCCACACTCAGACCCAATGATAAACTTGGGGAATGATGTGGCATCATTCCCCAAGTTTATCAGCTGGCTACATGGTGGCAGGTTGATTACCTTGGACCCCTGCCATCATGGAAAGGGCAGTGGTTTGTTCTAACTGGAATAGACACACTCTCTGGATATGGGGTGGCTTTCCTTGCACACAATGCTTCTTCCAAAACAGCCATCCATGAACTTATAGAATGCCTTATCCATTGTCATTGTTTTCCACACAGCATTGCTTCTGATCAAGGAACCCCCTTCACAGCAAATGGACTGTGGGAATTGGCATATGTTCATGGAATTCTCTGATCTTACTCTGTTCCCTATCATCCAGTGGCAGCAGGATTGATAGAATGGTGGAATGGGCTTTTGAAAACTCAATTATGGTGCCAATTAAGTAACAATACTTTGCAGGCCTGGGTTGATGTTCTCCAGGGGGCTGTGTATGCTTATCAGTGTCCACTGTATGTTGCTATTTCTCCAATAGACAGGATCCATAGCTCCAGTAACCAAGGGGTGGAAGTGGGAGTGGCACCACTCACTATTATTCCTTGTGATCCACTAGAATAATTTTTGCTTCCTGTCACTGTGACCTTGAGCTTTGCTGGTCTGAAGATTTTAGCTCCAGAAAGGGGAATGCTTCTACTAGGACAAACAACGATGGTTCCATTGAACTGGAATCTAAGACTGCCATGTGGTCACTTTGGGCTACTCAAGCCCCTGGATCAACAAACCAAGAAGGGGATTAGTTTACTGGCTGGGGTGATTGACCCTGACAAGGGGAAATAGGACTGTAACAGCACAATGGAGGTAAAGAATAGTTTTCCTGGAATTTAGGAGATCCCCTGGGTCATCTTTAAGTACTACCATACCTTCTGATTAAAATCAATGGAAAACTGCAGCAACCCAATCCAAGGACTACCAATGGCCCAGAAATTTCAGTAATGAAGGTCTGGGTTACCCCACCTGGCAAAGAACCATGACCAGGTGAAGTGTTTACTGAGGGTAAAGGGAACATGAAATGGGTAGTGAAAGAAGGTAGTGATAAACATGAACTATGATTACAGGATCAGTTACAGAAACAAGGAGTATAATGCTCTTTTATTCATGTTTTAGTATTCAAGTTGTAAGATATCAAGTTGAAGACTGAATATTACCCAAGGACTTGCACCTTATTCTGGGGAGTTTTAATACATTTCCAGTTGTACATGAGACAGTTGAATATTGTTAGGTGAGGAAAAAATGTGTCTGTTATCACTTTCTATTTAGAATTTAAGTGTTGTTTATGGTGATATATATAGCTGCCAATTTGCAAGGACTGTCATGGTGAGATTCATGTATCAACTTGGCCAGGTGGTGGTGCCCAGTTGTCTGGGTGGGCAAGCACTGGCCTGTGTGTTGCTATGAGGACATTTTGTGAACATAAATCATAATTTCATTGCCATCCACAGCTGACTGCAAATGCTCTGAGTGTGTTCTGCAATGAGTGATGCTTAATCTAATCACTCACTGGAATTCTTTTACGGGGGATTCAGAAGAGACAATATCTCTTCCTGCTTCAGCCAGCCAGCCTCTCCTGAGAATTTGATGAGGACCTTCACTGGATTTTCCAGCTTGTGACCTGCCCTACAGACTTTGGACTGTATATTCCCAAGGTTACATGAGTCACTTTTATAAATTTTATATATATGGATATCTCATGCTGATTCTGTTTCTCTACAGAACCCTAGCTAATGCAAGCTGTATAAGCAGAAGAATTCTAATTCAAGTGAACAGAAGTCTAACTTGAATTATAAATACAGAAAATCATGGCTCCTTAGTCATTTTCAAGACTTGAGACAGTTTACAGACCCAGAGCTCCGTGAATGAGAGGAGGGCTGAGTATCTTCAGGGAAGGGCCATTTTACACTGCCCAAAATTTACACTGCCAACCTTCCTCCTAGCCTTCTCAAGGAGACCTACAGCCTTAAAAGTCTTTACTAGGGTGACTGTGCACTGGGAAATAGACATGGACAGATATTTCAGGGATTATCAGACACTGGATCAGAAGTGACATTAATTCCAGGGGACCCAGAATGTCACCCTGGTTGACCAATCACAGTAGAGGCTTATGGGGTTCAGGTGACTGATGGAGATTTAGCTCAGGTCTGTCTCACAGTAGGTCCAGTGGGCCCCTGTACCCATTAGAAGATGAAGTATTTCTCATTCTGTCTGTCTCAGCACCTTTAGCTTTTCCAATAGCGAACTTCAAAAAGAAGGCAAGAGTTCATTGGTGAGGGGAAAGCAAGGCGTGTTCTTTTTCACTAATCCTTTGGAAGCATTTCTTGAATTAGTCATTTCTGAACCATCATTCTTTGCCTAGCTTGTGTTTTCTAAGACCATCATTTATTATTTTTTAAAGTTCTAGGAGATAAATGGCATAAATACCAAAAATGCCAACCTCTGTGAAATCTACATTTCGTGTTTTTTTTTGTTGTTGTTGTTCTGTTTTGTTTTTCCTTCTCCTTATAGCCACTGAACTTGAGTCCGGTAAGAACTTAGGGAAAAACCTTAGAAGCACGGACCTTACTTATCCCTTTATCTAAATACCTTTTAATTGGTTCTGCCCCATATTTCCAAAGCAGCACAGGTATCAAGGATGAGAAGGTGACTTGGCCTGACTTCATTTTAATGAACAGAAAGGCCTACTTCTAATGCTTCAAAAATCTTCTATACATTAGTGTAATTTCTTATTTTCTTACCCTTTGCGTGTTACTCCACAATGAAATACTAGCAGTGAAAAGAAACCCAACCTGCTGTGGGATATTCTAAACATCTGCATGAAACCCAGTGACACTTTGCGCAACACCACAAAACTATTAGCTCCAGGGTGTTCAGAGTGTCCACATTACATGGTGCTATATTCCTTCTGATGATGTCAGATCTTTGCAGAGCTGAGTTTTTAGCACTCTGTAATAAAAAGTAAGCACTGTGCTAAAAACTCAATGTGAAATAGTAAAGGAGAGTGGCAGTCTTCAATCTGGTTCCAAAGTTTAAAAGTTGGTGCAGTGACCAAAAGCCCCTACTTCCCAGTAGCAATGTTTAAGAATTTTAAAATAGATATTTTTCTTTCAATTATATGTACTATTTTTTTAAGACAGCTACTAAATTCTTAGGACATAAACACTTAATAGGTTCTTCAGATTTAACTGCTTAGTAAATGAACTGGTGGATGATTATTTTGTCCTAAGGACATGCGGGTACTGTTCACTAAGGGTTCCCTGCTGTAGTTTCTCCTTCCTCAGGGCACCTATGCTAGCTGATTTACATTCTCCCTCTTCTGAATTGAATGCCCTGGTGCATGCCACCCGGTAAGAAGCCTGCTCTTAGTGTCCACAAAGGACTGGCACAGTCTGCCAAGAGGTCCTGGCACTCCTCTGCCGGGAAGCTGAGTATACAGCAAGGGCCTTGGAGACAGAGCTCCGGCCAGTGGCTTAGCTTACCTATGCCTCAGTTTCCCAGGCTGTAAGTGGGGATATTAATTCCTACCTCATAAAGCTACTGTGAGGATTCAAAGGTAATCAAATTGCAAGGGCACTTAAATTTTGTTGAAACTGAAAGAAAATATCTGAAATGCCTGGCACAGTCCCGGCCACATAAAGTCCTTCCACAAATGTAGATGTTGTTTCTCACTGCTGTCCCGTTTAGCAAATTCCCCTGGACGCCGAGCTCCACTCTATTTGGTTAAAGACCTGGGTCTGAGTCCTCTGCGAAGCCGGCTGGCGGCGGGGTGGGGGGTGCCCAGATGCCTGGCCTGGCCACTGGCGACCCCGCGCCCAGAGGCGGCCGCTTGGTGCAGTCACTCCTGACTGGGAAATGCCAGCCCGGGGCCTGCCGAGGCCCGCCGGGCCCTTCGCACCACGGTGAAGCGTCCTTCCGAGACCGGCGTACGGCTTTCCTCTGGCCCCTCTCCGGAGACCCTGGGGCAGCGGATGGGCCTCGCAGCCCCGGGGACAGCCCTGGCCCAGCGCAGAAGCTCACCTGCGTCCAGGTGCGCAGGTAGCTTAGACAAGCGTGGCCTGGCCTTCACGCAATCGGAGCCCTAACCAGGGCGGGTCGTGCTCTGTCGCGGGAGCCCAGCGCACCACCGCGGCCCCGCAGGCCTCAGAGCGGGTCGGGTCTCCACGCGATCGCGTCCGGCCCAGATCAAGGCTCCCCGCCCCCTGTCGTGCCTCCCTGGACTCGGCCCAACCCGGCCCCGCCCCGGCGCGGCCAGAACTCCCACGCCCCGCGAGGCCCCGG
This sequence comes from Tamandua tetradactyla, assembly GCF_023851605.1. NCBI lineage: Eukaryota > Metazoa > Chordata > Mammalia > Pilosa > Myrmecophagidae > Tamandua > Tamandua tetradactyla. The sequence continues at coordinate 109,452,420 of NC_135336.1, forward strand.
CCTCCCCGCGCGTGGCCCAGCCTGGCCGCCCCCTCCCCCCGGCCGCCCCGCGCCGCAGCCCACGCCCAGGCCCGCACCTGGACCACCTCCTGGCAGAAGGCGCGCACAGGGCGCAGGGAGGCCAGGTCCAGCTCCTTCACCACCAGCTGCCCGTGGTGCGGCCCAGACCGCTGTTGGCCCAGGTGATGAGCACCGTCTTCTCGCGCATGGGCGCGGCGTCCCCGCCGCCATGGAGCCGCAGAGCCCTGGAGCCCTGGAGCCCACGAGCCGCCGCGCTGCCAGCCACAGCCCACCCCGCCCAGTGCGGCCAGGAGCGCCCGGCCGGTCGCCACCGCCATGGCCGCGCCGCCGCGAGGTTGCCCGGGCGCCCGCACTCCCGCCGGGCCGAGGCCGTGGCCGCCGGGGACAGGGACGCCGGAACGCCGGCGCGCAGGAGGGCAAGCCGGGACCCGTGGTCCCCGGGGACACGTGCTCCGAGGGCCCAGCCGGGCGGCACTGCCCGCACAGCGCGCGCGAGCCCCGGGGCGCAGACTGACCGCAGGGCCCGGAGCTGTGCGGGCCTGTGGCGACCTCAGGGCGACTCGGGGCCCGCAGGTGACCTCAGGGCCGTCCCAAAGGCCGTGCTTCACGGCTGGCCTCGGGTGCGCTGCTGGAGGGGTCCCTGGGATGGGCCATTCCTTACCCGCCCTGCTCGCCGAAGTCTCAGGAACGGCCCTTATCTTCAGAGATGAACGGAGAACTCCCTGAATATGAATGGGCCTGAAACGCTGTGCATTTGGGCTCCCCAAACCTTAGCCTCAGGATCGCCAGCGGGCTTGGGAGACAAGGGGGTTTGCGTGCCAGTGTTTCTAACTCAGAGGGCCACAGTGGGGCTCGAGGATTTGCATTTCCACCAAGTTTCCAGTGATTCTGATGCTGATGCTGCTTCCTTAGGGAACCACACCTTGAGAACCCTCAAAGAAATTGGGCACTGGCTCTTTTAGAAGAGGGCACAGTCAGATGGTCTGTCTGTGGGACAGGCTTGGACTTGTGTAAACATGGGCTTGGGCCCTGCGGTCCACAGAGCACCCCGACCCTGTGGGGTGATTAAATGTAATAATGGAGGGGAAAGTGATTCCTAAACTGCAAAAGCCTCACTGATGTCAGGAGGCCCATCTTTGAGCTGTGAACCTTTAAGCCCAAGTTACCCTTAAGATGCCATTATTCATTTACTCTCCCATCCCACAAACACACACCAATCTCGTACCATGTGCCAGGCCCTGGGAGGGCTACAGAGCAATAGGACGCCATTGCTGTCCTCAGGATGCTTACCATCTACTCCAAGGTCCTCACTCTCACCCCCCAGATTCCAGAATCTTCAGGATAAGGGCCTCGAGGAGGCACAATTGGGTTGTTTGAAATATACTCCCCTCCATGATTTTGATAAACCTTCCCTCCCTTCTATGTAAAAAGGATACGACATGTAACATACTCATTACATAAACGGAAAAGGGCTGGAGGCAGGAAAAAAGCCTTCTTAAAAGTGCTGAAAATGGAGCTCAGAGGTGGGAAACAGCACTGTCACTGGGGGTCAGACAGGGCCCTGGTATCGGGACCCCTGAGACTTGGGCCTTTGTTCCCACACTTTGTCTTCAATCGGCTGCTCAAATTCCCTGAGGACATGGCACATCCCTCTGTTTCCCCTTTCTCTCCCCATCTGCATTTTCCCCATTCTTCAAAGCCCACCTGAAGTCTCTCCACTTCCTGACCGTTTCCAGCCCATCAGATCGCTCCTTCCTCAGCCTTGTGTGTGTCCCTCATTTGCAATGAGGACAGGCCTCTGGTGTTGGCAATTTGAGCTTGCACATTTGACTTTATTTACGGGAGTGCTAAGATTTAAAATTTCCTAAAGGAAAAGGTCTGAGTCCCTCTTGTGATTTTCATATAGACAATTGTCCCAAAACAGCAGGGACTAAAAAATGTCATTATTAAACATATTTTGGACTTGTTACAGCAAATTAGGGAGTGGATAAAAAGTTGTCTATCAGTTGTGGTTTTCTCAGAACTAGAGTCAGGAGTGGATTATGTATGTGTAGGTGGGATAGAGATGGAAGAGGGAAGAGAGAGCAGGAGAGCGTGTGGGGGAAAGAGGTGGAATCTTGAGGCTTGTAACTCTGTAGAGCTTAAGCATGGAGCCTGATGGAATGACCTATCTGTTCAGTATGGGTTTTAAGGCCATGAAATTAATAAGATCTTGATTTAGAAGGCAATGTTACACCTAGGTGAGAGACGGCAAGTAAACATGACCTGGATTTGAATCTTAGGCCTACAAATTATTAACTGTACATCCTGGACAAGCTGCTAAATCTCTTTGATTCTTAGTTTTTTCACTGACAAAAGGAAAGTAATTATAAGACAGTGCTACAAAGGTTTGGGCTTGATAAAACAGTGAGGTCACATGTAAAAATAACCAGTGAACTGTTAAATAAACTGTTATATAAACAGTGAACTGTGCATAATATGGGTAGATATGGCTAATGATTAATAATTGCTGAAAACAAGGCATCCACAACAGAATGACAATGACAAAGGGTCAGGTCTTGGCGGATGGCGCTTGGCACGTTTGGAAGTACTGGACGTGCCCCCACCCCTATACCATACAAACTTGAGCCAAGCTTTCTGGTCCTAACCCAGAGACCTCAATTATGAAGCCCTGTGGGAAAGGTATTTAACCCACCAAGTAAGCCTCCAAGACCCTCCTCCTAGATTCTGCTGGAGCTCTTAGATGGCAAGTGTGCTACAGGGATAGTCAGCTGATTTCCTTCTTAGGGCAAGTGCCCAAATTAGTATAAACAGGCAGGCAGTGACATTCTCATTTTGCATTGATTCAAAGGCTGATGACAGAGGCCACAGAATAAAAAGCTCTAAGTTTTCGAGAGTGCACATGATCATACTATTTCAACATCTGGAGAATGGTGATGGGTAACAATGCATTCATCTACCCACATCCAAAACTGAGCCACGCTTTGTAAAACTCAGTAAACATATGAAACAACCCCCGGCACTGAAGCATCCAAGTTATAAGCACATCCTGAAGAGTCATCATTAGGACTTGCACAAAGACAGGGGTAATGGCACTCAGCCCCACAGATGGCAGAGAAATAGCTTGGAGGTACCTGATGGTTCAAAATGTTTTCTTAAGCAATCCAGAGAAAAAACATCCCAAATGAGCTAGGTTATGAGGTCCAGTCTTCTCAAATATCTATCTTATTCCTGCAAAAGAAGTAGCTTCTGTGATACCAGACTGTCAGTGCTTTATTTTCCTCCCCATCCCTAAAGGATGAGTTTTTGACCTATGCCATAAGGTACGTGAGTTGTGATGGTGCCAAACTTCTGTGCCCATTCAACATGTAACATCTGGTCATCAAAGAAGATGTGGGGCCAGATCTTCACCAGGATGGGGCCTTTGGGGGCTCCAGTAAGGAAGAGCACCTCATCGATCTCCAGCTCCCAGCAGTGCAGTGTTTTGAGCACATGTGTGCCTGAGCTGGCTGTGCTCCTGGCCATCACCAGATAGGTCCTTATGGGGCAAAGTAACCAGTCATCTTTGGCATAAAACTTCTCCTGCAGTCTGCCTTAATCTTCCAGAAAGCCTTTCAAGGGGCCCTGTGAAAGGAACATATGTCACAGGGGTGAGGAGCCAAAGGAGGAGGACTCTGAGATGAGTGGGGCTTTCAAGAGCAGATAACAGGATGGACAACTGCCTGGTCCATGCAGCTGTGTCACGCTGGGACTCCCCACGTGTGTGCTAATGCATGTCCTGATACGGAACTGCCTTGCATTCCTGGAGTAAACCCAGGGTGATCAGTCATCTATCATCTAAGCCCGCAAATATTAAATGTGAAAGAAGGTTCTACAAATAATTAAGCCAAGATGACAGGCATAAACTGGGACTACCTGTGGCAAAATGGGGTGGATGTTCACTGTGAATAAAACCAGTTGGTCACCAAAAGCAGTATTCTTGTGGTTTATGTATTTTGCGTTATAAGGTATTTACTCCTTCATCTAGTTCAATTTTTTTTTTCTTTTTGGTCTGGATTCAACCTTGCCTGATATTGACACTTGCTTGGTATTATCTTTGCACATGCTTTTATTTGCAACTCTTCAGAAGACTTCATTTAAGGTGTATCACTTGCATAGAGCATAGAATTAGATTTTGCTGTCTGATTCCATCAGAAAGTGTTTTGTTTTAAACAATAGTTGTGTTTTAGCACATTTAAAGTTATTAATATTACAAATATACTTGATACTGGTTCTATTATGATTATTAATTTTCCTTGTTTATACCTTTTAAAGAATTGTGTATGTATGTCTTTCTTTGCTTGGTGTATATATGTATGTTTTTCTGACGTTTAAGAAGGTTTGCATTATTTTCTTCAAGTGAATAATCCTTGAATCCTCTATTTTATTTTAAATCTAAAATCTACTCTTTACAGTGAAAAATAATTGTTAGGGTATTTCTTTAACCTCTCTTTCATTCTCTATTTATTCTCTACCACCTGATTTTCTCCCTTCTTTAATTTTTCTTAGTGTTTGGATTTGAATGGATAAGTAAATATTCTTATATTTCTATTTATTATCTTTAAATTGGATTCTTCAATGTTAGCTGTTTTAGTTGAAAAGTTCATCATACTTACTCTTCCTTAGACCTTTCTTCTATATCCTTACAGATTTTATTAGTTACAGAATTCCTATATTATTAGATCACATAATGTATGCTTTCTTTTCTGTCACCCTAGTCCCTATGGTTGTTTTGGTTTTAATTCTATGGTTAAATGTGTCCTATGTCCATTTGTGCCTAGTCCTAACATTTTGGCCCAACCAGTCCTCTAGCCTTGGTTTTTTCTGAAGGTCTCATGGAAATAACATTCCCTGAGAACAGTAGGTTCTAAACTGTGTTCCTTTTTATCTGGATGACTTCTGGCAGGATATAGGATCCCTGAATTACATTTCCCCTCCAGTAGCATCTGATAAATATTGCTCCACTGTCTCTTCCTTTTGAGCACTGCTGACGTGAGTACTGAGGGCAGTTTTTGTTTCCCCATTAATGTTTTTTAGAATTTTATTTAAATATAGACAATTAGTAAATGATTGGAAAATCTATCTGAAAAACAGTTCTTTAAACATTCTGCAGCTGTGCTTTCACTGTGAGGGTCGGGCTCATGAAGTGTGATACCAGTGGAAATCTGGATTTGCACAAAGAAATGGAGATTCCTGCAAATGGTTAAATTGAAGGTAAATATAAAACACATGTTTGTCTTATTCTTAATTGCTTTAAAGATGACTGATAACCAAAAGCAAAAATAGTAGCAAGATACTGTGAATTTATCGACATATGACAAAAATATAACAAAATGTGGAAGGGAGGAATTGGGAATATACTACTGTAAATTTCTTATAATACATATAATGTGATATTATGTTGTTTGGCAGTAGACTGTGATTACTTCAAGCTGGATATTTTAAACCCTAGGATAATCAGTGAAAAAATTAAAATATCTTATAAGCTAATAATGGAGATAAAAGAGACTTCTAAAAAAACTCAATAAATTAAAAAACAAAAGGGAAAACAACCAAAGAACACATAGAAAAAAATAGAGAAGCACTGAAAAATGCTAGATTTTAATCCAACAAAAGAAATGATTAAATTTTATGTAAACCATCTAAAAGCAGCAACTAAAAGACAGGAATTGTTAATTTATGTAAAAGCAAGACCAACTGAATGATGCCTACAAGAAAATTAATTAAATATTAAGACTTAGAGAGGTTAAAAGGTGAAGGATAGAAAAAAAATTACTATGTAAATGTTAGGGTTAAATAAGTTCAAATAATTATATTGATATCAGACAGGTATACTTCAGAATAAGACACCTATTATTCCCACATTTAGCTATAAAATCAGCAACAGTTCCAATAAAAAGTCTAGCAGAATTTCCTTTTTTTTAAACACAAACAGACAATCTGCTTATTCAATTTGTATGAAAATGCAAAGGAATTGGAATAACCAAAACAATACTGAAAAATGACGCAGAGGATTCATAGCACTTGACTCCAAGGTTTTCTGTAAAACCACGATAGTCAAGACAGTGTGAGTACTGGTAATAGGGTGGGTACATAGATTAAAAGAACAGAACAGAAAGTGGTTCGCTTCAACAAATAGTGCTGGAAAAATTAGTATATCCATATGCAAAAAAAATAAACACAAACAAATTAATTCATACTACATCATAATCCTAAATATAAAATCTAAACCTATAACATTTATGTACTATGACATGGGAGGGAATCTTTGCAACCTGGGGTTGGGCAAAGAGTTTCTAGATATGATACCAAAGGCACAATGCACAAAAGAACAAATTGACAAATAGGACTTCATTAAAATTAAAATTCCTGTTCTTTGAAGGATACCGTTAAGAGAATGAAAAGACAAAGCCACAGACTGAGAGAAATATTGGAAAATACATATCGGATCAAAGGACTTATACCTGGAATATATAAAGACCTCTCAAACATCAATAATAAAAATGGAAACGACCCAATAAATATGGACAAAAGACTTGAACAGACACTTAAGATACATGGTGCTAAGTTAGTACATGAGAAGATGCTCAGCAGCAGCAGCAATAGGAAAAATGCACATTAAGACCACAAGTGAGATACCATTACATAACCACTATAACAGCTTTAAAAAAAATGCTGCAGCACCAAATGCCTGACAAGATGCAGAGCAGAAGGAACTTTCATACCATGTTGTCCAATTGCAAAATGGTACAGCCATTTTGGAAAATAGTTTGGTGGTTTTGTATAATGTTAGATCTAGTTACCATGAGATCTAGCAATCACTTTCCCACATACTTACACAAGAGAAATGCCAATGCCTTCAACAGGTGACTGCAGAAGGAAACTGTGCTATACCCACACAACAGCATTCTGCTCAGCAAGAAAAAGGAACAATGATTCAAGGCACACCGTGAATGAACCTCAAATGCACTATGCCAAGTGAAAGAAGTCAGATTCAAAAGACGGCATGCTGTATGATTTCATTTAGATAACATCTGAGAAGGCAGGATTACAGGAATAGGGTCAGGTCAGTGGTCAACAGGGCCTGGAGACTGAGGGCTAAGATGGCTCCAAATGGGCATGAGGGAATTTGGTGACTTCATCAAACTGTTTAGTATCTTGATTTTGGTGGTAGTTTTACAACAATATGCATTTGCCAAAACTCTTAGAACTATACAGTAAAAAGGATGACTTTTATTATATGTAAATTATATCTCAACCACTCTGAGTTAAAACAAATGCACAGAAGCCACAGAAAATGTTTGAGACATGGCAAAGGTTAAATTTAGAATGCAGCAATGACTTGTCACCAAACCCCACTGCAGCCTCATAAATGGCACCAAAGATTGCAAATTCATTCTCCCCAGCTGTCCCATTTGAAGACACTGGAACATTGTCATGACCACACCACATGCTCCCCATTACCAACTCTACTTGGCAGGAATTGTACTTCATAACTTCTCTCTCATCTGTACAGCCCACCTGGCCAGGGCTTCTGGCCTTATGGAAAAACTGCCCTTTCCATGGGAACAGTAGCCTTTGCACCCACTGCCAGAGGGATGGTACATAAAGGCAAAAATGCTTACTAGGAATATGTTGGGTACTTCTGCTGCCACTAGCACTGAACTTCACAACTTCAAAATGGAATTTAATGAAGGAAAAAAGATTGAAAACAGAGAAAAAGAAACAATGTAAGACAAATATTAAATAATTGGATTACTTACCTGAGATGAGAAAAGGCTTATTTAACATTGTTTTCAAGTAATTCTTTTGTTCTTTCTTTTTTATTGAAGGAATTCTTCTTTGAAGTTTTTTGAAGTATCCTTGTTTAGGGGATCTTCCAGATTTCAAGAACAATGAAAGGCTACTATGAAATGGACTCTGAATTTTAGCAATGTAGACTGTTATCAAATACAACACAGAACTTTCCTCTAAATAATGGAGTTTGTTAGTATTGGACTATTTCATGACACACAGTGAATACATCTAAAAGAGCTATGTAGGAAGGAGAAATGAACTTACATGCACATACAGTTTTAAATCACTTGCTGTAATGTAATACAACAAAGTAGTAAGACCTTTCAGCTTTCAGTTAGTCTGTGCCTCCTTCTATAAATTAGGTCAAGATAACAATAATTATGTTAAGTGCAAGGAAATGTGAGACAGAAAGGACAATTTGGATTAAATTCCTATGGGAAGAGCCATGGAATGAAACAGTTCAGATCCAGTTTCGTCAATATTGTGGTGTTTCCAGTTTCCTTGGGTCCCAACATTGTAAGTTCTGCTCGTGTTCACATTGTGATTTTAATAGTTCAGCTCATGGGTTGATTTGAAAACATGTAAATATTTAGCTTCAGTTGATTGGATATTCTTAGTTTGTACTTATTTAAGGATCTTGATTTGGTTCAATACAAGCTGTCAGTTTTGCAGACTTTCTCAATTAGGCAATGTCTTTCTTATTGAATT